>NW_012147886.1:4380875-4437127 GCF_000956105.1 Propithecus coquereli | reverse complement strand
TGAATGCAGGTGTTTGCACGTGGGAGTGTCTGTGAGTGTGCTTGTGTGTGTGTGTGAGAGTTGGTGTGCACGTGTGGTACGTGTGTGAGAGTTTAGCGCGATGGTCTGCGCGGGGAGCAGTGGGGAAATGACTGGCTACCAAGTGCCTTCTTTGCTGGTCTTCTCCGTGGCCCACTCGTACCCACTGCGGATCCTGCGGGAGCCCCGGAGGCTGACTCTGCCATGCTCCCTTGTCACTTGTCTTCTGGTTGAGTCCGGTCCGTGGATGGCCCTGGCAGGAGACTAGAGGGCAAAAGGAGAAGGAGGTTCACATCTTTGGCAGCAGCGAGGCCTTCCACAACTAGTTTCCACCAGGTGGTCCCTCTTCCAGGTCCCCAGGGACACCATATCCTGCCTTTGCTCCCTCCACCGAATGAGGGGCCCCAGGGTTGGAGCCCCGGAAACCAGCCCACACCTGCAAATGGCCCCTTCGTTAAACAGTCTTCATTCACGCCATCTGGAGCGAACTCTGTTTTCTCCTGGGATCCTTAGGGGACACCCCTAGTAGTGTTCTTACTGACAGTTACTCTAATAGGCTTGAGCTTCTTTTTCTTGGCATGAATTCTCAGGCTTCTCCTTCTTTCATTTTTCTCTGTCATAAAAGCAGCAGATCAGCAGACTGGAGGCTCTTTGAGTTTTGCTTCGATTCTGAAAATCTATGTTTGCTTATCTGTTCTCTTGCCTGCTCTGGGTGGTTCTGGGGTGTTCTCCACTTTGGGGAGGAGAAGGGGGAAGCTTGGCATTTGCATCCAGCTGTGCCCTGCCAGGGGCACTCGTGGGCAGTGGCAGGCAGCCCTGGCAGTTCCTCCTTCAGGACGGCTCTGCTTCCCCCACTTCGCTCAGCCTGCTGCTTTCTGCACTCTCCCGGTCTGCCAGGATGCCCGGGGGAGCTGCCTAGTTCATTCTCTTATGCAGCCCACGCGCGTACAGCACCTGCTCTGTGCCTGGCCCTGTGCTGAGCAGCTGGGATCCAGCGGTGACAAAATGGCCAACGCCCTGCCCTCAGGGAGCTTGCATCCTCCTGGGAAGAGAAAGACAATAAGCAAAGAGACGCAGGGTCCTAACTGATCAGGTGGTGGTGTGCGTTTAGATGAAAAATGAAACAGGCTAAGGAGACAATAAATGCTGGCGTGGGGTACGGGAGCAACTTCACATAGGATGGCCATGGAGGGCCTATGGAGAAGGTGACACTGGAGTGGAGATGGGGAGAAAGAAGCAAGGGGGAGGGCCTGCCGTGCCCAGAGAGGCAGCAAGTGCAGAGGCTGGAGCTGGGAGTCTGTGTGGGGGATTCTGGAAAGAGTGGCCAGAGGGGCGGGTGGCGAGGGCAGTGGGCGGTCACTGGATCGGGGAGGTGGCAGAACAGACCTTGTAAGGCCTCGGGGGCGTGGGAATGGCTTTGGAGTGACATGGAGGCCTGTGAAGAAACAGAGACGTGCTAAAGATTTAAGGACCACTCCGGCTGTCGTGTGGACAGCACTTGTGGAATCAGGAAACCAGAAAGGGACCGTTCCAAAGGCAGTAAGACCCATCGCCCCTGCTGCCACCGGCACTCCCACAATACAGCACAACCTCAAACGAGGTCCACACACGAGGTGTCGGTTGCTGTTGTTCTCAGAATCGACAACATCATTGTTGCCCCCCAGATCTGTGAACTTATCTTCTGTCTGAGATTCAGGTTCTTCATCCATAAAGTGGGGATTATAATATCCACCTTTTAGGGCTTGCTAGCAATGCGGCCCTAGGCAAGGCGGCTGGCAGGAGGAAGGCCCTCCAAAGATGTCCACGCTTGAATCCCTGGAGCCTGAGGATGTGCTATTATCTTATGTAGCAAAAAGGACTAACCAGATGTGACGAAAGTTATGAATTATCCTGATGGGCCTGATCTAATCACACGAGTCTGTACACGTGGAGACCCTCTCCTAGCTGTGGTCAGAGGGAGAGACCCCGTGAAGGAAGGGTCGGGAGATGCAGTGTGAGAACCGTTCTAGCCACAGCTGGCTTTGCAGAAATGCAGGGGTGTGGCTCCCCGGGGCAGGGGGTGGGAGTCAGGAGACACTGCTTTGGGCCTCACTGAGCTGTGTCCTGCCATGTCAGTCTCTCTGCAGGCCGCTCTCCCCCCAGGAGCCTGGACACTCAGGGAGATGTCCGCTTTTTCTCTGTGTCTTCGAGGGAAGGTTGCTCTTCCCCTTCACCTCTCATTTTCCTTGTGACCTGAAGGAAATGACTTTCTCTTTTTGGGTCCTGTTTCTTTTTCACCAAAATAAAAGTGTTGCTCTGGACAACCTCTCAGGTATCCTTTAGCTCTAAGGTTCTGTGGGTCTATGTGTTTCCAAAAAAATAAAATAAAATAAAAACCCCAAGGGCAAAATACAACTAAAAACAAAAGGATTGCCATAACCACTTTAGAATAACAAAGACTAACCTTAAGTTGCTGGAGGCCGGACACTGGTCATTTAATAGCTTATTTAATCCTCAAAAAGGTAAGTGCTATTCTTATTCCCAGGCACGGAGAGGTTAGGTTTCTGGGCTTAGGTCACACAGCATGAATGTGATGTGACTGGGCTTCACCCTCCATAGTCATCCTCCACAGGCCATGCTAAAAACCAGAGCTTTGGACCATTTCCATGTTCTTTTGAGAGTTTAAGAGTTATCACGAGTAACCAGCAAGGGCTGGTCCTGTCTTCCTTATACCCATCTTGTCTTGGCTTTAACTCTATTTTCCTAGTATTGTCAGATTACGCTTTAATGTAACCTGACGATACTAGGAAATTTGGGGCTGAGCTGGAAGAATATTTACAGATGTTTACTCACATCTTCATGTTGTTGGATGATGTGTGAGTCCTACATTCTAAATAATAATCATTATAGCTGATGGTGGTTGAGCACTTACTACATACTGGGTCCATTCCAAGAACTTTACATGTGTTAGCACTTAATTCTTACAGCCACCCTGTCTGATGAGGTAGGCCTTCTCATCATCTGCATTTCGCAGAGGAGGAAACGAAAGCACAGAGCATGGCTAGAATAATGTGCTCATGTCACATAGAGAATGCAACGAGGCACTGCTGGAATTCAAACCTAGGCTGTCTGCCCACAGACACCAGGCACTTACTTATTTCACGTTATTGGCTTTCTCAAGAGAGCCTCCTCTGGAAAATAATTCTATAGTAAAGGGGTTCTGTGGTCAAATAGGTTTATAAAACTAGAGTTAAATAAAGCTAAATAAGTTTCTCTATTTCTGGATTCTTAAATAACCAAACAATTATCTTCAAGAGCAGGACAGAGCTGGCACATGTGTTAAACTCATTTGACCACTTGGACTCTTTACATTTGGCGGATCACCTCAAGGCACATACTTTGTGAAACTCAACTCTAGAGGCATTCCAGTTGGGAAGGTTTTTGGGGGAAGGAGTCATAGCTCTAGATTATCTTTAGCTATCCCTCTCCCATTCCAGTTGTCCCCTGAAGATCCCAACGTCACCCCACCATTGACTCTGCTGACCCTGCTGGGCCCCTGGTGTGTGTTCAAGGAAAGGAAAATGTAGGTATTGAGTTTCTAAAAAGTACAGTGTACTTTCAGAGCACTAAATTGGTAATTTGCTATTTAAAGAATCTTCTCCAGGTAGATGATTTCTGGTAAAACAAATCGCCACTCCTAACTGATTTGTACCCTTGGTAAATCTGGATTTTCATAAAATAGGCTTTTAAAGCAAGGCACATTTGGATTTTCTTCTGGGGACAGGAAGAAAAAGTTGGATGGGGAGAGAAGGACAGAACAGGGTGTGGAAACCATAGGATGGAAGCTGTGGGTTTTCCCCAAAAGTTGCTCAAAATAATAATGTGACTTCTGCTTTTCTTCTCCTCTGGGTGGCAGTTGGGTCATCCAGCAGCCTGCTTGAGAGGACAGACTTGGTTAAGTTGGGGGGGCGCAGTCTAATTTTTAAATCTTAGGAAGTCTCGGTTGTCTAACCTATTGGCTTTTCTTGCTCATAGCAACCGTAAACAACTTCTCAGCATGCTTTAACTCTGGCATGCAAGGGTCTTCTTGCTGAACCTCATTTGGTTAATTTCCATGTTCAATTCCACTTTGTCTGTGATTACCAGGCATCTACTGTGGACTTGCTATGAGCCCGGAACTGCAGGTTTAGTAATTCGTGTGTGGATTCATTCATTCATTCTCCAAGTCCTGGAGATACAGAGATGACTAAAGCAAGGTCTCTGCTCTGGAGAAAAACTCAATGGAACAGCGACAAATAAGCCAAACACACAGCTGATCAGAACTTCCGGCAGAATTTAAGGGTCAACAGGGATGGACAAACACAGAGGCTTGAGAGGTTACAATCATGTGCTGGGAGGGGGTGGTCTGCGAAGTTTTCTCAATTAACAAGGCAATAGAGTTGGGCTTTGAAAGATGAGTAGGGTGTAGCCGTTCAGAGAAGTTGGTAGAAAAGACCTTCTAGGGAAAGGGGACTGCCTCAGCAAGGAGGAGGACTTGAAAATGTCCTGAGGGTGTTACTAGCTTGTCAGCAGCAAAATGGCACTAGATCTAACTTCTTTTGCTGTTTCTATGACAACTGGTGACTCTTCATATGTTAGGTGCTCCCCTAACATCTGGCAATGATGGAAATCTTTCTAGATAGACAGTTTCTAAAGAGCCAAGATAAGTTAACTTTTGGTTCCTGATTTTTTTTTATCAGTAGAATAAGGACAAAGTATAATATTTGTTTCATGAGGTTAAGGTAAGAATTAAGAGTGAATGATGTATGTAAAGCTTTGGAACTGTGAATGACACCTAATAAATGCTCAGCAAAGTTTTTATTATTACTCTTCCGATTATATCAGTTAGTTCTTTTTACTGTTACTATGCTGGAACGCATGAAGATTTCATCAAGTAGCTTGCTCATGAGAACTCTAAGGGCAGGCACACTTAATTATTTCTGCATCTTCTGCACTCATCAGTTTTTGAGCTGGTAGCTTTCAGTAAATGCCTTTCAGATGACTTTAACAGTTGAATGGATAAATATAAGAAAAATATCCTTTCTGTCTAGGAAGCATAATGCACCAATTTCCCTTATCCCTGAGGTTCCAGACACTAGATCCCATCCTGGGTGGGAAGACCCCCAGCTACTGTGCCAACCCTCTCTCTTCATGTGCATCCTCTGTGAGTTCCTCTCGGGTAAAGAAGCACATTTGACCCCTGTTTAGAAAGATTGCCTTTCACAATCTCCCAGTTCCCTAGATGGGACTTGCTGAGCTGACAGAATGTACAGAGAAGAACTAACTATTTTTAGGATGAACTGGAAAGATTAGAACTTTGCTCTCTCCTCAAATATCAAATTTACAATCTGCAGGAATCCAGAGGGGAATTATTAGAGAATTTGATGTAGGGAGGTGTTCACTGCACTACTGTTGCTTAAAATTTCCACATAAAAATAGTAATAACAGATAACTGATGATGGGGTATCTTCTCTGTGCAAGGCACTGAGATAAGTGCTTTATGTGTACAATATTGTTTCATTCTTACAGCAACCTCGTGAGATTGGTTTAAGTCTTCCTATTTTGCAGATAGGAAAATTAAAGCCTAGAGAAGTGAAATATCTTGACCAAAGTTACACAGAGTGGATGAGGTGGGGCTGGAATTCCAACCCTGGTCTGTCTGGCTTCAAGATCCAAGCTCTGCGTGAAAATGAAAATAATGAAGCAAATCCAAACAAAGGGGATAAAACGGCCTCGGCCTACTGGCTGAAGAATGTAATACTCCTTCAAGTCATGATGGATTTGCTGAGCACATCATTTTGCAGGGACAGCAGCAGATTCACAGAGGGCAAAGTCAGGATTCTGTCTCCGAAATGCTCACATCCTCACGAGGGAGGTATAAGTTCTGCTTTGTTTCTCACCTGCCCATCTTCTTCATTTTTGTTTTGGAATCTCCCCTCGCCCCATTGCATGCCTCATTGGGAGGTATGCTCATCAAAGCTCCTGCACTTCTCCGACCAAGGGTGGGCGCTTGCCTCCCACTGGGAAATAAGACTACAGGGAAGTAGATCATGACCCAAGATCTGAAAACGGCAAGAGCTGATTGATCTGGTTAGTTACACCATGAAGACAGCTGCCCCTTCGTCTCTGCCATCTGGTTGTTTAACTTTTCCTTTTTTCTGAGAGCTTCCTTGTGGCAGCCACTGGTAGGTTGGTTCACTCGGTACCCATTCCAAGTCCCTTCAAGCTGCGCTTTCTCTACTCTAGAAAGTAAAAGGCTCCAGGCTCACTTTCCCAGACTTCCTTGCAGCCAGGGGTGGCCACGGGACTTAGGCAGTGAGATATAAGTATAAGTCGGCTGGGGATGTCTCTCCCCTTTCTCTCTCTTTCTACTGGAATGTAGATGTGATGACTGGAGCTGTGGCAGATACCTTATGAACATGAGGGAAAGCTTAAGAGAACTGCAGAGGCATCAGCCTGACACTGCTTGTGACATCAAGCAGAGGCCAACTTCCCTTTGGGCTTCTTGCTGTGGAACTCCTTATTGTTTTAAACCACTGTGTGTGTGTGGGGGGGAGTTCTGTTACTTGCAGCCAAATGCACCTCTTAACTGATACACAATCTGTATATTTCCTTTGCACTTTTAAAAATAGGGAGTGTGCTTGGGGTAGGCAGAGTCTCTGTTTACAACCAAAAAAAAAAAAAAAAAAAACCCTTAAGTGATATGAGGAAAAAAAGACAGTACAAAGCAAACCACAACACCAGCCAGGATGAAATATACTGTCCTGGAGGGAAGGACTGTCATGGTACAAATTCACGTGCATGTAGTCTACTGCATTTTTCAAAGAGTTTTCTCAAAACTTTTTCTTTTGACTATCTCAGCCACCCTGTAAAGTAAGAATTATTATTATCCCCATCTTTTAAGTTTTTTAAAAAAAACTCAGAGTTAGAGTACTGTGAAAGTGAGGAAAATAAAGTTATTAATTCCAACTGTGGCAACTTCATGAGAGGGGTGGCTTTGAGCTGAGTTTTGAAGGATGAACAGGCTTTTAATAAATGCAACAGGTGTTGGGAAGAACATTCTAGATGTAGCAAGAACTGCAAATCCTGGAGGAATAAGAGGGCTGGGCCAGTTTGGGAAATGTGATTGGTGCTCGGGGCACCAACGTAAGGAATTTGGGAAATGTATAAGGGAAGCAGGGTTGGAAAAGTCGGCAGGGGCCAGGTCATGAAAGGCCGGTACACTGGCAACCTCTTTGGGTGACAGAGAGCAGAGGCATCTGGTGACCTCAAGTAATGGGATAATTGTGAAGATACATATGGGAATAAAGAAGGTTCTAGAATTAGGGCCAAGCTTCTTGGGGAACCAGGACTACACCACAACCAGTGTCACAGAGTAAACAAAAATCTCAGGACAATCAGGTCTTGTGGAGGTTGGAAAGTACTTTGGCAACGTAAAGTTGTTCAGGATCAAACACAGTTCCAACAACTGAGTTATCTCATCTTCCTCTCAGTAGCAAAAACTCATTGGTTTCTACTCTAGAGATTTGACACCATCATGAAACCCTTTGTATCGAATTCTCTGTGTACATCTCCAGCTCAGATCCTAGAGGGTGTGTATTAGTTAGGACAGGATTGGCTTTGCTGTGATAACAGACAAACCCTGAAATTGTCATGGCTTTGCACAATTATACAAAGTGTTACCAGGAACATGTGACCTGAAAATTCCCTCTGGCAAGAGAAGGTGGAAACAAAGGAGGGACACTAGTTCTCAGCATCCTTAATTCTTATCTTCACAAATCCATTCATCAGAAGTAGCTACGTGGCCCTATCGGACTACAAGGGAGGCTGGGAGTGGCAGAGAAGCACACAGAATGTTTGCGAACCATGAACACTCCCTGCTGGGAGGGTCTGAGGGGGTCTCATCGGTCATCCTCATCTCTGCTGGGCAAAGTGCTGTCGCAGGTGCTCTCTCTTGGTCCAGCGAGCTGTGGCCTGGGAAGAAGAGGCAGTGGGCTCTCTGATGTAGTCGGGGAAACTTCCATTGGAGGACTTAACACTTTAATGGAACCACTCAGTATATTACGCAAAGACTGGGATTGTATTTTGAGGTACTGGGGATCCATGGAGGCTGTTAGCAGGACAGTGTGAGACACGGTCAGATTTATACTTTGTGCAGATCACTCTGAGGCTGGGTTGAGCATGATGGAGAGAAGGCACAGGATCGACGGGGGTTGGAGGGGCAGAGAGACTGGTTGTGGATGCTACTGCTATTGTCCAAAGCAGACACTAGACAGGAGCAATGGAATTGACGTGAAAGACTGAAACTGAAGACTCGCAGAGGCAGGGCAGGCCATCAGAACGGCAGGATGACATCCAGAGTAGCCTTTGTGGGATTGTGGTGGGAAGTAAGTGAGGCCCTGTCGATAGAGAACGTAGCACCTGCTATTTATTACTCCCTACTCGGAATGTCCGATTCAGCCTCTGCTGGGATCCTTCCAGGCGACAGAAGCGCACCACTTTCCGAAGCAGCCTGCACACTGTAATCAATACTTTGAAAGTGCCTCCTTAGATTAAGCTCAGTTCTTCCCTCCTCCTTCCTTTGCACTTTCCTGTCCTTCACCATCATTTTTTTCTCCATTAACTCCTTCTTCATAAGCAGACAAGTCCTCTTGGCTCCCTTGGATTTCCTTCCTCTCATTACCTTTCCAGCTCCCCAAGAAATCCCAGAATGAATTTCCCACCTGAGGTCCCTCCTTGGCCCTTCCTCTGGGGACATTATGATTCCCCTTTATTGATACAGGGAGCATCCTGGACCTCTGAGAGGCCACAGACCATGGAATCCATAGAATTTGTTGGCCATTAATGTGTTTTCCTTGGATATTCCTATAACAGGAAAAGATGACTGTGGGTTAATGGGAAATACCTTAACCTGGGAGCAGGAGGACCCTGGGGGCTCACAGATGTGAAGTTGAGCTAATTGTGCCCTATGCTGGTGGCTCCAGGCCTCAGTTGTCCTTGTGGCTACAACCTTCTTGACCACAGCCTGAAATCAGGTGTCTCCAATGAGTGTCCATGTTTTAATCTGAATGTGGAGCTCAGTTCCACTTTATCCTGTTTGTTTCTTCAGTGCTTAGTTACCGAGTGCCCAGGCAGTGAGAACTTTGAGTAAAAAGACAGTAATTCTGCCCTTATGGGGCTCAGGGTCTCACTGGGAAGGGAGAGAAATAAGTTACAACATTAAAAGTGATAGTTTAATGAGCACTAATATGTGGGTCTAATATTTTACATAGATTATTTTATTCAATCTTACCATGACCCTGTGAGGAACTTTTATGTTCCCATTTTGCAGGTGGGAAATTGAGGCTTAGAAAGGTTGAGTAAAATTCCCAAGATCACATAGCTAGGAGCTGGGATTATTGTCCTCTTATAAATACTTCCTGCTTTACTCCTTTATACACACACACACACACACACACACACACACACACGCATGTGCACACCCTGGGAGATCAGAGCGGGAGGAGCACCTAACCAGCCGAGGATTGCAGGGAGCATCTTCTGCAGAGGTTGCATCAGAGCTGAGTCCTTAGGAAGCATTCAAGCTTGCCAGATAGAGGGGGAGGAAGAGCCTTCCAAGCAGAGGGAAGGGCATGAACAACAAGCCAGGTGAGAGGGTGCGTGGTGGGTCTGGGGAATCTGTGAGCTGTTCAGCATGGCTGGCATGTGGCTTTACTGGAGGGAAGGGTGGGAGAGGAGGCTGGACTGGTGGACAAGGCCAGGTCAGGCTGGGTGCAGGTGTCAGGCTAAGGAGATCCCAGTGTATCTTGGGGGCAGCAGGGAGCCACTGAAGGCTTCAGAAGGATGGATTTTTGTCTCAGAAAGGTCACTTTGCTGGCTTGTCTGGAATTTGGCTTGGTGGGGGCAAATGGGCACAATCCCTGTGACCTTTGTGATGGCTGGAGGAGATGGCCTGGGAGACATTCATTCTCTGAAAAGCAGGAGTGGCCTTTAGGCCACATTGTCTCAGTCCCCCGCTCCCTGAAAATCCTAGAGTTAGTAGGGAAATGCATCCTGAAGTCCTTACTGTCAAAAGTTTGGAGGTCCTGAAACAATGGAAGATGTGCGTTCACTCCAAGCCATGTAACTTGCTATCTGAGGGAACCTTGGGCTGGCCTTTACTTCTCTGAATCTCAGTTTTCTCATCTATAAATAAGGGGCATTAATAGCAATTTCATCACCAAGTTGTAATAGGGAATAAATCAGACAAGATAAATACATACACATGCATTGTCACTATTTTGTGTTTGGTTCTGGTTACCTATTTCTGCATAAAAAAAGACCCCCAGAGTTAGTGGCTTACAACATTTATTTTGCTTCTGAGTCTGCAGTTTGGGCAGGAAACTGCTCATCTCTGTTCCACTCTGTTTCAGCGGTGGCAGCTTAAAGGCAGGGGCTAGATTCATCTGATGGCTTGTTTGCTCACAAGTCTAGTAGGTGCTGCTGGCTGTTGGTTGGGACTTTAGCTAAGACTGTTGGCAGAACATCTCACATGACCTCTTCTTGTGGCTTCCCTACAACATGTGGCTTCCTAGCAACATGGCAGCTGGGTTTTCAGGAAGAGCATCGAGAGAGAGAGAGAGAGCATCGAGAGAGAGAGAGAGAGAGAGAGAGAGAGCGCATCAGGTAGAAATATATAACCTAACCTCACAGTGCCACTTCTACTTCATTTTATTTATTAGAAATGAGTCACTAAGCCTGGACCACATTCAAGAGGAGAGAAGCTAGATTCCATCTTTTGATGGGAGGAGTTCCATTGGCTTAGCCAAGGTCACACTCCTGGAGCTAGCAGTAGGGGTAGTTGCTTGTTAGGCTTGTCCTCCCCATCCCTCTCGGGCAAGCTTGCACACTTCCTGAGGACTCAGCACTGATATCACTCTGCAGGAGGAGGCTTCTTGGAATCCTAGGCTGGTTCAGTGTTCCTCCCATCCAAAGATGGGAGTTTGTGGACATGTTTTAAAACTAACACACCCTTGTTGTAAGTTGTTATCACGTGGCGGACGATGAGTCAGTGGGAGTGGATATGAGCAGCAGGGAGGATGCGATGAAGTCTCATTCTGATTTTGCGTTGATGTTAATGAGCTTAACAACAATCACATGGCTGATATCTCAGTTGAGACACTGTGTATGAAGTTGCTTCATTATTATAAACAGCTAAACCATATCATGTTTCAGAGATAGAGGATCAATATCAGGAATAGACAGTATCAGTTGATCGAAAGTAATAAAAACCTAGTTTGCCCTCAACAAAATACTAGCAAACCCAATTCAACAGCATATTAAAATGATCATTCATCATGGTCAGGTGGGACTCATCCCAGGGATGAAAGGACAGTTCAACATATGCAGATCAACAAATGTGATACATCACATTAACAGAATTTAGGAAAAGAACCGTATCTTCATTTCAGTAGACACAGAAAAATCATTTGAGAAAATTCAACATCCCTTTATGACAAAAACTCTCAACAAACTAGACATGAAGGTACATACCTCAATGCAATAAAGGCCATATATGACCAACCCATAGCTACCATCATATCGAATGGGGAAAAGTTGAAAGCTTTTCCTCTAAGATCTAGAACAAGACAAGGATGCCCACTTTTGCCACTTTTATTCAACATAGTATTGAAGGTCCTAGCCTGACCAATTAGGCAAGAGAAAGAAATAAATGGCATCCAAATTAGAAAGGAGGAAGTCAAATTGTCCCTGTTTGTCGACAACATGATTTTATATATAGAAAACTCTAAAGACTCCACCAAAAAACTTTTATAAACTAATAAATTAATTCAGTAAAGTTGCAAAATATAAAGTCAACATACAAAAATTAGTAGTGTTTCTATATATAGTGAACTAGCCAACAAAGAAATCAAGAAAGCAATCCTATTTATAACAGCTAAAAAAAATACCTAGGAATAAATTTAATCAACGAGGTGGAAAAGCTCTACAATAAAAACTATAGAACATTGATGAAAGAAATTGAAGAGGACAAAAATTAATGGAAAGAAAGACATTCTATGTTCTTGGATAGAAAGAATTAAGATTATTAAAATTTTTATACCATCCAATGTGATCTTCAGATTCAATGCAATCCCTGTCAAAACACCAAAGATACTCTTCACAGAAATAGAAAAAAGGTCCTAAAGTTTTATATGGAACCACAAAAGACCCTGACAGCCAAAGCAATCTTGAGCAATAAAAACAAAGCTGGAGGCATTACACTACCTGACTTCAAAATATTACAAAGCTATAGTAACCAAAACAGTATAGTAGTACTGGCATAAAAACAGACATAGAGACCAATGGAACAGAAGAGAAAACCCAGGGATAAATCCATATGGAACCACAAAAACCTTGAATAGCCACAGCAATCTTGAGCAAGAAAAACAAAGCTGGAGGCATTACACTACCTGACTTCAAAATATTACAAAGCTATAGTAACCAAAACAACATGGTGTTGGCATAAAATAAATAAAAACCAATGGGACAGAATAGAGAACACAGAAATAAATCCACACACTTACAGCCAACTGATTTTTGATGAAGATGCCAAGAACATACAGTGGTGAAAGGGCATACTTTTTAATAAAAGTGCTGGGAAAATCGGACATCCACTTGCAGGAGAATAAAACTAGTCTCCTATCTCTCACTATATACAAAAATAAACCCAAAATGAATTAAAGACTTAAATGCAAGATTCAAACATCTAAAACTACTAGAAGAAAACATAGGGGAAATGCTTCATGACATTGGTCTGAGCAAGAATTATTATTATTATTATTTTTTGAGACAGAGTCTCACTCTGTTGCACGGAGTAGAGTGCCGTGGCATCAGCCTTGCTCACAGCAACCTCAAACTCCTGGGCTCAAGTGATCCTCCTGCCTCAGCCTCCCTAGTAGCTGGGACTACAGGCAAGCACCACCATGCCAGACTAATTTTTACTATATATATTTTTAGTTGTCCAATTAATTTTTCTATTTTTTTAGTAGAGATGGGGTCTTGCTCTTGCTCAGGCTGGTCTCAAACTCCCGACCTCAAACAATCCACCTGCCTTGGCCTCCTGGAGTGCTAGGATTATATGCGTGAGCCATAGTGCCTGGCCCAAGAATTATTTTTTTGGTAAGAACTCAAAAGCACAGGCAACAAAAGCAAAAAATATATAAATGGAATTACATCAAACTATAAAGCTTCCACACAACAAAGGAAATAATCAACAAAGTAAAGAGACAACCTACAGAATGGGAAAAAATATTTGCAAACGATGCATTGGACAAAAGGTTAATATCCAGAATATATAAGGAACTCAACTCAATAACACAAAAACAAATAATCTGATAAAAAATGGGCAAAAAGACATGACTAGTCATTTCTCATAAGAAGACATACAAATGACCAACAGGCATATGAAAAAATGCTCAACATCACTAATCATCAGGGAAATGCAAATCAAAACCACAATGAGATATCACCTCACCCCAATTAGAATGACTGTTATCAAGAAGACAAAAAATAACAAATTCTGGCATGGATGTGGACAAATGGGAATCCTTATACATTGTCAGTGAGAATGTAAGTTAGTACAGCCTTTGAGGAAAACAGTATGGAGGTTCTGTAAAAAATTAAAAATGGAACTACCATATGATTTAGCAATATGGCTATGCAGAAATGAAGTCAGTATGGTGAAGAGATATTTGCACTCCCATGTTGATTCCAGAACTGTTTGCACAATAGCCAAGATACGGAGTCAACCTAAGTGTCCATCAGTGGATGAACGGATAAAGAAAATGTGGCACATATACACAAAGAAATACTATTCAGCCATGAAAAGGAAGGAAATACTGTGATTAGGGACAACATGGATAAACGTGGAGGACATCATGTTAAGAAATAAGCCAGGCACAGAAAGGCAAATACTGCATGATCTCACTCATTTGTGGAATCTAAAAAAGCTGATCTCAGGCTGGGCACGGTGGCTCACGCCTGTAATCCTAGCACTCTGGGAGGCTGAGGCGGGAGGATTGCTTGAGCTCAGGAGTTTGAGACCAGCCTGAGCAAGAGCGAGATCCTGTCTCTACTAAAAATAGAAAGAAATTGGCCAAACAACTAAAAATAGAAAAAATTAGCCACGCATGGTGCTGCATGCCTGTAGTCCCAGCTACCTGGGAGGCTGAGGCAGGAGGATCACTTGAGCCCAGGAGTCTGAGGTTGCTGTGAGCTAGGCTGACGCCACGGCACTCTAGCCTGGGCAACAAAGTGAGACTTTGTCTCAAAAAAAAAAAAAAATAGAAGTACAAAGTACAATAGTGGTTATCAGGGGCTAGGAAGGGTAAGGGGAGGAAGAAATGGGGAAAGATTGGTCAGTGAGTACAAAATTATAGTTAGATAGGAGGTATTAGTTCTGGTGTTCTACTGCATAGCAGAGTGAATACAGTTAACAATACTGTATTGTATATTTCGAAAGAATCAGAAAAAAAGATTTCAAATGTTCTCACCACAAAGAAATGACAGATGTTCGAGGTGATGGATAAACTACATACCCCGATTTGACCATTATACAATGTTTACATGTACTGAAACATCACACTGTACTTCATAACTGTGTGCAGTTATTGTGTGTCAGTTAAAGATAAAATGAAATCTAAAGAAAACCTAGTCCAAACTAACTTATATTATGAAGAGAATTTACTAGCTTATGTAAATAAAAAGTGTAGAGTGTGTGCTTTAGACAAGGCTTGATCCAGCTGCACAAGAATAGCTCTGGTGACTTGATTTTCCCTATTTTTTCATTTTGCCTTCTGTGGTTGCAGGATGGCTGCCCTCAGCTCCCTGGCTATGTGCTCCTTCATTCCTCAGCAGACAGAAACAGAAGAGGGTTTTTCTCCTTTGTTTCCAGCAATCATCCTGCAATTTGCTCTGATTGGGCCAGTTTAGTTCACGTCCCTATCCTTGGTCCCATCACTGTCGGTGGGCAGGTGGAACTCAGTGGTTGCTTCGGTCCCATTCCTGGAGCTGGGGGTAATGGTAGCGTCAGCTTTCCTTGAATCTCGTGGTGGAAATCAGCAGAAAGGGAGAACAGAGGAGTTGTCCTGAGAAGCACCCACAATTACCCACTTCATGTCTTCCCTCATCATCGTTTTTATCTCCTCTGCCTTCTATGCCTGTTTTAATAATGGAGAATCTTAAGCTGGGCTTTGCAGGCAGTGTGAAAGCTTGGTCTTTGTTCTGCTAAAGAAGGACTCCAAAGTATTGTTCCTCACTGGGCACTGCCTCCTCCCTCTGAGACTGTGGCTTCTAGGAGACTGAGGCTGGAGTTATAACCCATAGATGCAGATTGTTAGCTGGAAGGGACTTCAGGTCACATTGTAGTGGTGTGGAAACTGAGGCTCAGAGAGGAGAATCTCTGGGCTCCAGAGTCACAGAGCCCTATTCTCCTCTGATACTATTATTTCCTAAATTCAGCACTAAAGTACATGCCTGCACAAATGCACTCACATCCCCGACTAGAAACTTCTCCTCTGCGGGACTCTCTGTAAAATGAAGTAACTTCTTTGGCTCTGAGTTCTGTGGTGAAGCAAGGACGAGTTAGCTGGAGAGCTTGTTCAGAACACACATACCCAGCTTGCACAGAAACCGTGATGCGCCTGGAGGAAAGCGTAGTGAGCATATGCATTTTTTTTTTTTAAATTTTCTTATTTCAGGAAATTATGGGGGTACAAACATTTTGGTTACATGTTATGACTTTGCCACATCCCAACCATGATTTGAGACGTGCCCTTCCCCCCCAAAACGCTCACCACGTCCATTAGTTGCGAGCTTACCCACCCCCAAGCCCCCACCCCCAAAGAATGTCACTACTGTGTGAACACCTCAGTGCTGATCGGTCAGTGCCAGTTTGATGGCGAGTACATGAGAGCACATGCGTTTTGACCAAACTCCTAGGTAACGCGGAACCCCAGCCTCATAGCACTTTGAAACCGTCACATGAGGTCCCTTCCCCTCTGGCCCCATGACCTCTGAACGCAGCCCCAGTCTGTGGACTCCAGGACTGAGAGAAAGGGAAAAACAGAGAATGCCCCGGGGGCACTGCCCTCGGTGACTCTCCCACAGAAGGAAGGAAAGAGACTGCAGTGTGTATTGGCCAGGGCCCAGAGCGCCAGGCCAAGAATTTGCAGGGTGCTCCTGGCTGGGCCTGGCTGTGCCGATGCCCTGGGCGATTCCGTCACGCAGCGAGGCCACACGCCTGCCAGCGGCCCCTTGGCTGAGCAGGGCAGTCTGTGAGGCAGGGGCACTGCGTGCCTCCCTCTGCTGGGTCCCACCCACAACTCTCAGGTTACTGTGCTGTTTCTAGAAGGAAAGGGCTTCAGAAGGAGAACCGGACTTGGGGTCAAGACCCCCGATATTCCAGTCCAGGTGCCGCTGCTGTGGGCTAGGTGACCTTTGCCACTGTGAGCCTCAGCTTCCTCATCTGCAAAGGAGGATGAACGGCCCCTGCCCCGCCTTCTTCTTCCACAAAGTGCAGGATTTAAAAGACAGCGAAGCGAAGTGGTGAAAGCACTTGGTCTGCAAGACACGTGTTGGAGGATTATGATTCCTATTGAAATAACAGCCTGCTCTGAGGCTGGAACCTAGCGGCTCCCGCGGAATCCAGGCACTGCCAGCGAGCTGCCATCGTTCAGATTGAGATGAAGATACAGGAGGCAGAGAGGAAAAGCTGCTCCTGGAGGCTTCTTTCCTGACTCCTTTGTCTCTTTCTCTCTCTTTTTTTTTCCCCTTAGAGGCCTGCAGGGGATCTGGGAGGCTTCCAACTTATACAGTGCTACCTGATAGAATAATTTGTCCTGCCTGGGCACCTGTCATCACCTCCAGAGAGACAGCAGGCTGGAGGTGGGGAAACAAACCGCACACAAGGGGTGGCGCTCCGCCCGCCCTCCCCTCGCCGTGTTCCTCTGCGCCCTGTGACTTTCGATTCTCGATTCTGGGAGTTTCCTGAACCCTGTCATTCAGGCGCTCACGCACAATGTTGGCCACACCTGTCTCCCGTGTGCACCTTTCCTTCCTTGACATTTGAAGACAACCCACTTTTTCATTCTTAAATAAATAACAGAAACAGGACTGTCATAAATGTAAGCCCAACTCCCTTGTGAGACACAGGAAGTCACCATAAATAGAAATACATAATTATGAGAATAAAAAATCATGTGCACCCTGGCAAAAGGGATCTCATGCCCTTCCAGTGGCGCTTGTGCCGCACTTCGGGAAGGCCCGCGGGAGCAGATGCAGCCGACGCTCTGGGGGTGTCTATACCCCTGAGATCTGTGTGCATTGTGTTTACGTGCAAATGGCGATTGCCTTTGATTTAATCCAAGCCTTCGGGCCATCTTGCAGATGAAGCAGCCAAGGCTCAAGGAGAGATTAGGTGCCTTTCCCTAACTCCCCTGCCAGGAAACAGTAGAAATGGGGATCAGTGTGGATCCTTGGACCCCAGGCCCAATATGCTTGGCATGTTCCACAGCATTCAGCACACAGTGGTGGCCAAGAAACAGTTTTAGAACAAGGAAGGCAACCGCAGGGAAGCGGTGTGCTGCAGTGGAAGGAACACCGAATAGAACGCAGGTGCAAGAGTTCTCGAATGTTTATTCCGATGAGTGGCTCTCCAATGGTGGCCATGGAGCCCTACACGGTTGGGCTGCAGGAACTCTCTCCCCTCCTCCCAGGGGAAGGCTGAGGAGCTGGCCCGATAGGTGTTTAGTTTTTCTACTTTTCCTTTATCAAGAGCAGGTCCCTCCCACGCATTTTTATACTGCGATTTTGAGTAAGACTTCATTGAGGAAAGAAGAACAAAAAGGGTCCTTTGCTAAAAACGGGTTTCAAGAGTTCTGTTTTAGATGGCCTTCAAGATCTCCCCAAATCTCATTGATTTTATAATTCAAGTGTGGGCCTTCCCCCTTCCTGGCTAGGTGGTGGTGGAGAAGTTGGTCAGCGTTCTGAGTCTTAGCTCCTTTATCTTTAAAATGGGCACGTTCACCTGCATCCTCCACATGATGTCCTGAGACGTGTCCTGAGACGAGCAAAGGATTCTGTAAGAGGGCAGGGTGCCCAATTTGTGCCATCATCAAACATTTCTTGCATGGCAGCTCTGTGCTCTCTTCCGGCAAGTGCTGGAGATACAGGCTCGGGGGCTGGTGGGAAATGGATAAATTAACACAGCACGCGGTCTCCTGGGAAATAGATAAACAAGCAGCAGTTTCGACATGAAAGTGACGCATGCCCTGAAGTAAGCACGGTGAAGGGTCACCAACCCAGCCTGGGGTTGGGGGTGCCAGGAAGCAGGTGGGAGTGCCAGGAAAGTGACATCTGGCACTGATCTTCAGGGGTAGCAAAAACAATAATGATACTGTATATGCATATATTTTACTCACACATGATTTTATTCACCCCGATTTAAGACTTTTGAGCTTTCACTTCCCCTTTTGTGCAAGGATCTTATACAGACAAAGGTAAACACAAAGAATATCACTGGCCAGTGTTGCAAACTCTGTTAATGAGTTTTGCTCCATGCTTTTTGTCAACAAATAGCATTCAACCAACAAATGTGCTAGGCCCTGTTCTCTTGAGAAAACCCGCTTCCGGAACCATCAACTGTGAGAGCACAGATGGCCCTCTGAGTATCTCATGTCCAACAAAAGAGAAAGCCGGAAACCAGAGAGATGAGGTGTCTTTGCCAAGACCAGGAAGCACAGGAGTCAGGTTGAGATCTGGGGGCTCCTTGGGTACCACAGGCTCGAGGGGCATTGGAATGGGAGTGGCAGTATGTGCAGGAAACAGGCGCAGGTCGGCCATCTGAGGACCAGAGTTTCAGTCCATCACTGACTTCATTCAACAATGGTTGCATAAACATGCATCAGTTAGTAATTCGGTGCTGAGGGTACAGAGATAAATAAACCACTCTCCTTGCTTTAATTACACTCTTTGCGAGGTGTTAACTATGTGAAGTGCCACTGGGGTGATGTGCAAAGTGCTTTGTGCTTTGGGATCTGTATTTGCATGTGGTGCATTGGAAAAGCCACAGGCTTTCAGGCCAGACGCTTGGGTTTTAATTCCAGCTCTGCTACTCACTGTGTGGCCTTGGACAAGTTACTTAACCTCTCTGAGTCTCGGTTTTCCTATCTAGGAAAGGGAGAATAATAACCCTACTTTTTGGCACTGATGAATAAAGAGCAAAGGAGATGCCACCGGTAAAGGGCCCAGCTCAATAAGCCGGGAGTGTCATCATCATCACCTGTGAGGGCCTAGGCCAGACATTCAGCTTCTCCAACTTGCCGGGAGCTTGGAATGCTCTCGTTGTACGTACAATGAGGTGATGGAAGTGAAATGTGTTTTGTAAAACTGTGACATGTTGAGCAAATGTCGGTTATCACTCAGAATTACCAGCCAGTCCTCACTAGGACAGGAAAGGCAAGTTAGCAGGGCATATGTCTAAGTCCGGTGAGTAAGTGTGGGTTGGAGGCCAGGCCAGCCTCTCCGATCCTGTGCCCCCTCGCCCACTGCCCTTTCAGCCTCCAGACATTTCTCTGCCATCATCTGCAACCTAACCACATTCTGGACCGGGACCTGCAGATCCTGGGCTTGCCTTCTTTGTTTATTAGCAAAGCCCTTCTAGGGAGGGGGACTCGCCATCGGGCCTGAGAAAGCAGTCAGGCGTGCTTGGAATGCAATTGCAAAAGAGGTTACAAGAGCCCTGCGAGAATGCTGAAATCAAGTGATGTCGAGAGGTTTTGTTATTTTTGAAAAAATGACTCATTCTGAGAAACTCAAACGGCCTCACAGAACATTCACCTAGTTGCCTGTATGTATAACCCAGAGCCCACTGCTGAGGAAAACAAACCCTGTTGTCACAGCTGAAGGAGAGAGCAGTGGGAAGAGGGGTGATAGTTTGATGGAGGAAGATCTTGAAAATGACTCCCACCCTCTGAGTGGACATTTGAATCTCCCGAGTCTTTTTCTCTACATTGTCCTGTTCAAATCATCACGAAACACACGCACTTGGAGGCAGCGAGTGTCCTTTGAATGGCACCGAGACAGGGTAACATTGTTCCTGTTTGACAGGCCGAGGAAATGGGCTCTCAGAGAGCTTAAACTATTTCCCCAAGATGACGGAGAAAGAAAGAGAGAGAGAACAAGAAGAGAGATACAGAGAGAAGAGAAAAAGAAGAAGGAGGAAGAGGAGGGAGCGAGAAGAGACCTGTGTTTGAGAGCCATGCTTTGTCTTGTGGAGGAAAGCTGGGGAGTGTTGTTTTCAGAGGACAGCTGTCGGCTTCCTCCCTGCGGGGTGCTCAGGAGAGCCCAGGACCTGACTCTACCTTGGTCACCTGTGTGACTCTGGGGGAACAGGTTCCTTCACCAAGTCACCATTTCCCACCTGTAAGAGTCTGGGCGTGGGAGGAGTAGAATAGACTCAGAGCATCTACAATAGACTCAGAGGATCTAGCATCTTTAGTAGCTACAAGAATATTCTGGAAAACTTGTTAAAATATGGATTGCTGGCCCCCCTTCCCTTGCTCCAGAAATTCTGATTCCAAATATCCGGGGAGGGGCCAGAGAATCTGCATTTCTAACAAGCTCCCAGATGAGGTTGGTGCTGCCAGTTGGTCCTTGGTCCGCGGACCTCACTTTGAGTAGCCTGGGGCTGGATGATTTTTAATGTTCTTTCCTGCCATTCAGTGATTAAAAATATCCAAGGGCTCTCTCCTGGCCACGGAGTGCCGTGCCAGGTGCTGGGAATACACAAAGGAACCGGACATGGTTTCTGTCTTGTGGGTCTAGCAGTGTAGATGTGGAAGCCAGAGGGGAGAATGAATGGCATGTCACACAAGTCGCCCTGCGGCACTGGAAAGGCAGGAGTGGGCAGTGGCTCGTGCAAGAGGCAGGCAGGGCTTCAAGGAGGAGGGTGCCGTGGGGAGCCTTTGAGGGGAGCCTTGGGGGCTTGGTTGCCATTTCCTAGGAAGAAGAGAGAGAGAGGGCAGTGTCATCTGTTTTGAACATGGCCCCGAGAGAAAGCTTTGGCCAAGTGCTCATTGAGCGAGCTGTGGCTTTAGTCTGCTCAGAGCGATCTGCTGCAGGGGTGCCCTCTCTCCTTGGAGGGCCCTGAGGGGAGCAGGAAGAGCTCTCAATAGACCAGCACCCTGAGAGCACAGTCAGTGGGGTATTTGATATATAATACACACATATACGCACAGATAAATATACATGGACATGAGTATACGTACAAACACATCCGCACACAGAGTTAATCTTCATTATTTGCAAATTCTGTATTTGTGAATCCTCCTCCTTGCTAATGTTTGCTTGTAACCCCCAAATCAATACTTGCGGCACTTTCCCAGTCACTCACGGGCACATGCAAAGCAACAAAAAACGGACTCACGCAACCCCTACGATCTCAGCTAAGGTTGAGCAAGTGAGACTCTGCCTTCTCATTTCAGCTTATGCTCAAAACAAGCCTACTTAGTGTCATGTTCTGAGCACTTTTGTGCTTTCTGGGGGGTAATTTCAATGTTCAAAATGGCCCCCAAGCGTAGTACTGCAGTGCTGTTTAGTGTTCTTTAGCACAAAGGCTGTGACACGTCTTATGGAGAAACACGTGCGTTAGCTAAGCCTCGTTCAGGCATGAGCTGTGGCACTGTTGGCTGCGAGCTCAATGCCAATAAATCAACAATCTATATTAAATAAGGTGTCTTTAAACAGAAACACACATAAAACAAGGTTACATCTTGATTACTTGATGAAAATGTTCTGACCAGAGGCTCACAGGAACCTAACTCTCTATTTCCCCTGGGAGGAATGGTTCAATATTCTATAATTCAGTGTTCATGGCAACTTTGTAGAGTCAACCAACATGAGTAAGGAGAGTTGACTGTATATGTGTTTGCATGTATATGTGTGTGTGTATGCATGTGTGTAAGTATATATACACACGCATGCATGCACTCTATTTCTGTTGCTCAGTGTTATAGGTTAGTATATCTAACAAGATAATCCACAATTGTAGCAAGAGTTGAATGAAATCCAAACATCCAAGTAAGCCTCCGAAGCTTTCTTACTAATCCTAACTGGTAGCAATCCTTATCCAATTCAGCCATCCCTTCTCCTTGCCTAGGTTTGAACAAAAGGCTTCTTTCTACTCATCCTGAACTTTTCCTTAGCTTCCACACCCGCTTGGATTCACATCTCACCAACTTGGTTTAGATACAAGCTCACGTCTAACAGAGCTGGGTGTCACAACAAAGCTGAATGTGACTTCAGATCACAGGATGATTCGAAATTGGCAGTTATTTTGGTTTTACCACATTTGTATTGCTGAGTTCCTGCATTTGGATTTAATTTTTTCCATAGAGGGAGAGATGGTATGTAGGCTTGGGGAGGTCTCCTCAGGGACCCCATAAATGGTCAAGGGAACTGAGGGGCAGTCTTGGCTCCAGGTGGGCAGCCAGGATGTGGCTGGTGGGGCCCCACGCCCTTGTGGGCTGAGGCAGGAGGCCCCGCTCACCCTGCCTCCCCTACTCTGCTCCTTATGTCTGGGCCCAGCCTTGGTCTTGTCCCCTAGGCCACGTCAAACCTTTCTGGCTTGCATCTGAGAAATGTGCTGAGAACACAGAAGGCCCCTTCGGGCCGTCATGGGGCAGACGTGATTTCCCCGGGATCCAGGCAAGTCCCCTCCAGGACCGTGAATTCCCTGCCTCTCCCTGGGATGGGTGGTGTGGAGGGCATCTGGGTGCCCCTGGGCCTCTGTCACTTGGGACAGAGTGCTCCTGTAGGTCCTCAGGACTTTGTTGGCCAGTGGAGCGAGAGGAAGCACTGAGGCTGAAGAAGAGCGGCAGCTGGCTGCCATCCCACATAAACAGGCTCCGTCACTGTAAATTATTTACGCGCCATTGGGAGGCTGGACAGACTCCTTGATGGGCTCGTTAATAAGAAGCCTGCGGATCTTGCTTTGGCCCAGATTCCTGGGGACTGGGGGGCGGGTGGAGAAGAGTATGGGGGGACTGACTCCTTTTGCTCGGCGTCCCCTGATTAGAAACCTGCAGTGACTCCCTGTTTCCTCCAGGAACAAGCCCAAACTCCATGGCGTGGCACTCAAGGCCTCTTTTCAGATATAGGTCTCACCTGCCTCCCCTGCTTCAGCCAGGACAGCTTTCCACTCTTCTCTGCAAATGACCGTATCATTCCCAAGCCCAGACCTTTGCACCACGTGTCCTCTGCCTGGGATCCCTTTTCTTTCTCAGCATCCTTTAAGACAGCCCCAATATCACTTCCTCTGCCTGTCCACCTGGCTCACCCACTGGAACGTTCTGTTGCTCCTTCCTTGTGCTCCCACGGCTCTGTGCATCCTGCTGAGCCGTGTGGCCTCTGTTCTGCACCCTACCTTTGCCCCTAGCAGAGGGACTTTGTGTTTCCTCAAATACAATACGGGGACAAAGATAGCGTCTCCCTTCAAGTTCTGTGGTGCAGAGCAAATATGCAGCCAGCTTTACACGGTGCTTGGCACCTGTAGATAACACAGTAGATGCTAGCTCTTCTTTATGGTTATAGTTATTATTAATATAGCTCTTATTTCACTCTGTTGCAATCATTTATTTTATAAGCCTCTCTCTTACTGGACTCTGAACTACTGGAGTCCTCAGAAAGCCCACATCGTTGTCCAACTATTACTGCACTCTGTTCATTTCTTCTCTAGTGCTAACCACAATCCACAGTGAATAAAAGGCGGGGAAGGAAGGGAACAAACACTTCTTGAACACCCACTACGCGCCTGGCACTGCGTGTGTTCTTTGATTGATGAGCATTATTTACTTAATCTTCCTAACACTCCTGGGGTGCCAGTATTATTATTGTCATTTTGCAGACGGCAAAAGAGGACTCAGGAGGTCAAGTGCCTTTGCCCAAGGTCACCAGCCGGAAACCGGAACTGGACTTGGAATCAGGGCCAGCTGCCACTCCACACCCCTGGCACTTTCATGGCTCCCGGAGACGCCAGGTAGGCAAGAGAGGAAACAGAGTGACTCGTTTACTGCCCCAGGAGTTTTCAGCAGCAAGTAAGTGAATTCCCTAATTCCAGTCTGCTGTTAGTACACAGACTTGGCTGCTGAGAACTAAGTTGCAGAGAAACAGGTTTTCTTCCTAACTCAGCAGCACCACCTGCAGGATCTGAGGGAATGCTGCAAAAATGATCAGGAGTGGGAACCCTGGTCTCTGCTGGAGCCTGTGGAGGGGGCCCTGAGGGAAGGAGGAAGCTGAGACAACGTCCAGTGACCTTTCATCTTAAAAAGGAGCAAACCGAGACCGAGAAAGGAACTTACCCCACGTCACAAAGTCAGTGATGGCAGATTTGGAGCTGTATCCCTCTGACTCCTATTTCAGTACCCTTTTCCCTCCCACTCTCCCTTTTATCTTTCTCTTCCTCCTCTTCCTCCTCTTTTTCCTCCTCCTCTTCTTCTTTTTCTTTTCTTTCATTCATTCATTCACTCAACAAACATTAATTGGCACTTAATAGGTCTTGGGCATATTCCTCTTTGCGGGATATAAATATTGATAGCTAAAATCTGCTTTTTAGGATTATTGTTGCATGGATTAATTGGCACTAAACAATCTGCTTCATAATTACAGCTAAGATCCCTTGAGCATGACTATGTGCCAGCAGCCACCATGCTAAGGCTGTATCTCAGTTACTCCTCACAGATAAGGACACTAAGGCTAAGGGAGGCTTGGGAACATGCCCAGCGTGGTTCAGTAAGTTGTGGAGCTGAGATTCAAACCCAGATCCTTCTGACTCCAGTGCCAGGGATCTTAACTACTATGTTATATCTACTCTTTAAGGTATCTAACGTTAATTTGAGAAGTATCCGTACTCTAAATAGAATTTTGCTCCTGTTTCAAATAATGACTTATTTCCTGTCTGAGAGTGGTGCTGACTTTCTTCTCAAAGTCATTGCCTCTTAAATACTTAGGGGTTTATATTGAGGTTCTGCTACGTACCAGGCACTGTGCTAGGTGCTAGGGATGCCAGAGTGACTGTAACTCAGCTAGGAACCATGGCCTTGTAGGTGTCAGCTGAGATACAAGGCAAGGCGAGACGCGTTCTCATGGAAGCACTGTGCAATCCCAGGGAGCTCCAGTCACATTGCAGCTGGTGGACATGGCACCCCCTGACTCGTGCAGTGCACTGCCTGTGTGACTATATATGGTGTCCCTGACCAAGTGGCATAGGAACATAGATTGAGGCCGGGGGGTGGGGGGGGGAAGGGATGGGGACAATCACTTCTGCCTCTGCAGGGTGTGGAGGCTGCACAGCAAAAGGCGCTAGAACGTGAATGCTGCCAAAGCTATAAAAACCTTGATTTCCTTTTCTCTTCAACTGAGAGGTGGTTGCGAAGGTTTGAGGAAATAAATCTCAGTGTTTCGACCTGCAGGGTAGGAAATATATTTCTGTTTTCATTTCTTGCATAAGCTACCAAGTGGCATTTCTTTTACGTTCCCAGGAATTTTGCCCTTATTCTCATTTCTGAGTGCATGAGTAGTTTCTCTTTTTGTGGTAGTTGGTGCATGAAATTATTACTCACCAACTGCAGGTGGCATGTCTTAAACCGGAAGTGCAGCCATTTAAGGAATTCTCTGCCAGAACCAGAGGGAAACCCACATGGCCAGAGATTGGAGTGCCCATGTCACAACCATCTCTGACACAGAAGACAGTCCACACACAGGTGTTTTCTTAGCACACGCTCAGCTCTCTCACCTTTTTCCTAAATATCTTCACTGGCCAAGAACATTATTTTTGTTATGTGTGCAAATTTTATTTTGTTTAACTTATAGTAGAAAACAAGAGGGATTGTTTTAATTTCACAAATATAAAATTATTGTATAATGATCATTCCTTTTCCTGGTAGCACACCCTGAAGATATTAATTCAGCCTGTGTAAGGTGGGCATGGTCCTGGGTGACAATCTCAGGATTGGATCGTACCAGTTACTAGAAGGTGGCTGAGGGTGCAAAAATGTAAAGGGCAAAAACAACAAGAATAACAGCAACCATAGCAACAAGCTGCTTCCAGCCCTCCAAGAGTTCCTGGTCCGTTTGTTTGTGGCTTTGCAAGCTTGGACTCCCCTTTGTTCCCAATGAAACAACCATTGTGGGAAATGCGTAGTGGTGATGGAGAAATACCTCATCGCCAGATGGAAGGCAAGGTGCTCACCACCCTCCCCTTAGTGTCAGAACAAGAGGACACCTCAGCCAGCATGGTGGAGGGAGGAGAGATGAGGGAGAGAATTCTCTCTTCTGCTCTGCCTGGGAGAAAAACGCTGATCAGCCTTTTGATTTTTCATTGATTTGGAGCACTAAGATTCCTTTCTTTTCCATGCTGTGCACTAATAGGCATTTGATAGCCAGTCTGGAACTGCAATCAGCCCAGATAATCTTGTTTTTATGGACAAAGGAGTTTGGAGGTCCAAATAATCGTCCTAGAAACCAACTAGTGGAACGTATCCCTTGGTTAAGTTGAAGAGCCTCGGCTATTTATCATCGTAAAGTTAATATTGTGAAAAGAGCTCCAAACTGTGAATCCCGATGCCCCGAGCCAGCTGTGTCATTGTCTTGGACAAGTCATATCATTTTTCTCTTTGGGGCCTCCCCAGTAGAACCAGGCCTCGGACTGGATGAACTCCACGCTCCTTCAAGCTCCTAGTCTTCGGGACTTTGGGTGTCTTTTTTAGGTTACTTTCATTTCTAGTGCCTTACTGAGTTTCTTGCTAAATAGGGTGCTTCTTTGGCCAAGGGCTTGTTGGCTCCAGATCCATTTGTCACTCTTGTGCGAGCTGGTTTCTGGCGGGGTTCAGCCAGAGGAAGGCACTGGCACGACATCAAAGGGTGACAGGAAAGGAGAGACCAGGGTGTTTCTCCTCCCTTTTGCCTCCGGAGGTGTCTCTGACTGTGAAGGTGCATTTCTTGCTTGGTTCTAGCTCCTGCCGTGGTTCCAGCTTCTTATAGGGTGACCCCAGGCCTTGGGTTGCTGTGACCTCTGCCTCTTTCCTTTGTCCCACCATCTTAGGGGCGGTAGTAGCCTCCTGCTGTTATTCGTCTCACTGTCTTCTGGTTGGCTTTTCAGCCCTTCCATTCCCTGCGTAACCCACTCTCCATGTTAATTTCCCTTGTTTCAAATACCCAGAGCGGTTTCTGTTTACTTGGTTGGACCTTGACTGATGCATTTAAACTTTTATTGGTTTTATCTTGTAACAGCCGGCAATAAAGATGATGGTAATGTTGATGATTATAACCCTTCACTTGGTATATAACCTCACATATTACAGCTTTCACTTGGGTTCTGTAATTCGAGTATCGTAATAACAGCATGACATAAGAAAGGTATTTATCATTAATTCCACTTTACACACGAGGAAATTATTTCACTCAGCCACATAGCTGGTAGGTCTTGATAGAGTTGGAACAAGAACCAAAGGCTTTTGAATCATCATCTAGTCTTTTTCCCTAAGTTTCCCCCTTTAATTTCCATCATTACTTTACCTGCCCTATTGTCAGAGTGTCTTAACACTCTTCCTTTAGGATGACGTTTTCTAAAGTGTGGCACAAACCATAAGTTAAGGGTGTATTAGTTATCTATTGCTGTGTAACAAATTACCCTAACACTTAGTGGTTTAAAATAACATCATTATTATTTTGAAAATGGTCTACAAGGCGCTGATGTTTTCTTTTATTTCACATGTTCAGGGGTGATTGCTCACCCAGAACTTGAGGAGTAGGTTCAGCCTGGGAGGGCTTTGAGGTTACACTTTAGAACAATTTGAGATGGTGTCTGGCTGTGGTGTGATAATGAGGAGGAGGCTAGGTAGTCTTTGCGCTGTATGGCCTGGAGTATGCAGGCTTCTGTCCTTAGCAAACCCTGAAAAGTAGCTTCTATCAGGAGTTCAAGACCAGCCTGGGCAACATAGTGAGACCCTGTTTCTAAAAAAGAAAAATTAGCTTGATATGGTGTTGCACCTGTAGTCCCAGCTACTCAGGAGGCTGAAGCAAGAGGATCACTTGAGCCCAGGAGTTTGAGGCTGCAGTGAGCTATGATTGCTCTGCTGCACTCCAATCTGGGTGAAAGAGCAAAACTCTGCCTCTTAAAAAAAAAAAAAAAAATAAAGCAGCTTCAGAGGAAAGGCCAAAAGTGTAAGCATAAACTTATTTATATTAAGGTCTCTAAATAGGAGAGATCACTATGTCTTTCTCTCCATCCACGTTCTTCATTGAATGTCTAGTGTACTGCATCTAGAAGGTTAGGTGGATTCCTGTACTGTAGGGCTTACAATATTGTTAGGAAGAGAAATATTCCATATTCCCAAGTTCCTGGGGAGCCCAGCCTTTGGGGAGGATCAGGGTCACAATATCCATTACATCATTTATTTCATCAGTCATCAATAAATAGTTATGTTTACTTTATGCTTACCTTGTGCCAGTCTCTTAACCCACTGTCTAGGATCCCTTGCCAAGGTTCTCACTCCAGTTATTTCTTGAGATCCAGGAGACAGCTCATGTATGCATGTGAACTCTCAGTGAGAGAGCCACAGAAAATGCATTCTGCCAACAACCTGAATGAGCTGGGGATTCTTCCCCAGTTGAGTCCCCAGATGAGAATGCAGCCCACCTGACACTTGGATTGTAGCCTGGTGAGACCCTAAGCAGAGAACTCAGTGAAGCCATGCCTGAACTCCTGACCCACAGAAACTGTGAGAAAATAAATGTGTGTTGTCTTAAACCTCTAAGTGTGGTAATGTGTTACATAGCAATAGAAAAAAAACTATTACACCCACTATAAGGCACATGTGAAAATCTAAAATACATTTTAGGGCACAGGAAATTTGACTAAATGATTTTGTTTAAAAATTGACTTTTTAGGTTCCAAATATTTATAAAATCTTCAGAAGAACAAAACCCTCAAGATCAAATTTAACAAATCCTGATGAAAAATAGGTCTATTGGAGCCCTCATAGCCAGTGTTTGAAACACGCAACATCTGCAGAGCTAAGTAAAGGGCACCCTTGTTGATGGAGAGGAGGAGTACAGCTAGGAGGAGGAGGAGGAGGGTATTAACTGAAGAAGCCACTGAGAAGATGCTTGCCTCAGCTAAGTAAAGACTTTCTGAGGATTGTACAGGAGAAGGACTATAGAGTGCTCTTATCTAGCTATTACTTCTTTAAGTTTGGGAGCTGGAAGGAAAAGGATAAAAGATCCTTTATGTAGAGTGGGAAGTTGACATTGAGTGAACCAAAGAATAGCTCCCTCTTGACCCTGGGGAATCTAATTAATTTATTTCTGAGAGCTCAGCACTGGCTGGCCATGAGGTCTTGTAGGACTCACATCATGTTCACGGCTGGAAATAGTATAAAGTGAGTGAGGCACTAACCTCAGGTGCTGAATTTAAGGGGTGCCAAAAAACTCAGCAATCAAGACAAATAAAATTTTAATGCAGTATTTAAAAAATCAGAATTGCTGCCAACAATGATGAACAAATTATCAAAATTTTAAATAAAGACAGGACTCGACCTTGCATTTGTACAACTTGTCCACGTTGGTCTCACCCTACTTATGGCCCATAACGGGCCATAGAGCTATTGTAAAACCTAGGATTAAGATGGAAGTCTTTAATGCCTGGAATATTATGAGAAAATGGAAGTTTTGGCTACGACTGGAAAAAGTCACAGAAAAATTAAGTGGTCTGTTGAGAGAGAACAACACATTTTGATCAGAAGTTTTATTTCTTCTCAGTCTTGTTCCAAATGGTATTTCAGCACCAATCTCTGTCTAATGTAGTAATATTTAAATTATTTGTGCTTTTTTTAAATACAGAAACTATTTTTATTGAAGAATTTGTTTCGGTTTGGATTTTTCCAACAATAGACCTCAGGAAGGGGCTTGGGTGCCAGCAATAAATTTAGAGGTGATCCTAGGATGCTCCGGGAACAAGTAAGGAAGGGAACCAAGGAAGGGGAGGAAGCCCCAGTGAAGGGTGCCTGATCCAGTAGCTGCCGCTGTGGGTGCCTGGGACTCAGTTGTGCTGGGGACCCACTGAGGGACAATATGGGGCACATTTCAGAATGGCCCCACTTTGGGGTGGGGTAAGTAGCATACTTATCTACTAATTCGTGTCCTTTATTAGTTGTAGGTCACTCTTGGAAGCATTATCTCCCTGGCCTGCCCTAAGAGAGGGGCTGAGTGCATTTCTGTGGCAGACAAAGGCCTCTGTCCAAGAGATGCAGGGGGGGCTTGGAGAAGAAGGCTGAAGGGTCTATGGGAGCTGTCACCAAACTACAGGTGACCTGTGGGATGGCTGACGGATGAGGGCAGAACATTGATGTGCATGAAGTGCAGCTGTAATATCCAAAGGGAAAAATAGTCTGTAACAGGACAAACCTTTTCAAGCACATTGAATGACCAGGGTTCATTTGAAGGGACAGCCTTCCAGGTCAGGAGACACTATAAAACTCAAACAAAGATACCGTCGGAGTCAGGACCAGAAACGTGCATCTTGCATCTTGTCCCAGCCCTTGGCCTCTCTTCACTGGCTGTCCTTAATCGGGTGGATGCTGGACCCACTGAAGACCAAGCAGCAGTTTCTTAACTAGAGAGGTGCAAGGCAGGACCCCAGAGAAAATTCTGAAGCCATCACAAGCCAGACCCATCTCTGTAACTCTCAGAGTATTCCTGCCATAACGAGTATCCTTTGCACTAAGAATAACAAATCACATTTATGTAAAACATGGCAGGTGGTTGAGATTAAATGTAAAAATGAACTTCCTTGGCCTGGAAGAGAGGGAATTTGTCAAATACTAAGATTTGGACTTTTTTCCTTGACAGCCAGACTGTTAACAGAGAATGTAGAATTACCTTTAACACTCAGATCACTTGTAGAATCAATGCTTTTAATACTTGCTAACGTTTTTAGTGATTACTACATGCTGGGCCCCGCTGTGCATGTTCCATGCTTGACCTCACTGGATCCCCGTAACAACCCAATCAGAGAGATTCTAAATATCTCCAATTCACATGTGTGGGAACTGAGACTTAGTGAGGTTAAGTAATTTCCCCACATCCTGGGAATACTGAGGGGAAGAACAGCCATTCAAAGCCAGGCATAACTCTACAAACTGGTGGAAAAGTTCTGTGGGATGATAGCTAAGATTGTGATGCCCTCTCAAACGGTTTGCATGTTTGCAGGCCAAGGAGTTAACTGGGTTGTTATTCTTAGGTTGGGCTCTTGGGGTTCACAAAATGCTAATGTGAGGAGACCATAAAGACATCTGATGGGCACAAGGCTGACACCAAGTCCCTGTGTGTGCATGGCAGTATCCGTGTGTGCCACGTGGTTGAAATAGCCCCTGTGGACCACCCCAAGCCCTAACATTCCAAACGTGGGCCCAGACTTCCTGAGAACAGGCCACCTCCTGTGGCATGGAAGGCTCTAGATTGACATGTCCTTGGAGTCGGGTGAATAATACACTTATTTTGGGTCCCACCCTTTGCTGGCTGTTTGACTTCAGGCAAGGGACTTAGTCACCAGAGAACCTACTTTTCTCATCTGTAAAATGAGGATAATGAGACCTGACTCCTACCTTCCTCACAGGGAGGGCAGGAAGCTTCCTGAGATCACTTCACCAGAGCCTTTTGATCTGCTCGAAAGAATCTTCCTTAATGGCCCAGCCAGGCACTGGAGCAGCTGGGTGAGAGTTTTATGACCCGGGATTCCCACACACCATAATCCGCACACTCCCAGAAGCCCTTGGAGGTTTCCAATGATAGATTCGGCTGCCGAGCATTCTGCCAGGCCATCACCAAAGACTTCTCAGAGCCTTAGTCACAGAGCAGGCAGTTTCCCAGGGGTGTTCTTGCCAATGCTTCTACTTATTTATGTCACATTCCTTAAAAGTGCCTGTGAATGCACAGCTTCTCGGTCGTCCCCAGACTTGTTCGTAGCAGTTGTTTCTGGCCTCATGGAATGCTGCTAACCTGCTGGCCACAGCCGGGGTGTGCTTTCCTCCCTCTGGTTCTGGCTTTGAAAGCGGTTCTTTAAGTGAGTAGTATCCTGGCCTTCTCAGCATCACCAAGGCTTCCTGAAGAGTGTCGCTGTCTCCAGCCTGCTCTCTCCCCACGACTACCACCCTGCAACCTGATAAACAGGACGTGTGCTTCCTTCCTCAAACCCATCAGTGTCCCCACAACAAATCGAACAAATTAACTTGGTGTCCAAAACCCTGCCCCGCCCCAAGCCCAGGTTGAAATCTAGCCCCCAGATTTCCTCTCTTCCCTCATTTCTCACCTCTTCCCATTGCTGGTTCATTTATTTAGTTGACACTGCTTGTCACCTCCTATATGCCAGGTGCTGTATTAGGCTCTGGGGAACAAAATCATGCCCCCGCTCTCAGGAAGCTCACGGCCTGGTGGGAGGTGCAGACCACAGGGGAGCAAGGACATACAAACAGTTTGGTAAGTGCCGAGAGGCAGGAAATGGAGGATCTGTGGGGAGTCCACTGGAGGGGAGCCCCACTGCCTGGGGTGGGGGCAGGATGTCCAGAACTCGAGGATGAACAGGATGCAGGCTGCCAAAGAGTCAGGGGTGGAAGTGAGAGTGGAAAACATGGCGAGGGTGTCCCAGCAAGAAGGACTTAGGTGTGAGAGAGGGCACCGGGTGTCGTGAGCTGACACAAGGATGGCAATTCGTGGCTTGGGAATAAGCCCAGCTCTTCAACACCCTGGTGGGCCTCGTTAAGAGGCCTGGACTTTATCCTGAAAGAAAAGGAACCTTAAGCCAGGAGGTGATGTGGTCACCCTCCTCCTGGCTTGGCAACCCCTCTTTGCCAGGGCTGGTCTTTCTTCCTGGATGCTCTTCCCTTCTCTCCCCCTCCTCCCCCACACTCCTACTGTGGTACCGTCTTTCATGGCCCTTCAGATGCTGTCTCTTCTTTGAAGACTTCCTGGATCCCAGGGGCAGAATGAATCGTTCCTCTGGGCACCTAGAGTTCATCGTTTGTATGTTACCATCCATCACCATCTACCTTGTATTTTATGTTAGTTGTACCTGTTTGTCTTCCTCACTGGACTGAAAGCTCCTTAAAGGGCATATTTATCCTGGAATCTTAACCTCTGCATTTCCCACAGCCCTTAGCAGATGGTGCGTTGAGCCAGGCCTCCCTTTAAGCTCCAGTTCCACTGCTTGTTAGTTCTGTGATCTTGGACAAGTCGCTTTATCTCTGAGACCTCGAGTCGCCTCATCTATAAAATGGGTGCAATGATTTTTATTGCACAGGATAATTGGCAGATTAAGTAAAGTACCTAGTTAACACCTAATAAACATTAGTTGCCTTCCTCCTTCCTCTGGTCTCTGGCTCAGGAAGATTGCTGCAACACCTTGGGAGAGCAGCCTTGAGGGAGGGAAGCCTCACTTTTCCCATGGGCCCGGAGGAAGGACTGGGTGCATGAGCGAGATCTCGTCTGCACTGGCTTACTGAGCACTGGGCAGAGGAGTGGAATATAAACACTACTGCATGGAGTCTGGGTTATCAGTGATTGTCATTGCCACACATTCTAGTCTGATCTTTGACACCTTCCACGCAACGCTCACCCTTAATGTGAACAAGAAGAGAATGTTGAAAGTGATTTTGAAAAAATAAATTAAATGATGCAAGTCTCTTTGTGTAGGATTATACCTTATACCAAGGTGTAATCCTAGGGAGAAGAGAAAACAGAAATCTGCCAAGGAGTCTTTCCCTTGTCTGCCTGGTGGCGGCTCAGCCCATGTATAGCATCTGTGCCATGAGGTTACAAGGGTCTTTGTTGTGGCTGTGGTCATCTCTGTCGTTACCAACAGCAGCCTTCTCCTATTCCTCCTCTTCCTCTTCCTCACTGTGATTTGGGTGGGGTGCAGGACAGGTGGCCCCCTCCTCACCTCCCCTGCCATTCTCTGCAGACCCAATCCACGTGCAAAGCCTCAGAGGCTGCGGAACTGCTCTGATACGTTCGATTCCTACGGCAGCCCCAGGAGGCAGCTAGAGCAACTGCCTTCATCTTAATTGACAAGGAACCAAAGGCACAGAGAAGTTGGGCGACTTGATCATGTCGCAGCACAAGCTCAGTTGAGTGGGGCGGGTACAGGGCTAGGGCAGAGATTCAGCTTGTCTGAAACTTGAAGAGGGTGGTTTGAAAGACAGAACAGCCTTGTTTCTCTGCAGCCAGCCCTGGTTTTCTGTTGATACAACATCCCCATGATGTTTGGGGAATTTTTAAGCCCTGGTGGAAGCCAGTTTACCTCCTTCTGGTTCTTGGGACACCCATTATGTGCCCGGGACATATAAATGTTGGCCTCAGGAGTAAAAATTAAAGTAGCAGATGAAGAATAATAAGGAGATAAAGGTTTGCTCTTGGGTTTATAGGGCTAGTATGATTTCTGGAATATTCCACAGACACTCCCCACCTTCCTGCCTTGGCTCACAGAGATGTGAAATTGTGTCAGCAAATTTGCCCTCTTCCGGCCTTCTCTCTTTCTACTGCTTTATTCAAGTTTCCTCATGGGAAGAGCAGAAATGTTGCTGTATTGAGGATGTAGGGAAGGACTAATGTTCACTGGGTCACCTTGGTTTACTGAGCAGGGTTAATATTTTAAGCCTGATGTCTCCTTCTTCCCTCTGGACCTGCCTAAGTTCTGACCTGGTTCCTTGCACATTTCATGCTTTAAATTCCCTCTTTCCCCCTGAAGGTGTTGTGGAAAATTTTTGGCCAAAGAACAGAAGTAATTCTTTTTTTTTTTTTTTTTTTTTGCCAGCCTGTTAATTAATTAAAAACAAAAACAAAAACAATTTTTTTTTTTGTGAAAGGTTTAGAAATCCAAGAGTATGCATCAGCAAATGGATTTTCTGGCAAGATCCTGCCCATTTTCTACGCAAGATAATTCTGAAATACAACCAGGGCAGACTGGCCTGGCCTTCACAACTCTCTGCTGGGGAGATTTCTTTCCTGGGATTGTATCAAACAGTTCTGAATAGTGCAGATCCCTCCCTCACCACCCCAGCCCCCGTTTCCACTCACCCCCACCCTTAGTGGAGGGAGACAGAGACGTTCCTTCATGGTCCAGTTCCTGGGACATAAGCTGGTCACTGCTTGCCTGGGGACAAAGAGACCTGCCTCCTTCATTTATATTTGAGATAATTGACAACAATGACATTCAATTTCTATTTCTTCTTCTTATTTGGGGCCCTGGGAACCAAGTTTCCTTTAATCTTTAATAGATTTATTACAAAGTAGCCAGCATGGAAAACGTCTCATGATGTACAGCAAGATATAAAGACTTTGAAGAACATCTCATCTTTTATTTCCTTCTCTTTGTTGTAACATCCATAAATTATCTCTTGAGAAAGCAGAAGCCCCAGCCTTGTGTACCACGTTCTCCTAGATAGAGTTTGTTAAATCCCTATTTTTCTCAAGGGAAGGATGGAATGTCAATGGCAGACAGCCAAGATGCTTAGCCTTCAAGGCAAGGAACTGCCAGGTTGGGATGCGTGTGGGGTGGGGCAACTGATCAACTGCTAGCACCTTGACCTATGAGTGTTGTGTGAGTGGGGTCCCCTTGGTGGGAGGTGGGAGGTGCTGGGGAAGTGGTCCTCAAGCCCAGCTCAAATTGCTTGAATCAGAACCCCTGGGGAGGCACTGGGATATTTTTTAAAAAAAGCTCCCCAGTGATTCTAATATACAATAGGTACTGCTGCTCCAAGGCAGTTTCCAATTCTAAAGATTATTATAAAAAACATTTTAATAAAGTGAATATTTTTATCTTTACAGATAGTGCTTTCTATCTATTATCTAGTGGGAATAAATACATAGTGGGAGAAGTACCTAGTACTTAGTGGGAGAAGTACCTAGTACCTAGTAGAAGTACTTAGTACCTACTGGGAGAAGTACCTAGTACTTAGTAGGAGAAAGGCTGAGAAATGGCACTGCCAGCTCCTACATCTCTTAAGAGCCTGGAGTCTACAGACCTTTGCCCTTTAATCTTTACAGCAATCCTTCAGTGGGTGCCACCCTTTAAATGAAATTCAAATGAAGAAACTGTAGCTCAGAGAAGTTTAGGAGCATGCCCAAAGTTCATGGGATAGATAAATGGTAGAGCCAGGATTTGAATGCAGGCTTACATGGCTCCAAAACCCAATTTCTTTGCTCCCTACCTGTGAATAGCAACCACTGGACCTTTCAGCCGTCTTATAGCCCCTGTGGTAGCAGTTTAGAGCCCCTTCCTCTCCTAGGTCTACAGACAACAGGGTCTGTTATATTCATATTTTCCAGATGATCCCAGCAAGCCCAGTGGCCAAGGGGCGTTTCCTCTAGATCAAAGGGGCACCAAATATGAGGGCTGTCCGGAAAGTATCCAGCCATGTAACCGCTCTCGTTATATGAACAGTGGCTGGATGCTTTCCAGACAGCCCTTGTATTGCTAAAATTCTCCAATGTTAGCATCCAAATTAATCCCCCAGCCTACCCCTCACAGAAATGGCATAACATTTTTGATCTGATCTGTGTCCCACTTTTCAGCTTGGAAAAAACAGTCACCATAACCATAGCTCACACTGAGGCCTCCTTTCTTGGATTCCCTCTAAGAACCTGGGACTGTCAGGTGCAAGAAACACTGAACTGTGGTTGCCTTGCAAAGCTCTCTTACTGTTCCTCCCAGTTTGTCCTGTTCTCTTCAGCTGGGTGATAGACGCTGAGAGGCTGGCATGGCAGCCCAGGAGGAAATGTAACAGGACCTCTTGGTCTCCATCAAATGCCAATTATGCAAAAACTCTGTGAGAAGATGGGCTTAGCAGAGACCCTGTGTTAGACACCTAGCATTTGCTTCATGGGAAACTCTATATGCATCAACAGTGTGATCTGACCTCCCTCCCGCAGGCACACTTGACGTGACCCTCCAGTGTTTTCCCGTTAGTGGGAGTGGGAGGGGGTTGGTGCCATTCTGTTGCAAGTCAGGCTTATCTGGGGATTCATGGTCAGTTCTGGGCATTGACTTAGGGAACAGCATATTCAAATTGGTAGGTGTCTAGAAGATGTCAGTTGGCATGGTGAAAGAATTTTACATGGCATATGAAGGCTAAAAAACACAACAAAAACAAACTTAAAAAGTTTGTATAACTTGGAGCAGATGTGGGAAAGAGAGATAACTTTATTCTTTATGGCCTCAAGGGCTACTAATTATGCATCTGTCAGTCTAGGCTAGGCTGTGCTGCAGTAACAAAACAAACCACAAAAATGTCAGTGGTTTCACACGATCATAGTTCATCTCTCACTCAGCTAAAGAGCAACAAAGATTGTGTGTTCTCTTTCATTTTATAGTGACACCATCTGGAACACACAGCTTTCTGGGCCACCGCAGCAGGGGAAGAGAGCATATCAGCTTTGAGCTGCCTCAGCCTGGATATGATTCATGTCACTTCCACTCATAATCCATCAGAACTGGTCACCTGGCCCAGATACAAGCGCAAGGGAGGTTGGGAAGTATGGGGCCGCGGAGGAATGTTTGGTGAGTGCTACCTCAGTCATTAACTGGGACCCTCAGTAGTTCTCCATGGTATTGGGGGTGATGTCCAAGTTCCTTCCCAGGGCCTTCCCACGTTCCTGCATGGTCTCTACCTTCCTCAGCTTAGGCATACCCCAGTTCCTCGTCCACTTGTCTTATCTGAGAGTAATGCTCCAACACCTCTAGTTGAGGCAGTGTGCTTTTGCTCATGCTGCCCCCTGGGCCTGATATGACTCTCACACGCACTGTACATCACCAGGATAAGGCCTGCTGGCCCTCCAGAACTCGGCTCTGTTGAGACTGTGTTTATGCTGCCAAGCCTTATCCCGATGGGAGCCCAGGATTCAGGTTCGAGACTTGGTTCTCAGGTCAGATTGTCTGCTATTGAATACCAGAACTACCACTTACTAGCTGTGTGACCATGGGCGAGTTGCTTTACCTCTCTGAGTCCAAGATTGTCATCTACAAAATGTGGATAATAACACTACCTATCTGATAGGGACCTTGAGAAGGTTAAAAAGCAATACATTCATAGTGCTTAGTATACTCTCTTGTTCTTTGTAAGCACTCAATATATAAATGCTAGCTCTTATTAGGAAATAAAATAATAATGCAAACAGTTTTTAGAGTTGCTGTGAGGCCCAAAGGAGATGTGGGGTACAAAAAGCATCACGCAGGAGTAACTGGCCTGAGAGAGCAATGAGCCCAGATCTCCTGGCTCCCAGGCCAGAGCTCCTTTCTCTCGTCTCATAGAACAGGGATCAGCAAACTACAGCTTGCAAACCAAATCCAGCCCTTTGTCTGCTTTTATAAATAAAGTTTTATTGGAAACACAACCACACCCATTTGCTTACATACCATCTATTTGTGGCTTTTATGCTACAGTGGCAGAGTTGAGTAGTTATGACAAACACCACATGACCAGTGAAGCCAAAAATATTTACTGTCTGGTACTTTAGAGAAAAAGTGTGCCAGCCCTGACCTAGAGAATCAGCTAGCTCTCCCTCCCTCCTAAGTTTTTCCCTTTTCTTTAGTTCACATTACTTCTATAACACCATAGGCCGAGCACTGTTTTACACATTTTACAAATATAAAGTTACGGAATCCTTATAATAACCCCACGAGATAAATATTATTATTCCCATTTTTCAGATCAGGAAATTGAGGTTCAGAGATGTCAAATGAGTTATCCAAGGTCTCTTAATCAGTGTGTGAAAAATGCACATTCAAATCTAGGTATTGGGGTTCCAGAATCTGTGTTCTAACCCCTGCACCTTGCAAGCCACCCACGCTTGCCACAAAACACAGGCTTGGGTGCTTGGGGCGGTGAGAGGTTGGAATCGATTGAGAGCATCAGCTCACCAGGAAGCACAGCTGGAAAAGGGCTCAGAGACCATTGGCGTCAACAGCAGCCTTTGTCCTTCGCCAGATGATGGCCAGGCTTCTGGGGAAACTGAGGCCTGTGAGGGACAGGGAGGTGTTCAAACCCTCCCAGCAAGGTCTGGGTGCTCTAGGAAGTTATATGCTGGTGAGAGGTGACTGAACCAAAGCTCTCAAAAGTGACAATGACAACAAAGGGTTTTTATTATGAAAATTTAAGAGTACACACAAGCAGAGTAAATATGGGGTTTAATGAACCCTGTATACCCATCACCAGCTTCAACAATTACCAACTTTTTGCCAATCTAGTTTCATATATCACCCCCCAAGAATTTTAGGGTGGGGAGTAGAGTTTTTAAAATAAATCCCAGACATCCTCTTATTTTACACAGAAATACCCCAGGGTCCAAATTCATTTTGATGGAGGATTTGGGGGAGAAAATGAGGTCTAGCCCAGTCCTGAGGGGCAGAATGGGTGGCTGTGACCAGAGAAGGGTGCTGTGTTTTCTGCAACCCTCAAAAGTTTGCACATACACCTCCATCCCTGGGCCCTACTTTCAGGGCCAGACCTCCCTCCCATGTGAGTAATGCCAGGGCCTACCAGACTCAGGCAGCTCCCAGTGGGAAGAAACACTTTGTGAAATGCTGTCTGCAATCGGGACGAGGAAAAAACCTGTCTTAAGTGGATCTCTTATTCTCAACCATGCTCCTTTTCCAACACAGCCTGTTGCCTGCTGCAGGCCTCTGAGCCCTGGCAGATGGGTGTTGATGTCCGCTGAGTCACCTGTGTTATTGCTATTATCTTATTTACCCATGTTTGTCATTTTCTAGCAGCGTGACTCACCCCACCGAGAGGGAAACAGAGCCTGGAGAGATGAGTCTTTCATCCAATGCTCACAGCTCCTCCTTTGGAAGGGAAATCCTTTCCCTTTGACCTCTTTCATCTGAGCACCCAAAAGAAGAGGCATGGAAGGCCCAGTGCTCCTGGTGGTGCTGGGCTTGGGCCGGGTCTGGGCAGCCTGTGGAATTCAGGAAAACGTCTGCTCTGTTCTCCAAGCTGCCTGGCTGGGTCTTCACGTTCCCTTCTCCACGGTGCCCTGTCACAGCTGGGGAGAGGATGCTCTCATCCAGCACCCAGAGAAAGCTTCCTCTTCTCCATGTGGCCCAGGTGAGAAACAGCAGGAGGACCATCACCTCGGGACCTTTGTGGGCCCACTCTTTGCCCACTCTCAGGCTTGACAGTGACAACTGTCCCTGTAAATTGTTGGCCTCCTATGCCGGACACCATGCTTGGCTCAGTTTTTATGTCATCTCTGGGCCAGGACAGATATTGAGACTCCCCTACTTCACTGTAGCTTACCTGCCACACTGCCACTTGAAGCTCTGTTCCTTCCAGAGCAGCCAGATGACTGCTAGGTGGTAGAACAGAGCACAACACTCCGCTGCTTAATGCTGTCCAGGGGCTTTCTTTGACACTTAAGAGAAAATCCATAGCACTACGATGACCTACGGCCTTGGTATTCAAAATGTGGTCCACCAGCTGTTGGGGAGTTGGGGTGGGGGAGGAAGCAGGATCTCAGGCCCCACCCCAGACTTGCTGAGTCAGAGCTGTGGCTAACGAGATCCCAGGTGATTCATATCACATTACAGTGTGAGCAGCCCTATGACCTACAAGGGCCTAATGGACGGAGCCCAACCTTGACTATGCCTCAGAGTCACCTGGGGAGGTGATTTCACCCCGCTTTATTACCACATCGGAAGGTGGGTATTATTGGTCCTGCATTTGCAATCGATGAAGTCAAATCTCAGAGAGGTTAAGTATGTTGTCCAAGGGCACCCAGCCATGCTGAAGCCATTTGGACACCTCATCTTTGGCTGCCAGGGCAAGAGGAATTGAAAGTATGGGCTCCGGATTCAAACTTGCCTCAGTTCGAATTTCTCCTGTGCCACACACAAATTAGAAAAATTATTTATCACCTGAGCTTCATTTTCCTTATTTGTGAAATAAGGATTAAAAAGAACCTATGTCACAGGGATGTCAAGAGGATTAAGTGAGATAATGTGTTTACATCGTGCTTGCAACATGCTAAGAACTTAGTAAATGTTAGCTGCCACTCTTATCATTGTTGTTATTTACTATTCTTCACCCTCAGTTTGTGGCCCTTTCATGTAATAGAAGCCCTGCATTATCTGGCTTCTAGCATTTTTTTCCCCTAGTGATTCCAGGGCCAATGTGGCACAGTGATAAAGGCATGAAATTTAGAGTTCTCTTTTTTGTTGGATGATGTAAGCAGAGCACTTGATGTCAGCTATCTAATCCTCTGCTTTCCCTATCTGTGAAATGGGGATGTGAAAGTTGGTGTGGATAAGACACGTGATGTCAGGCCTAAGGCCTGACCATACTGGGCCTTGATACAACGAATTGGACTGAAAGTGAGTCAGTTAGAATGTGACTCACACTGCACCATCAAGGTCTGTCCCTTGGAGTTTCACCCTACATACAGCAATAACCTTGAGCAGCAGGACCCTCAGAGGGTAAGATTAGCTCCTCTTTCCTGACAGGCATTGGCCTTTTAGGTAGATTTCACTCTTTTCTAGTGTTGAAGGAAGTGGGAACACAAAGGTGAACTGTAATGAGCCACCAGGCAAGTGACACCTCGGCCCAGCTATTAATACAAGGCAGTGTGGTGGCAGAGAGCATGGGGCCTGGGCTTCCACTGTCTGGATGCACATTGATTCTACACCTACTAGCTGTGTGATTTTAGGCAAGTCATTTAATCTCTGCAAATTGAGATATACCCTCTACCTGATATAGAGGTCGTAAAGGTTGCACGCGTTAATAAACGGAGATGCGTGCAGTCATGCTCAGCACACAGCAAGTGCTCTGGAATTGTTCTATACTCGCCACCCCCTCCCCCAGTTGAGCTGAATTGTCTCCTTTGTGCTCTCACCTAATAGGACTTGTAATGTTCTATTTGTTAATCTCGTTTCTCCATGAGCTCATCTCTGTTCCTGGTGCCTAGCAGCGGAGAGCCTGCCACACACTTGGTGCTTATTATTATTTTGTCAGAAGGAATGAGCGAACTCAGAGATCAGCTGATGTGAGCCAGAGGCCTGCAGACTAGTTTTACAGAAATTGGACTCGAGTCAGGGAGGTACGTGGTCATAGCTTGGGGATGCCTGGTCCCGGGCCTGGAATAACGCAAGTCCCCTCAGAGGGGAAGCATGCGGAAACGGGAAGGGAATTGCTCGACACCTCCTCTGTGCCAGGGGCTGGACAGACACACGCCCCTCGCTTAGGTTCAGAACGTTGGAACAATTCCTCAGCAGACAGAAAACCCTGACTGTCGGCCAGTCATGGAAACCCTCAGGGTGTTACTTTCCATATCAAACTTTCTGTCCGCACTGCCTTGGGCAGAGGAGAAGATTTTCTGCCTTTCTGAATCTTCAGAGTGAAGCATCTGTTAGAAGAACAAACTTTTCTTTTGCTAAAACTGACTTTGATGCATTGTGATGCAATCAAATTCTGTTTTTTTTACCAAATTCTGAATCAGAAGTCCCTTCCATAGGTATATTTCTATATTAATTTTTAATATAACAAACGCTTAGTGAGCACTTTCTGCCAGCCAACGGTCTAAGCACTTTAGGAATATTAGCTCATTCTAAACTTCATAAAAACCATCTGAGGTAGGTAGCATTACCCGTGTTTTACAGATGAGGAAACTGAGGCACAGAGAGGTAAAGTAAATTGCCCAAGGTCTGCCCCTAGTGCATCATAGAGAGGGGAATCAACCAGCTTGTCTCCAGAATTTGGGCTCAAAATAGCTAGGCTTTGCGATCTCACTTAAGTCTCCCAACTCTCATTAAGTCTTGCAACAACCCTGCAAGGTGGCCTTGTTCCCATGTGCTCAGAGGACGCAGGGGTGCAGAGAAGGTTAAGTTTGGTCAAGGTCACACAGATAGTGTGACAGGGCTACAGAAGGGATTCCCTTTTGTTGGGCTCCAAAGTGACAGCAGGCTGAGCTCACAGGGCAGTCCATAGAGGAAGGAACCGCTCCCTTTTCAGGTGTGGAAACCATGGGCACATTCCCTGAGTCTCCCTGCCACCAACACACACACTTGAATTCCCCTGCCTTTTTCTGTCTCGACAAGTCAGAAACCTCTGGTTGAGTGTTTGGCAGTGCCGACAATAAAGAGCATCTCTGTCTCGGCTGATTGTAACAGGAGTGCGGCGTAAGTTTTCCTCTTTCTTTTCCAAGGACGTTCCTTTACTGGACATTGTCTCTGGTGTGTAGGCAGAGCCCTGCACAGGCAGTGAGAAGATGCGAGCTGCGTGTGCTCTATCCCTTGCTTGCCAGAGAGCTTGGACAAGTTATAGAAGTCTGTGATCTTCGGTGTTAACATTTAGAGTTGAATAAGATGTAGGGTTGGTTGATTAGATTGGTTAATTTAGTTTTATTTTTAAGGGGCAGAATACTTTAACATCCAATGACGAAATAGGCACCATACCTGTTTCTGTATCATGAGGGCCACAGGGGGTTCTGCAGAGGTTAAGTTTGGGAATCATTGGATTAGGTAGTATCAAACTTTTTATGATGATGTGAAGCCAACGGGGTCAGTATTAGCTTCCTAGGGCTGCTGTAACAACTTACCACAAATTTGTTGATTTTGTGAACTAAAAATCCTAAGCACTCCCATGACTGAATGGACCCTGTAAAGAGATATAAAGCACGGCTGCTCACGTGCATGTTTCTCCTTTCATAAATATTCATGACTCCCATAGCTTGTTAAATATGCATACTTGGCCATCCTGCTCGGCATAAATTCCTGTTCCTATTGTTCCTCCCCTGAAGCATGTGTTCCGGGCTTCCAGCCAGGGGCTCTGCTTTCTAGCCTGTCGGAATGGCCACCCACATGCTGCAACCCTTTATGAGAAATAAAGCTCTCCTTTCCAAATTATGAACCTCGTTTTCTTTTTTTTTTCCTTTGGCTAACAGCTTGAAACAACAGAAATTTATTCTCTCATAGTTCTGGAGGCCAGAAGTTCGAAATCAAAGTGTCAGCGGGGGTGTCCTTGCTCCGAAGGTTCTAGGGGACAATCCATCCTTGCCTTTTCCTAAGTGTCTGCTGCCTCAGGCGATCCTTGGCCCTCCTCAGCTTGTGGCTGCACAACTCCACTCTCTGCCTCTGTCTTCATGTGGCCTTCTCTTCTGTGTGTCCGTGGCTTCTGCTCTTCTGCTTCTTACATGAACACTTGTCATTAGATATAGGGTCCACCTAGATAACCCAGGATGTTCTCATCTTGAGATCTTAACTACATTGGCAAAGACCCTTTTCCCAAATAAAGCCATATTCAGTTTCCAGGGATTTGTACACAGGCTTATCTTTTTGGTGCCACCATTCAACCCACTACAATCGGTAATAACTTTGCAATGTATGCTCTGTGCCTGGCACTGTGCTAAGTATGTCAGGGAGACAAAAATAATCAAGACAGAGATGCTTCTGCTGCCCACCTGCCTGCCTTCCTCCCTTTTTTCTTTCTTCCCTTCCCTTCCTTTCTCTTTCTTCCCCTTCTAAAGATGGGTGTATCGAGATATTATTTATCTACGGTAGCACTCGCCCTGTTTAGGTATATAGCTGAGGAGACAGGTTTAGAGAGATAAAATAACTTCCTCAAGCATGCACACAGAGGAAGTAGTGAGGTCGTGATTTGAACCTGTGTTCTTTATTGCCGGGGCCTATATAATAAACCATCAGTCCACACGGCCTCCACGCTTCCTCTGGGGGACTCTGATTCAGGATGCTTTCCAGAAGCTCTTAGAGGGCTGATGTTAGAGACTCCCATGGTGAAGTGCAGCGCAGCACTTATTCAAAAGAACCCTTCAGGGGGAGGACGATCTTTCTGAAATAGAAATTTGTATGCTCCCTATAAGCATTTAGCCTATTTGCGATGTATTGCATGTCTATGAGCCCGGTTAAGTGGATTTACAGCTCGTGATATCTCATTTCAGTTTAACTAATCCTCACAAAATGGAAAAGTGATTTAAATGATTTCCGTGAAGAAACTGGAAGCTGAAGATAATATTAATGATGCAAGCCCAAGGAAACAGCAAGAGAATGGCTGACTTGATACTCTGCAATTCCTGGTGCTTGCTGCTTTTCCACTAATTACAGGATAAAATTAATGGCAGTCTAATTACACCAATCACAAAATTGGTCAAAAGACTTAAAAATTATTAAGAAGACTGTTTGAAATGTGGTCTTTCATCCACTATCATTAATAATGATTCTCTCCCTGAGTAAACATTGTGTCTTGATAAAGCTAATGAGAGTGTGATCCCGTTGCAACTGACAAGACTTAAAAAACTACATTTTTTCAACTGTTTAAAGTCATGAGATACTCAATACAGCCCTTTACAAATTTCAATTAAATTCAATAATTTTTGAATGTATTACTTAATAGCGAACGTGAATGGCCATAATCCATTGGTCAAACACTTGCTGCTCTTGCTGTGGTGAAAATGACTGAGGAAATAACCTACAAACTACCTGGTAACACATTAAAACGGACTCCTTGGTCATTCAGTAGTGTTGGAAGATGCACAGAACTTGTTGCCAAAATTGAAGAAACGAATCTTAAACCAAATAACTTAGTGTGAGAGGTTTGTGATATAATTGCTTGAAAGTACAGATGTTTCCAACATATTTCAGCTGATGTCATTGCTGGATTCTTCATTTCAATAATGAAATACATTGGAGGGTCCTTTCTTGTGAGACCTTAAAGGAAAAATGTACCAGAAAAAAATATTCTCAATGGTCAATGAATTTCTTAACAAAAGCAATGTTTTTGGTATTTGTGTTGACTAGAATGGGGGGGAAATAGGTAAATTTCCTGAGCTAGCACCTTATGTGAAATTTATTTATTGCATTGTCCATATCAAGCTATTAAAGCAAAAGAGTTAAAGTCACAAGAGAACAGAGCACAATAGAATGTCATTGATGTGGATCGTTATATAAAGGCAAGACGTTTAAAATAGAGCAGAATCTGTACAATACTTTGTAGTTAGACAGGGAATGAACCCGAAAATATTTTGTACAAGAAGAGAGGTCCTCATTCAATTTTGGCAAAGTGTTTGAAACAGTGAGTAAACATAAAATCAAAGGTTCCGAATTATTTAATCTTTTCAATGATGACAAGTGACTGTTGAGAGTGAGGTATGGCAGGTGCATTTGAAGAAAACACAAACATACACTTAAATTGTCCCTTCAGGGTAAATGTCATGATTTAATAATGAGTGAGGTAGTAACTGATTTTCAAAAGTGACTTGTAAACCACCATGAGCTATCATCATGCATGCACCACAATGGCTAATGTGAAAAAGACAGATAATACCAAGAGTTGACAAGAATACAGAGCAACTAGAAATCCCACAGTGGTGGAAGTGTCAATTCGAGGAACCAGTTCAGCCAGTTGTTTAGCAGTATGCAGGAAAGCAGAGCATAAGGAAACCCAATGATCCGCAATTCCATTCTAGGTGTATCCCCAACAGAAAGCATACATGTGTTCACCAGAAGACAGACACTGAAATGTTAATAGCAGCACTATTTCTAATACTCTAACACTGGAAATTACCTAAATGCCCATCAAAAGTAAAATGGATAAACTTATTCACCCAAGAGAATACTGCATGAATGACTGATCCACAACAAAAGTCAGTGATATGGACAAAATCTTACAAATAAAATTTTGAGCAGAAGGAGCCAGAAACACAAAAGTTTGCCTCCTGTAGGATTCCACTTATAGGAGGTTAAGAAAAAAACACAGGCAAAATTAATCTGAAGGTTAGGATAGTGGCTACCCTTGGAGGGAAAATAACTGTCAAAAGCATAGAGAAGCTCCCAGGAGTGGAGATAATGTTCTGTTTTTTAATCTGTGTCTTGAGCAGGATGTGTTCACTTTGTGGAAATACATTGATCTGTACATTTATAATATGTACATTTTCTTGTGTGCATATTATTCTTGAATAAAAAGGAAAGTCACTTGTTCTATGAAGACGATGTTTGAGCATTGATGATTTGAAATGCTTTCTGTATTAACATTGTTAAACATAGTGGGTATAACGTACACTTCTTTTTCTGAAAAGATCGAAATAGAATAGCCAGTTTTAAAAATGTTTCCATGCATATGAACTATTTTTTTTCTCTTTTATTTTGTTTTTTTAAAGAAACAACTTTCAATAAAAGTGGGATTGTCATCAAGGAAGCTGGAAATTTGCTAGCCAAATTTCACCAGAACCTTTGCAGGATTGGTAGATGGAATTTAAAAGTGAGTACGATGACTGAATAAGGCAGCGATGCTGCATTTCTTTCACTTGGCTCTACATACCTTTTTGAGGCATCTTTTCCAGCTATAACAGCCATTAGAAGCAAGTATCAGAACAAACTGAATTTAGGACCGAGCCATCGATTACTATGTCATACAGGTTAAACCAAGATTAAAAAGAAATTAGGAAAGCATGTTTAAAATCACATTGTGCTCACCGAAGTAATTTTTATTATTATAAATTGTTTTAGGAAAGCAAAAAGTTTGTTAGATATTACTAAATAAAATAAAAATTATTAAAATTGTTTAATTCATCTTGATTCCAACTTTTAAAAATTGCTATTTTTGTGTAAATTTTATAATATAAATTATTAGGATAATAGTATATGTATATAAATTAAAAATACGTAGGCATATATTCCAAGTGCATGCATGAAATTTTGTTATTAATATAGGACCAGATAATAAAAAGCTCAGAGAGTGCTGGCCTGTGCTCTTTACTTGGTTTAGCCTTTAGTAACAGGTTACTTTAGTGGATTAGTGGCCAGGCAGATGAAGGTTTGAATCCTCGCTCTCCTGCTTACTAAACGTATGATTTTGAGCACTTAGTCAATGGATCTGGGTCTCAGTTTTTCATTCGTAGGATGGGAATCTAGCACCTATCTGAAAAAGAGTTGAGATAATTCAATCAGTGAATATATGTAAATGTCTTAATACTTTGATTGGCTCATGGAAGTTGAAACAATGGTCATTGCTATTCTCATATGGTCATTTCCTACTGCTTTCCAAACTTGCCTCATTATAACAATCTCCTGGGTGCTTGTTGAAAATATTTGGGTCTCACCTCAGATTTTCTTGGGTGGGACCTTAGAAGTTGTACCTTTAGAAGGTTCCATGTGATTCTTACAATCAAGGGAGTTTGAGAAAGACTGATTTTGAAGGTGCCAGAGAGCCCTCTTTCCTCTATTGTTCTCCGAGACTTAGTCTTATCTCCTAAGTGCCACGAACTCCCATAGAACCATATCTGCGCCCCGCAGGGTCTCGCAGGGAGCTCTCTAAGCCACTGAAGGGCAACGGGTGGTGAGGGCCAGAGCAAAAGCTCTGTGACTGGGATGCTAAGCAACAGATAGGTCCCGCGCGCACAGCACAGCAACAGGGAGACAGAGGGGTGCCAGGCCAAAATCTTGGCCGGAGAGGGGCACATCGACAAGCAGGAGAAATTTCCTCCTGGGGCCTGGGGCTCAGAAGTAGGACCAGGTCCCTCGAGGAGTGGGGTGGGGGACGTCAGGGGTAAAGCTTGGTGCCCAGGCACACTGGGCAGGCTCTGAGTCATTTAGACTGGGGTCCAAGGTGGGAAACAACAAGAATTGAGACAAAAAATCAGATAGGCCCAGGAGTAGGACGGACTTGTGCCTTGTTGTTTGATCCTGGTGAGGATCCATCGATTCCATTCCCATTGACTTAGGAGAGATTGCTCCCTGAGCTGCGTGAGGATCAAGTCTGGGAGGTGCCCATGCTCGGTGCTTAACAAACGTGTGCACACTCAGCACGCAGTAGGGCAATCACACTGGATCTTCTCTTGTCGTTCTGTCAGCTGTGCATCCACTCCTTTCCCCAATGGTCACTTGCTTCTCCAGGGAGGGCCACCTGGTTGAGCAGCATGGAGCAGGTGCTCTTCCCAGCACAGTCGCCCTGCTGTGTCCTGACAGCCCCTTGTTGCCCTCAATCTGAAGGTGTGGATAATTAAAGTAATGAACACTTTTCCACTAGCTGCTGAAAGCCTCATTAATCTACACACATGTTGCCACAGGCAAATTATGGCGTCAAGGGTGGGAGGATCAACAAAAATAACTCTAGAAATTCATTAATCAGACTTAGTCAAGCATGATGTTCGGAACTGAGAGTTCTTATCCTGCAGTAGTCAGTGGATTAGATAGTGTATGTGTATGTGTGTGTGTGTGTTTTCCCAAAGACATGAAAGGGACTTCTTAAGCAATATTTGGGAACACTTAGGTTATTGTACTTGCATTTATGACTTTAGTGGTTGATGCTAATGGAATTTGTCCAAGGACTTCAGTGTGGAGGATTCCATAAATGCTAAATATGCTAAGGTGGATGATCAAGGTTTCTAAACACTTCAGAGGGAAAAAATGATCATGAGGTCACACAGAGAGCCATACCCAGCTATGGCAGAGATGGTTACTGCCTCCAAATATTTATTTTCTCCCTGACATTTCATAGGTGCCCTTGAAGCCAGGTTGGAGCCACGTGACTACTTGAGGGTTCACCTCCCCTGGCCCTCTCTTTCCTGCCTTGGCGGCCTTGAAGGACTCTATTCCAGATGCCAAAATAACAAGATGGGACAGAATTGTTTGATGCATCCTGGACTTTGTGTGCATGAAAACTAAAGCTGTACTATGTCAAGCCACGGAGATTTCCTGACTGATCTGTCACTGCAGCTGTCTACTCCCTCCTGACGAGTACACCAGCCACTGAAGGCCAAGCACATTTTTTTTTTGCATATGGTGATTAGACCAGTCATCTCATGAGCAGAGTGTCTGTATTCCAGCATGACCTTCAATAAGGTCTTTTCTGGACAAGTTGGGGTCATAGGTCATGGATGATAAAACAGTTACATGGATTCTAAGTTACTTGAATAAGAATTTACCCTAAAACGGCTGGGTGACAAATCAACACACACCTTAGGAGAGAACATTAAGAACATAATCCCTGTTCTGTGTGATTCAGTATTTTAAACAATGGCTTGGGATAAGACGGACACATCCTGTTTTTTAAGTTTGTGTGTGCCACAGAGAAATGAGAGACGAGCATCTTGACTGATAGGTTCAGAATACAAGTAAACTTTGGCAGGCCAGAAAATGGGCCTAAAATGACAAGATGAGAATGAAACAGCACATGCAAATATGTGTGTGTGTTGATTTGAACTCCAGAATCACAGAAGAGGAGGGATGAGGCTCAGGAGCATTTTGCAAATAGCTGTAAGTAGGCCAGCATTGTTGGAGAGTGGAGTGAAAGGATAGATGAATGGCAGTGGGGAATAGGGCTGGGAAGTGGTTTGGAGCTTGAACATGGAAGGCCCTGAATTTCGTGCCTGAGAGTTCAGGCAATGGGGGACCATGGATACTATTTGAGAGAGGGAGTGACATGATTTGACCCAGTTTATTTTTTAAGCTCTTTTTTCCCTTGCCTATGCTTAGTCTCTCCCCTATTTCCAGCTTATTGGAGGATTCTTGTGAGGGATACTGTAATTTGTTAAGTTCCACTAATACAGGAATTGAGTCATTTAATCCTCCTAACTCTGAGAGGTAGGTTTAACTGTACTCATTTTACGGATGAAGAAACTGAGGCTCAGGGAAGGTACAGAATTTATCTAAAGACACTCAGCCCTTCTCTATCTGAATAACATCATAGGTGAACAGGAAGCCTCAAAAGTACTACAGGTTGAGCATACCTTATCCGAAATGCTTGGGACCAGAATGTTTCTGATTTTGGATTTTGGAATATTTGCCTACAAAATGAGATATCTTGAAGATGAGACCCAAGTCTAAACACGAATTTATTTGTGTTTCATATATACCTTATATACGTAGCCTGAAGGTAATTTTGTATAATATTTTAAATAATCGTATGCATGAAATGAAGGTTTTATTTTTTTTCCCATTCATGAGTGCGTTTGCATGGGCGAATCTGGGCGAGTGCAGAAACGGTACATCTGTAGGGGCTGGAAGGGTCTTTTTTCCTTTGGTATGCTGAATAAACTGTGTCTGGTGTGCCTGCATTTTGACCGCATCTTGTTACATGAGGTCAGGTGGGGAATTTTCCACTTGTGGCATGATGTTTGAGCTTAAAAAGTTTTGGATTTTGGAGCATTTCGGATTTTGAATTTTCAGATCAGGGATGCTTAACCTTATAGCCATTGTACCACTAGGAAGGAAGCCATATGGAGGGGAATAAATCTGGGATAATTGTGGGGAAGGGAAACCAGAGTCCTGATCAAGCCTTACCTGAAGGTCACCAGACTCTTGGTCTTTTTAGTTGTGTGTGACAGTGAGGCAGTTTGAGTTGAAATTTCTAGACAAGCATACTAACTGGTGGGCAGCATTTCTGCATTATTGCATGCTGTCTTAGTGTGTTCAGGTTTCCATGCCAAAACACCACTGGGTAGCTTACATACAAGATATTATTTCTCATAGTTCTGGAGGCAAGGAAGTCCAAGATTAAGGTGCTGGCTGATTTGGTTTCTGGTGAGGGCTTTCTTCCTCACTGTGTCCTCACATGAACTTTCCTCCGTGTGTGTGTGGAGAGAGAGAGAGAGAGAGAGAGAGAGAGAGAGAGAGAGAGAGAGAGAAGCAGGAATATCTCTTCTTAAATCATCAATCTTATTGGATTAGGACTCTCCCTTACGACCTTATTTAACCTTAATTACCTTCTAAAAGCCCTGTCTATCTCCAAACACTATCATATTTACAGATCAGGGCTTCAACATATGCATTTTAAGGGGAGGGGCACAATTCAGTCCACAGCAAGTGAATCAATCACTCTCTTTCCTAGAAAAACTTTCTTCCTTCTTGACTTCTGTGACGCTACATAACTCTCCCTCAGTTTCTCAGTTTCCTTTGCCGGATCCTGCCTCTGCTTACCCACTTAGACTCAGCTGTTCCTCAGGATTGTGGCCTCAGCTCTCTCTCTCTCATGCCACACAGTACATGGATCAGTTTTCCTGAGTGGTCTCATGCACTGTGATGGCTTTAAGACCACTGAATTCCCACGATTCCTAGATCTGTAGCTCAAGCTCACAATCCTCTACTGGGTGCCAAGCCTGCACCTGTCACCGACAACTGAGTATCTCCTCCTCAAATGCAGCTCCCTGCAGCCTGAACTCATGCCTGCTCTGTGAGTGGTGCTGACATCCAGCGCTCCATGTTGGAGCCTGCCTGTGCCTCTCCTGTTCCCTGTGCCACTCCCATCCCATCTGTCTCGAGTCCCCTGATGCCACCTCCTTCTTATCCATGCTTCGAATCTTTTCCTTCCTCCTCCCCATGGCTACTCTGTGGTCCAGGTGCCCATCACTGGTTTCTGGATTGCCCCAACAACCTCCTCTCTGTCTCTTTGCCCCTAGTCTTGATCCTTCATATTCTTTCTCCTTACTATGCCCAAGCCCTAACTCCTATCATGGCCCTCCCTTGCTTTATATTTCTCCAGGACTTCCCACTGCTACAGAGTAAATCCAGGCTGCTTCGCACTGCCTGGCGCACGAGGCCTCTGCGATAGCCCCTGGGTAATGCTCCTGCCTCTTCAGCATCATTCTTCTTGCTCCTACGATGCCTTTAATCTTTTGCCACACTGAATCTCTGCAGTTCCTGGAGATACCCCATCATCTCTCTTTGCATATGCTCTTCTTTCCGCTTTTCTAGTTGAGGTTCCTCCTCTTCCAGGAAGCATTCCCTGAGCCATCCTGTTTGGGTTGGTTGCCTCTTATAGGCTTCCATAGCACCCTGTGTTCATTCTTACCATACCCCTTATTACTTGTTACTGTTAATTGACTACATGCCTGTCTTTTCTACTGAACTCTTAGGTCTCTGGGAGAAGGTGCTAGGTCTCAGTCTTTGTAACTCCAGTGCCTAACACATGGTAGGTATTTAATAAATATGTGCAAAAGTGATAAAGTGTGGTGCTTGAAAGTGTGTGCTGGAGCTAGACTGCCCAAGTTCAAATCCTAAGTTCAAATATTAGGTCTAATATTTACTATCCTTATGACCTCAGACACATTTTTAACTTCTCTGTATGTCAGTTTCTTTATCCATAAAATTGTGGATGATAGAGCAATTGCACCATGAGTTTTGTGAGAATGAAATGAATGAATATATATAAAGCTCTTAGAATCCTGCCTACCATATAGTCAGCACTCAACAATTATTATCTCTTATTACTTGCTGAATGATTGAAGAATGTCACCAGCAAGACTTACATGTTTTACATGCAAGATTTACGTGTTTTACATGCAGGTTTTATTTTTACTAATCCTACAGGTACCCTCATGTTACTAAAACTGAGGCTGGGAAGCCCATGTTCACTCTCATCGTGAAGCTAATGAGCCTTAGAGTGGGACTCAGCCCCAGATGTGTCTAGCCCAAGGCTTCTTCTTTTGTTATCAACTTGTCTTGAAAGTCCTCCAGAGCTCTCATAATCTCAATAATCCCCCACTAAGCCCAAAGATCTATTTAGGGGGCTGGGGAGGAGGTAGGAGAGAAAAGGGAACAGGTAGGTAGTCTGGGATTCAGGTGAAAAGTCTCCAAATCCTTTAGTCAAGTTGAAGTCAGGTCCTTTGGTGTTGGCAACAAGAGGAGAATCTTCATGAAGAGGAAGCTGCTGATTCTTTTAAGCTGCAACTTCAGCTCTCAGAGACTGACTTCCTTCCATGACCAAGCTTAGAGGACATGAGTTTGATTTACTAAGAAGGCCGGGGCTCTCCTTCCACTGGTGGGGCAACTGAAGACACAAGTCCAAAGTTATTTTGGGGCATTAGGGGATCCCCACCATGCACAGAAGTTACACCAACTCAGACATGCTGCCAACAGATGTGAATTTCTTGGTGCTCAAGGTCCTGGTTGAAGTTTCTGGTAGTTTTCCTTAGGCACAGACACTTTACTTTGTGAAACTCTGTCTTACAGAATAATAAAAACAATACCCCTAAACAAGAATAACAATAGTAATAACAATAATTATTATGATGATAATAAAACAAGTAGGGGTCTAGGCTTTTATAGAATTTAAAAGGTCACATTTCCCTTCTCCATCCTCTTTTTTTTTTGATGCCTCACTCAGAAGAAATCACGCTCTTAGAAGCCGAGGTAAGACTCAGGAACCAAAGGACAGCCTCCCAGCCATAGCTCGGGTGTGTCTCTGTCTCCCTGGGTTCCAGAACTGGGGCCAGACACTGACTAAGTATAAACACGGGCTTTAGCAGTGAGCTCAGAGGTGGAGTGAGCAATTCTAGAACACAAATAGAACAACTCATAACACAACCAGACTGCCCTCCAAAAAATCACGAGTCCACAAAACAGGAAAACAAATCTCTAAGTCAGAGGTATAATGGCAGGTAATTGTCCTAACTGTTCAGTGGAGTTTGGGACCACTGATTAAATCCCAGCATAAAAGCAACACATTGGTCTAGGGCACTTTGGAGGGCCATTGGTTCCCCTTCTTGGCCAAATGATGGACATTGTTGGAGAAAAGATGTTTGCCCTTTTAATGGAGATCCTTGGGAAATCCTCTAGTAGGTAGAGCCTGAGATCTCCGGCAAGGTGTTCGAATGGTTTTTTCCTTCCTGTGGGATCCCAGATGAGAGAAAAGATCATGGCCACTGTTCTGAAGCCAGGTATGCCAAGTCTATAGCCCCATTTCCTGAAGATGGGCTGCGCACCTACACCAGGGCCAACGAATACCAGCTAGAGTATCCTTGCTGAAGGCACTTCTGTTTAAGAATTCCACTGGCCTGTTCCTTTTGATATGTATGTTTCTATCAGTAGATTGAAGGGAAAATATCCCTCGGTTTTACAAGTAAGAAAAAAGAAAATTGTGATTGAATTTTCCATAGGCCCACAATTTGTGCTCCAGGAAAGTGATTAAATAGTTGTGACGTGTTTTCCCTCTATCTCCCCAGGCCTCACCATGCGTCTTTGCTGGAGCTTGTGCAGTAATTCCCGTATGTTCTCCCCTGTGGGCTGCAGGCTAACCCTACCCCTGTCCCTAGGGCAAGCTGAGAACTAGGGCACCTCTGGGGCTCAGGGGCCAGGCATTAAAGACATTGAGGATTTCTTTCTTTAGCGAGAGGGCTGGAATCAGTGTGGGAAATGTTAAGCACTGTTTTCTATAATAGAGGGAGCAAAGGGCATGAGGAACATCTGACTTGTGTCTTCTCTTGATGTCCTGCTATTTAAATCTCAATAACATGAGGTATCCCCAAGTGTAGGAACCTCACGAAGACCCTTAAACAGGTGGGTAAAGAGAGCAGCCTGAATGGCGTGCCCACAGACAGTGTAGGAGCTACAATCTGGACCTTGGAGAGAGGGCTTGTGGCCATGCCTGCTCCTCAGGTCTTTAGTATGGTGAGCATAAGGTAGTTGGATGACCTGAGTTCTTATTTCAGTTCTGCCACTTCCACACTTGGTAACTTTGGACAAACTATTGCTTTTAGCCTCAGTTTCCCTACCTGTAAAATGGGAATGATATCACGAAGGGTGTCGAGAACATTACCTGCAGCCATGTATATGAAGCACCTGGCCGAACCCCTGGACGTGGCTGATGACTCATTTCTATTGCTCCAAACTCTGAGGATTTGTTTTATCCTGTTCAGTGAAAATGGATAGAGTCGAAGTTTGAAGAAAGTTAGGGGAGTCCAGACTTTTTCTTTTATAAATGAGGCATCTGAGGCCAGAGAAGTTAAGCCATTTTCTCAATATCATGGCACTGAGGTCCTGACTTTTTATCCAATGATTGTTTCATGGTTTGATGCTTCTGTTGAGATTGTGCAAGCTGCTAACACAGGCTTCACTGAGCAAGACAGTAGTACAAAGTAAAATATTAAAAAAGGATTTATTTAAAGTTACAAAAGTATGTTGATTGGAACAAAAATGATGCATAACAAGTTAAGTCTAACCAAAGCCCCAGTGATATTCACAGTAAAAGCTAAAAAACCTGGCCAGAGCAATTAGGCAAGAGAAAGAAACAAAGAGCATCCAAATTGGAAAGAGGAAGCGGAATTAGCCTTGTCCATAGATGACATGATCTTGTACCTAGAAAAACCTAAAAACTCCACCAAAAATCTCTTAGAACTGATAAATAAATTCA
>NW_012147886.1:4379519-4380385 GCF_000956105.1 Propithecus coquereli | reverse complement strand
AAAAAAAAAAAAAATTGGAAAGATATTCCATGCTCATAAATGGGAAGAATTAATGTTATTAAATGACAATACTACACAAAGCAATTTACAAATTCAATGCAATCCCTACCAAAATACTAATGTCATTCTTCACAGAAATAGAAAAATATCCCCTAAAATTTATATGAAACCACAAAAAACCCCAGATAGCCAAAGCCATCCTGAGCAAAATGAAAAAAGTTGGAGGCATCGCATTACCTGACTTCAAAATTTACTATTGTACATAACTATAGTAACCAAAACAGCATGCTACTGGCATAAAAACTGACACACAGAGCAAGGAAACAGAATAGAGAATCCAGATATAAACCCAAGCATTTACAGCCAACTCATCTTTGACAAAGGTTCCAGGGACATACAGTGGGAAAGGACAGTCTTTTTAATAAACGGTGCTGGGAAAACTGAATAACTATATGCAGAAGAATGAAAGTAGGCCCCTCTCTCCCACTATACACAAAAATCAAATCAAAATAGATTAAAGACTTAAATCTAAGACTTGAAACTATGGAACAATTAGAAGAAAACATTGGGGAAATGCTCTAGACAATTGGTTTGCTCAAAGATTTTTTGCGTAAGAGTTCAAAAACACAGGCAACCAAAGCAAAAATAGACAATTGGGATTACCTCAAGCTAAAAAGCTGTTGCACAGCAAAGGAAACAATCAACAAAGTGAAGGGACAACCCACAGAATGGGAGAAAATATTTTCAAACTACCCATCTGACAAGGGATTAGTAACCAGAATGTACAAGCAGCTCAAAAAACTCAATAGCAAAACCCCAAATAATCCAATTAAAAATGGGCAAGAGATCTGAACAGATGTTTCTCA
>NW_012147886.1:4342200-4379469 GCF_000956105.1 Propithecus coquereli | reverse complement strand
AAATTTATTTTCTCATCGATAGTGTTGATGGAAATTTGGAATCTCTAAAATGAACAATTGGTCTTTATCATGTAAGTATATTATTTATAATTTTTGTTAATGTAAATTACACTTCTTAAAACAATGTATTTATAGGTATCTTTATATAGTTTTATTGAAAGCATTACATAATTTCCCTAGTATTTGCTTTGAACAGATTGCTGAACGTATTTTTGTTCGGTGAAAAGAAATGAACATTTTGAAGATTCTTTGTACCTCTCATCTTCCCAGCCCGAGTTTTGAGCCTTGCCTATAGCTCCTGAGCTGTGGTCCTGCTTCCTGGCTCTATCCTTCGTCTTGCTGCCTGGATCTGATGCTTGTGTTGTTGGCCTCTTTCCTGCTACTATCTACATACCTCTGTGTTATTCTGGGCCACACATCTCTCAACCACATCTGGCCTATGCTCCAGATTCTCCTGGGCTCATCTTCACTCCTCTGGAGGGGAACCGGGTGGGAAGGAGAAATTGGACTCCTTTGAGAAAATTCCCTCTGCTCCTTCATCCAGTAAGGATTTATGAAATGTCCATGGCCTGGCAGACTTCTGCAACTCTCTGCAAAGGCCCTGTCCTGTTCCTACCCTGTCACGAGGACAATAAAGGGACCCACGTGACCTTCTGCCATCTGTGTGTCTCTGTCCCAGGCCCAGTGACGGACCTGTGGGGTGTCTCTGCAGGCCTGGATCTCCAAGAGCCTTCGCTTTGCTTCTAGCCACAACTCCTTACTTGCTCAACAGCCACTTAATGGCTCAGTCGCTTAAGAGTGCGGTTGCTTCATCGCCCTTTCTATCAATTTTCCCATCTGCGGAATGGGGACTGTGATTCCGGGCTGACGGGTGTTGTTGTGAGCAGTAATGAATGTTTTGAGGCACGTTGAGATCTGTAGATAAACAAACCTCAAGAAGTACAAAGTGCTAATGAGCCCGTTGTTGAGCAACTTGCTTTGAGAGACTGCTTTGTTTCCCACAGAGGAGGAATCCGTTCCTAATCCCTGGGCAGATGGATGTTTTCCGGCTGCTTCTGGATGAACCAAAACAGTGGATTCTGAAGGGACTTTTCCCTAGACACACGTGGCTGTCAGGTTAAAGGGAAATTCAAAATTAGGTCTAAAGCAACACCAAAATAGCTCCCAAGTGAGCCTGTCTGATAACAGCGCCCCTTGATATGATTACTTAGCGCTTTCTAGAACAACATTTGCCCAAGTGTGGAATGAATACTATTGATGACATACAGATTATTTTAGATGGTCCATGGATGAACTCTTAATAACTTTCCATAGTTACACATTTTTTTGGTGGTTATTTTCTATCTGTAGCAAGTGATACTCTTTTTTTTCATTTGTCATAACAAGAATAACCTCCTTTACTGAGTCCTTACTATGCACTATTTTAAGTGCTCTACAGGAAAGCATTTAATCATTGCAACAGGGTAATAAGAGATTAAATGCTTCTATTACTCTCTTTGTACCCAGGGGGATATTGAGACACAGAGATTTAAGGAGCCTTACAAACTGTCCAAACACACACAGTTGGTAAACAGCAGAGATGGGGTTTCCATCAGGCAGTTTTGACCCCAGGGCCCATGTTCCTGTTAACCACCCTGTCATATTGCCTTTCAGTATATTTGCATTTACAGTCCTGGTATAAAGTATATTAAAATGGATTTATTTAAAGTTACAAAAGTATGTCGATTGGAATAAAATGATGCATAACAAACTAAGTCGAAAGTATTGAGATGGTTTGAGGATATGGTGGACGTTGCCGTGTGGAAATCAGATGACTGAAGGGCAGTGTGCCTTAGAGGGTGGTCTCGTGGCCACTGGGGTCAGCATTCCCTAGAAGCTGCTTAAAAAGTCACATTTACTCGATCTCTATGGGCTAAGTCCAAGAATCTGTATTTATAACCAACTCCTCAGGGCATTCCTATATATCATGAAGCTACGACACACCTGCTTCCCACAGCCCCAATTCCTGCCCAGGTTCGGGACAAATAACAACAACAACAGCTGATTGCCTGGGTGTTGCATTGGGTTGTCACTCCTTTGGCCTCACGTCGGGGAAAGGCAGAAGAGAAGTGACAGAGAGCTACTGTCCAGCGAGCGTCTTCTGTGTCTAGGCCTGTGCTGGGTTTGTACCTAACCCTAACAGTGAGGCCCATGGGATTAGGCCCATTTTACAAGATAAAGAAACTGAAGGGGAAAGAGGACAAGGGACCTGGCAGGTGGTGGAGCCAGGGTCAGCCCGGGCATGCAGATGTCCCAGCTGAGCCCTTGCCATTGTGTCCGCCCTCCGAGGCCAGCTGCAAGGGGCCCAGGGCAGGGCAATGAGCTTGCATTTGGAGAACTGCACAAACTCTTAGAGTTGGTATTCAAAGTAAAAAGAGAGCATTTAAGTCAAAGAACTGTGTCTGTTCCTACGTGTACCCAGTGTTTGGTGAGAGGCATGGATATAGGATAGAATCACACTCTTATCCTTTTTGAGATGTCTCATCTTAGTCACTGAGCCCTGCAATACCTAGTATAATTTGGGTGCCTCATGGGAACTTAAGAACTAGTTATTGATGTCCTAAAAATGGCACAACTTCCTAGCAATAAAGCGTCTATTGAACATTCACTGTACTAACAATAGCTGTGCTGATAATAGCAACACCAGTGACAATGGTGATTCAGTTAGGGTTGTTGGTGGTCCATTGGTCTGAGTGATGAACTCTAGCTCCTGTTGTGAACACCTTTGTAACTCAGTGGACTCACAGTTAAAGATTTATTTCATGGTTTGATGCTAGTGGTGTGGCTGTCTGGAGTGTTTCTTTTCCAAGTGGTGATTTGGGGATCTAGCTTCTTCCATTTTGTGGCATTGTCTTCCTGGCCAAGTAGCCTCCGAAGCTGCTGTGGAAGGGGAATGGTGTGGTGACAGCTCAGTGTGTTTTATGACCACCTATTGGCCAGAATCCCACTAACCTGACTACAAAGATGACTAAGAAACGTGGCCTTGTGTGTCTAGAAAGAAGAGGAAATGGGACTGCCTAGCATGTAGCCAGCTTCTGCCACTTTGCAAGCTACAGAAGTAGACCCCACCTAAGTTTCGAATTCATGGGAAGTTTACAGGGTAGCTGTCAGAATTGACAGAGGGTTGGAGAACCAGCTGGGGACCAAGGGTGGCTGGACAGCATCAACCACAACCAAGTTTAGCCTCAGAAGAGGGACCGCTAGAATATTCCACCAGCTCTGTGGACAATGCCTCTGACTCCAGGTGTTGCTGGACTCTTGATACCACTGCTACCATGAATTATGTCTGACTTCTTCCTGCATCTTCGTACCAGCATCACAGCTCCAGACAGACTGTCACTACGCCCTTCGCAGTGTCTGAGATTCCAGGGGATAGATCAAGCAGTCTCTCTCCATAGGCTTCCAGAGAGGGAGGTGATTTGAGACGTCCTGATACTAGTGAAATTCTCCCCAAATAGGTGGGGTTGATTGTTGAGAAGAAAAGAGAGCAAGAGAGAGAGAGAGAGAGAGAGAGAGAGAGAGAGAGAGAGAGAGCACAAGCGCTTGCATGAGAGAGATCTACTGTATTTCACAGCCTGTTACAAATTTACAAAGTGCTTTCTTCTTGTCCAAATTTGCATGATGGAATCAAGGGCAGTAAATTGGTAGGAAGTGGTCAAGCCAGAGTGCACGAGGGACTTCATGTATCAATTTGCTTGTTTGTTTATTGGTTCATTTATTCATCAAACATGTGAGGGCTGTCCGGAAACTATCCAGCTATGTACTATGCTCTCATTATATTAACAGTGGCTGGATACTTTCCTGACAGCCCTTGCATATTGTGTTCACTATGTGCTGGGCTCTGTGCTGAGCTCCAGGGACATGTTGGTGATCATGAGAAGGTTCTCCTCCTAAAAGGAGTCTTAGATTAGTGAAATTCAAATGTGGGATCCAAGAGGCAGGAGCAGACTGAGAACAGCAGACAGCCCAAGTCTGGGAACTGCACCAGGACAGGAATTGACAGATTATGTGTTTGACCTGAATCTCAGGGAGGTGAAGTGACCTGCTCAAGTCTCACAACTAGTCAATTATTGACCAGGGACTCCAGACGACATCTTCATGTTCATGTTCAGAAGCCTCCCTTCGCCCAGAGCAGCTCTGTGCAAAGCCGTGGGGGGAACAGTAGCTTAGAGCAATGGGAAGATCATAGGCTTTGGGGAGCCTGAATCTTCTACTTGCAAACTAGGTGAGATTGGCCTAGCATCACCTAACTTCCAAGCCTTAATCTTCCATCTATAAAATGTGGATGGTAATACTCACTTCCCAGTGTTACTGTGGAGTCTAACAGACGGCAAATCCAAAGAATGAAAGTGCCCTTTATAATGCTAGACATAGTAGGTGTTCAATAAACAGTAGCTACAGAGAAAGAAGTGTGAGATAGGGTCACTGCCTTCAAGGAACTTGTTCTTTACCTGGAAGGGGGTGGTATGTGGGATAGGGTGAGAGAGTGAGATTTACCTGTGTGTGAAAGAGAAGGAATAAGCACAAATCCCTGTGAGCTTGGCTATACCTGCACTCAGAATTCAGAGACGAGAGAACACTGTGTGGGCAGGGGTCAAAGACTTTGTGCAAGGACCGGTGAGGTGGCCAGGGTGGGGGCTTTGGTTCTGTAACCAGGCTCCGTGGGTTCATACCTGAATTCCATCTCCCTTATTAGCTCTGTGTTTTTGGGCAAGGGGATGTTATTTAATGTCATTAAGCCTCAGTCTCTTCTGCTTAAAACAGGGAGAACAGTGGTACCTACTAATTGGGTAGTTCTGAGAGTTAAATGAGTGAATCCATAGAAAATGCTAGCACAGTGCCTGGCAACTTAGCAATAGTGCCATGGATATTGTTACGGTGGAACTGAGCCTTGAATGATGAATAGATAAACCCCACCTCATCGTAGTAGTTGCAAGGATTAAATGAGACGGTGTGTATTTGGCGTCCAGCACAGTGCCTGGCACGAAGCGGGAATTCCTTGGATGCCCTTGCTCTCCAGGCGAAGGGCAATGCCTCATATGTCTTTTTATCTCCCATGGCCCTTAGCACAGTGTCTGGCTCAAGTTAGGAGCATGGAGAAGTCAGCTGGGAGGTTGACAACAAGTTAACAGGTGAAAACAGGGACATTCTAAGAAGGGATAGCATAAATGAAAACATAACAGTGGAAAATAGCTCCATTCACTAAAGAACTTCAGAATTCCTTTCATTTTTTGTAACGTTAATTAAGCGCTACTTGTCTCCCCCTGGTGGCCATCAAAAGCAAACACAGCTCACTTCTTTGGGGAAGGCGCCCGCAGCTTAAACAGGATTGCATTGCTCGCCTGAAGATCCTGTGCTTGGGCTGTGATTCAGCCCTGGAGCGTGATTCATGACCTGTGTCGACTGCAGTGACTTGCTCTTGGTGACATTTCCCGAACAGTGTCATAAGAACTAGCCTAGAAACGAAAGAAAGAGCTAGTTATTTTGTCTCTTCTCTCTTCATCCATCCAAATCCTTTGGAACTCTGCTCTTTGATGTTCTCCTTCAGGGACATTAGCGAGTATTCTCCTCTTCCCTATGTCATTTTGGGCAATTAATCCCATAACAATGACATTAACAACACTTCAGGTGCTAACTCTGTGGCAAGCACTGTTCTAAGCTCTCTCTCATCCTCCAGACAACTGTACAGGTATTGAACTACTTTGACACTAATGTTTCAGATAAGGAAACTGAGCCCCAGTGAAGCTACATAACTTGTGCAAGGTGACATAGCTAGGGTGGGGCAGGGCCAGGTTTCAGACCCAACCAACCCGGTTCCAGACACCAGGTTCTTAAGCCCTGTGCATCAGCCTCCCAGCCCATGTGCCCTGGTGACTAATCTTGGGCAGTTCCCTGGTATTACTGGGCTTTTGAAGTATAGGGCACTGTTCTCACACTTTACCAATCATACAAATCATGGAGAGAAATGGCTTTTTGAAAGTACATTGCTGGGTTCTGCCCTCAGCGATCCTGATCCAGATGGTCTGGGCTGGGGCCCAGGAACCTGCACTGTTCGCAGTGGTGATCTCTGGTAGAGTGGAAAGAGCACAGGTTTTGGGACTCGATCTTCTGGTTACCAGTTCTTGGGTCTTTCATGAATCGCTTTTAGCTTCCTCGCGTCTGTACCATAGGTACAGCGAGTCCAGCCTCAAAGTAGACGTTGTACGACTGAAATGAGGTGATTCAGGTCAGTGCCTGGTACACACAGACATTCCTTAGGTGCCCTTGTGCTCAAGCTGGGAGGCTGAGAGTGAGGGTCTTTAGTCACACATGCCATGTGAAAATGGGACTTTTTGGGTCAGGAATGGACACTTTCTCCTTAGAGCAGCAGTGTTACAGTGACAAGAGCGTCACTGACTTGGCATGAGCTGTGGCAGTGACTTCGTGCCTCCGTTTCTCACGACAGCAGTGTGGGTACTGTGCCTTGCACAAAGGGTAGTGGGGAGAACTCTCACATAAGGTTACACCTGAGACAGGATGCTTCCTTCTTGCAAGTATCATCCTTCTTACTCAGACCATTTCCACGTGGGGGCGCAGCTGAGTTCCAATCAGGACAGAGGCCGAGTGTGCAGGTCCGAGAAGACATGAACTGGAGCCTGATTTTTCCGGAAGGCAGACCCTCAGGACGCGGCAGGGCAAGGCAGGGAATAGCTCTCGGAGGCTGCAAAGCCTTGTCCAAATTCTCCGTAGAAGGGAGTGTTTCAGTTCAGGGAGGCTCTGGGGCAATTCCACGTGGCCCCTCGGGTTCATGTAGCCGTGGGATTGAGAGCCTCTCTTCATGGAGAGGGCAGGCACAGAGGTGGCAGCCTGGCTCCTGTGTTGTCTCCACAAATGGGATCAATAATGTTCGCTTGTCTGTCTCTTAACCCAGGTCTCTCTCTTCCTGCTTTCAGCACTTTGATATTTTCTCACTTTCTGTGTGTGAAGCACATATGTCTCATTGCTCACTGCAAGGACCTGAAATGCAGAAGCTGCCCTGTTAAAACCACTTCCACCGCTCTGAGTCACCCCAGCACGTGGAGCCTGGGAAGGCTGGCAGGGTTCACCCGGGAGGGCCACTCCTTCCAGGTGTCGCACTGTGGTCTATGGCGGGGCGGCCTCTGCTCTGGGTTTCCGACCAACATCTTCTTGTCTCTGCACTTGGTGCTCTGCCTGGGATGTTTTCTCCACTCCTCTCTTTCTGGACAACTCCCATTTATCCATTAAGACCATCTCCCTTTGGCTCCTTACCAGAATGTCTATGTCTCATCACTCTTGTGTTCCCGCAGCACCTCAAACGTCTCTGACACGGCACAGACCACATGGTTTTGTCATTATCCATCTCCGTCTCCCACCAGACTATGAGCCACTTGAGGGCAGGGATCATGTAGTAGCTCCCACGTAGCCTGCGCATCTGGCACATGGGAGGTGATTTGGGAATATGTTTTGCATGAATTATTCACAGTGTGGTTTGATTACTGTCATGGATCCTACTATGTGCCTGGGTCTCATGCCCACTGGATTGCTGGTCTTTGGACTCCTCCAGCTGCTGGAAGATTCTGTTCTATTATAACCTTGACAGAACTTGGACAATCTCTACTCGAGTGTTGTGTGTGGTGGGAGCTGACAAAGTTATTCATCCATCCCATTTTATCGTATAATAACCACAGTTATAAAAGGCTATTTTGGCATGTCATTAGTAATGATAGCAAACTATTTATGTGAGTTAGAATTTGTTTCAGTTGTGAGTGATAGAAAACCAAAATGACAGTGGCTTAACTAGATATTTATCCTCTCTCATGTAAATACCCATTGGCAACCCCATCCAAGACTGCTATGATGGTTCTGGGTTCTGCTCTACGAAGTCCGCAAGGACATGGGCCATTATAACCTTCCATGCTACTCTCCCTAGGGCTTAGTTACTGTTTTCCTGGCCCAAGATGGAGCTTTAGTAGTCACATGCTCATTCCAAACACAGATGGAGGAAGGTGGGCAGAAGGGGGCAGAGTGGGTGGGCCATCTGTCTCTAAAGAAGGTTCCCAGATTCAACAAGAGTTACCACAGGACACTTTGTGTACATCCCATTGGCAGAACTTAGTCATATGACCACTCCTACCTGCCTGGAAGTGTGGGAAATGTAGTCTTTATTCTGAGCAGCCATGTTCCCAGCTATGAAAGAAGGAGGAAATGAAATTGAAGAATATTAGCAGTCTTGGCTACAATATTTGCTTAGTAATTTAACATATCATTTTTATATCTATTATCTGGGCTGATACTCATATGGAAGACAGGGTAAGTAGTCTGTGGAAGGCCACACAAGGTGCGTAGCAGAGTCAGAACAGCTGAGAGGTGTTTCGATGCTGCACCCTTGTTGCTGTGCTCCTTCCAACGCTGGGCTAAAGTTGGCTTCTTTTCAATTACCCACCAGTCCTAGCTGTGTCAGCTCGACAGAAATGGAAGGAATACAGTCTTCCTGCTGGGTAGTAAGTGCCCCCCAACAGGGCCATGCTGTATTCTGCATACTCTGCTCTTCAATGCCCCCACATGTGCCTGGATGGCAAAAGTACACAATAAATGGTGGAACTGATAAATCACTGTGGAACCCCAATTCTTCTTGTTCAATAATTATAACAATGTATATTCCTATAGCATATTACAGTTAGTCTTTATATCTCTGTGGTTTCCAATCAGCTTCAGAGTTTATGGAGGAATTTACAGTTCACCAAGCTGTATTCTTGAGGAAGGCCTTTCTCTGGCACATGTGAAGGGGTTAATAACTTGATGAGGCACTTTCCAATGTGATGCCCCTTTAGTCATCGCTGAACTTTTCAGAGTGTCTTAGTCCATTTAGTGTTACTATAAAGGAATAACTGAGGCTGGGTAATTTATACAGAAAAGAGGTTTATTTAGCTCATGGTTATGCAGCCTGGAAAGTTCAAGACTGGGCACCTGCTGGGGGTCACAGGCTGCTTCCACTCATGGCAGAAGGTGTGGAGGGGAGCTGGCACGTGCAGAGATCACATGTCGAGAGAGGGAATGAGAGAGAGAAAGAGAGAGAAAGAGAGAAAGGGAGAGAGACAGGAGGGAGGTCCCAGGCTCTTTTTAACAACAAGCTCTCATGAAAATTAATGAGTGAGAACTCACCCCTAAGGGAGGTCATTAATCTATTCATGAGGGATCCACCCCCATTACCCAAACACTTCCCATGAGGCCCCACCTCCAACACTGGAGATCAAATATTAACATGAGGTTTGGGGGTATAAACATCCAAACTATAGCACAGAGCTTGGGATTATTATCCTCATTTTAAGATGAGGAAACTGGAGTTTAAAGAGGCTGAATAACTTTTTGTCAAGGGTGGAGTTGTGCTCAACCCTACCTAATGGATCTGGTCTTGGGATTCATCCATTCTTGATCACTCCTTAGACATAAAATGAATTACCAGCAACGTGTGCAAAGCGCTGCATGGGAGATACCAAGGATTATCAATGTGATATTTGCTGTTCTTGGAGTCCCAGGAAAAGCCAATTGCAGAGCCAGTCAGTACTAGGGAGTGTGTGTGTGTGTGTGTGTGTGTGTGTGTTTGATTCAGAAGAGAGTGTCGGGGGTCAAGCAGTTCCTAACTCAGTGGGGACCAGGGAGCTGGGAGGTGTGGAAAGTGTAAAAGAAAGTACGGGAAGGATAGAGGAAGGGTCCTATGTACCTTGAATACTTTTCTGCCTGCTTTTGCTAAGCTTCTTATACAACACTGGTGCAGAATAGAAGTGAGACCCATGGGAGTTCGAATCTTGGCTGCGCCACCTAATTCCTGGCCAAGTCACTTCCCATCTGCATCCATTTCCAAATTTTTGAAATTCAAATAGCAACAGAATCCTCCCCTCAAAGAGAGTTGTTGTGAAGATTTAATGAGATTGTATGTACTGATATATAAGATATATTTTATATAATACTATATATAATTATATGTAACAAGTTCTTACCAAGTGTCAGCTATGATATTCATGATGAATATTTAATTAAATTAAATTAATTAATTAATTTATTTTTTGAGACAGAATCTCACTCTGTTGCCCAGGCTAGAGTGCCGTGGCGTCATCCTAGCTCACAGCAGCCTCAAACTCCTGGACTCAAGTGATCCTACTGTCTCAGCCCCCCGAGTAGCTGGGACTACAGGCATGCGCCACCGTGCCCGGCTAATTTTTTCTCTATATTCTTAGTTGTCCAGCTAATTTCTTTCTATTTTTAGTAGAGACCAGGTCTCGCTCTTGCTCAGGCTGGTCTCGAACTCCTGAGCTCAAACAGTCCTCCCTCCTCGGCCTCCCAGAGTGCTAGGATTATAGGCGTGATCCATCACGCCTGGCCTGTGATGAATATTTTAGAATAATTAATTATAGTATGAGAATTAAGGCACTTACAAGAGAAATTCAGTAGGTGCTTTAATGATATTTAAAAATTAATCATTATTTTATTATCATTAATTTTATTAGGATGTTCAAAATTGAGATCATAGTAATTAATGCAGTAACTTCTCATGTTAACCAGCAGGTGGCGCCCACGTGTTTAAATTCTGGAAAAGCCTAAAAAATACATACATATTCATATTTTCTATTTTTACCAGAAAAAGTAAGAAAAAAAAATCTTGAAAAAGACCATTGTCTGTGCCATGGAGAGATAATTAGGGTATGTAAAACAGCTGATACAGTAATTAATAAGCGCAGTGACTGGAGAGTCTTGAAAAACTTTGCTGCAAAACTGCAGGAGAGTAATTGACCTCATTGACATAGGAAAAAATCACGAACTCACACACAGCAGGGAAAGGCTATGCTCTTGCCTGGTGGATTTAGAACCAAACCAGGGATCCTGGAGCTGCGCTTTGGAGCCACATCTGGGAAGACTTTGAAAATGTAAGTCCCAGGAGGGGGATCTCCAGCACCTGTTCTCACCCACGTTCCCAGGGACTAAGGCGATAAGCATAGTAGACGCTCCATAACCACGTGTCAGGTGAATGAATGAACACCACAGCACATGCAGAGTTTTGAAACCCAGGCCTCAGTTTCCTGCCTGTAATATTGGACAGACTCGGAGGTTCTGGGGTCTTGTCTCCATTCGGTGGCCTGGCCCCAGGCATCATCCTCCTCTTGTCTGGGTGCTGTTTGCTTTCCATGTGAAATGAGGAGCCGGGAGTGGGTGTTGTGACCCTGTGTGGCTTCTGCATGGACATATCCTCCGAGTCAGAGGAGAGGGGTGAGCATGGGCGGGGGCTGTCAAGTTCAGGCTGTTTTGGTTAGAGAGTCTGCACGAGTCTCCTGGGAGAAAGCCAGAGACTGTCTAGGGATTACACGGTCATCGCCTGAATTCTGGTTCTGCCTGCACTTGCTGCGTAACTTTGAATGAGTGGCTGAACCTTGCTGTTCCTCTTCTTTGCAGGAGCAACAGTCTGTATGGGTAAGGGGATGACATGATCCTCAAGTACTTTGTAGAAATGGAAATATATTCCAGGTGTCGAGTCTATTCCATGTGTTATAAGGGCCATGGGGGACATGTCGTTTGGATTTTATCTCTAATGTATTCCTCCTATTACCCATTTTCCATCAATTTGGGCCCCACAAAGAGATCTTTATTTTAAAGCCCAAGCATTGTCTTCTAACTTTTGCCTGGTGTGGCAGCCATTGAGATGCACCACTCAGATCTCTTGCAAGAGAATGCACTGCAGGTAGCATAGTGGGTCAACGGCCCCCAGGGGCTGCCCCATGAGCCGAGGCTGTGCTTTCCCCAGAGGACTGAGCTTGGTGGGGGTATCTGCTCAAGCCAAGATGCCTCCAGTGAGCAGCTTTGGCTTTGGGACTCCCAACCCTCTTGGTTGAAACTCACTTGGAACTGCAGTCTGAGTCTCTTCCCTGCAATCTTTCCTTCTCTCTCTCCGTTCTCAGATGTCTGACCTGCCTCACTGTCTGAAGGCCCTCCCAGGCTTCTTTGCTCCTGCCCCCTTAATCCCCCACTGGAAGTGAATCTCTTGTGCATACATCTAGTCTTGTTTTGGCCTTGCTTCCTGGAAGACCTGGATGGGCACACCAGGCTACTGTGGGATGAAGTCCTGGTCTCTCTTTTTGACCCATTGCTTATATTGTAGACCATATAGGTTGACTTTACTTCCTTATTGGTTTGCAGAAAGCAAAAGTTCCAACCAACCACTATTTCAACAAAAGGGGATTTATTATCTAACCCACAGGATACAGGTTACAGCAATTATCTATTTGTTATGGCTGGGATCTATATTAGTCAGCTTTTCCTTGATTATTCTACCGTTCAAACCTCAAAGTATCAGTGGCTTATGAGCCCAAAGGTATATTTCTCACTTCTGTTACATGTCAGCTATGATTCATGTGTCTTCTTCATTCTAGGATCCATGCTGAAGGAACAGTCATATTTGGAACATGCTATTCTTGTGGCAGAGGAAAAAGAATAAGAAAGTGAATAAAACCATGATTCTTAGAAGTTCTCTCTAAGATTGGTGTATGTCACTGCCACTTGCATTTCACTGGCCAAAGCAAGTCACATGGCCAGGTCTGGTGACAACAGACAGAGAAGTATACTCCTCCCCACGGGGAGGCACTGCAAGCAACCTAGCAGCAGGTGGATGTGTAATCCTCTTACCATGAAGTCAGTGAATGTACAGTTCATCCTCAGTAGTCACGATTCCATATTTGTGAATTTGCATACTCACTAAAATTTATTTGTAATCCCCAAATTAATACTCATGCACTTTTGTGGTCATTTGTAGACACATGCACAACAGTGAAAACTTAAGAGTTTTCCAATGTGCACGTCCTCAGCTGAGGTTGAACAAGGCAACACTCTGTCACCTTTTTGAGCTCTCCTCCAGAGAGAGCAGAGGATGGAGGCATAGAGGGCAGTGCCGTACATTGCAGGAAGCTCCAACACCAGGCCAGGGGGACTGGATCTGAATACAGCTTTGGCCCCTGTGAGTGAGGTGGCTTCAGGCAAGTCACTTAGCACTTCTGGATCTTGTTTCTATTTTGTAAAATAAAGAAAATATAACCTAATGGGATTTTTTTTTCAGGATTGAAAGTTATAATGTATGTGAGATGTGTGTGTGTGTTTATCTATCTATATAGATATAGACACGTGTGTGTGTGTGCATTGTGTATATAGACACACACAAACACACATTTACCCTAGGGGTGATGATTCATTATTTGCTAACTCAATATTTGCAAGAACTTTATAGAATATAACTACCATGAATAACAAGAATGAAGTGTATCTCAGGGTCATTGGGGGGCCCAAGAAAGAGCACCTCTCTTCACTGCCCAGGTTCTCAACCAAATGAGAAATCACACAAATGACTAAGATGTGGAGACCCAATGCCACCTTCATTATTGATGAAGATTCGTGGGGGCATAGAGCCCTGATGGGCTTGCTTATTGCTTAGCCAGTCTTGTCTACTCAAGGTCAGTTGGGTTCTGCCAAGCAGACAGCACTTTCTCAAGGCTCTGCTGTCCATGGGTCTGGGTGGAGACGGGAAGACAAAGGGACCAAAGACTGTCACTCAACACCTTTGATAAGTGATCTCCCTATTGAGAGATATGAACCAATAGCTATTGCACACAGACCAGGAAACTCATTCCACCTCTATGGGGATGAGTAAGGGGCTAGGGACTAGAGACTTTTGGGGAAGAATTGCTCCTTGTGGACAGCAGGTGTAGGGAAGGGGCATCCCACTTAACACATCAGAGGAAGATACAGACCCAGCTGTGGGCTTTGGGGATGAACTGGGGCTTCCCTTCTGTCGCTGCTGAGTGCTGACTGTGGTTCTGATCTCTGATCTCTAACATGCATTCAAGAAAAGGAAATCACAGCTGGTGTCTTGCTGGGGAGGTGACCTAAGACACTCTGGCTAGTTTCTCCTTGTAGGTCATTTGTATAGAAGCACACACCTAGGTTTGCAAATAAAAATCATTCCTGGCCACTTATTCCTGAATCAGTTTGGATCTGTGATGGAATTGTTCCGCCAATGTTTTGCGCTAAGGAGGAGGGGACACCAGCTGTTGATGAGATCCCAGGAGACAGGGAACGTTGGCCTTGGCTGCTGCCACTACAACCTTGGTTGGCATTATATGGAAGCAGGGAACTGGGGCATGAAGATTGACAAGCATCACCCAAGGAACAGGCATTTCCAGAGAAACAATTCCTCTTTGTTCTTTATCTTTTGCTGAGAGATCTTGGTAGCTTTTTTAAGGCTAAGAACTAGAGCTGTTTCCTTGGTTACAAAGCCTTACTAGGGCAAAGGTGAGGTGCATGTGCCACCTCTAGGTATCCAAAATGGCAGATTGCAAGTGTGTGTGCATTTTAGATATAGCATCTTAGGGCTGCCAACAAGGTGGTTGGCTTAAAACAGCAGAAATTTATTATTTCATACTTCTGGAGGCCAGAATTCCAACAATCAAGGTGTTGTCATGGTCATGATCGCTCTGAAGGGTATAGGGGAGAATCCTTCCTTGCCCATTCTTAGCTTCTTGTGGTTGCTGGCAATCCTTGGTGTTCCTGGACTTGTCGATGAATCACCTCAATCTTTGCCTTCATCTGCACATGGCCTTCTCCTTTGTGTCTCTATGTTCAGAATTTTCTTTCCTTATAAATACATCAATCCTTGGATTAGGGCCCATTTCAATTCAGTATGATTTCATCTTTACTTGATTGCATTGGCAAAGAATCTACTTCCAAATAAGGTCACATTCACACATTCTGGGTGCACATGAATTTTTGAGGAACACTGTTCAACCCAGGACAGTGCATGCACACGTATGTCCATGTGGAATGCATCAGAGACAGGCTTTGCACACTTCTAGTACTCTCCGCCTCCTGTTACTGCCTTAAGTTAGACCCATGAACTATCCAGTGCTTTAAGAGTCTATAAATACTTTCATATCTTTTATTTTATCTGACTCTATCAATAACTCAAAATTGTATTATTTTTCCCATTGTTTGAAAGAAACTAGATCTCCAAGAGGTGAAGTAACTTTCCAAAGGTCACACAGCTTGTGTGTGGCAGGAACAGGTTTGTCCTGTTCTGTGCTCATTCCTCAGAGCGCCTATAACTTTAAGCAATAAAAAGCAGTGCAATTCCCCCATTGCCTCCCAAACTTTTTTCACTAATGAAGGAAAAAGCCTTTTTATTTTGCAACTTGAAGTTGTTTGGCAATGTTCTTTTTCCAGAACCCCATCGATGATCAATCAGTCATTCAATCCTTCAAATAATATAGACCACCTACTGTGTTTGAGGACAGAGTGATGAGTGGAAAACACCGTTTCTGACCTCAGGGAGTCTACTGTCCAGCAGTGAAGGAGACAGATATGCAAACAAATGCACAGGTCAATAGATACTTGCAAATGGTGTTGGTTCTTAGGGGAGAATGACAGGATAGGGTTCGAGTTTAGACTGGGGAGGGGGTCGGTGAGGACTCTAGGAAGGTGACAATGAAGCAGAGATCTGGAGGATGAGTAGGATTTAAGTGAAGAGGGGGCATGGGACAGGGCAGGCGATCCTTGGTGCTCCTCAGCTTGTAGATGCATCACTCTGATCTCTGCCTCCATATCGCCATGTGTGGACGGAGCTCTGTGGTTTGAGGGGATGAAGGGACGCTGGTGTGGCTGCCAGAGCGAGAAGGAAATCAGGAAGACAGAAGAGGAGGCAATTTTAGAAGCGCAGATGAGAAATGATGGGGGCTCAGGTTTTGGCAAGAGAGAAGGGAGGACAGGGTACAGTTTGGGAGAGATTTTGGAGAGGGAACCGAAAGGACGAAAGTGCTGTCTTGGCTCCATGAACAGACATGTGGCCTCTGACCCGCTGTAGTGAATTTCCTTCCCAGCCACGGCTCGCTGCTCATGCTCGCGTCTGCCAGGTGGCGCCAGGAAGGAATGCCCTGTATCCTGAACACAGATCTGGGGTCCTGTTCATGATCATGTAGTGACTCTGTGGTCTGCGGACTGAGGCCACTGTCTGTTTCCGCTGTCGGATAGCAGGGGACCTCTGTCAGATGAAGGCAGGTGGGGCTACAGCCTCCAAACCCGGCACAGCCCACCCATGCTCCCTTTTCATTTATAAACATTAACATTAACAATTGTTTTCATCAGGTTGGGAAGAGAAGAAAGAGAAAGTGCCTGGAGAGGAAGCCATTCATTTCTTAGCCAGGTACATCGGGACTCAGGCCATTTGCCTCAATGGGACTTTTTGGTGGTTCTTTGGGCTGCTGTCTGGCACCAGGCAGCAGAGGAAATTGATGTGTCTTCTGACTGGGAACAGCTCAGAGCTTGCAGGTAGGTGGTTATGGGAACCCAGGAACTTTTAGAAATGAGAGAGAATGACCAAGAACAACTTCGAAGTTTAATATAGATTTTCTGCTGGCGTCTTAACCCAACAGGCCATGATTAGCAGTATGTGTGTATGTGCATGTTTATGTGTGAGTGTGTGTGTGCCTGTGTGTGTGGGGATGGGGAAGAGAGTGAGAAGCCACTGTCTTTGAAGAATTTCTGGAATTTCCATGCTGAGAATGGATCCAGAGACAAGTAACCTTTGTTGAACACCTGCTATGCCCCAGGCACTCTGTGAAGCATGTTCATCTATATTGTGTTTTGGATTCTATCTGGATCCTTGCTATGGTTTGGATATTTGTCCTTTCCAAACCTCATGTTGAAATTTGATCCTCGATGTTGGAGGTGAGGTCTAGTGGGAGGTGTTTGGGTCATGGGGATGGATCCCTCATGAATAGATTAATGCCCTCCCTTGGGGTGAGTTCCTACTCTATTAGTTCTTGCAAGAGCTGGCTGTTAAAAAGAGCCTGGCACCTCCCTCCCTTCTCTCCACATGATCTCTGCACAAGCCAGCTCCCCTTCACCTTCTGCCATGAGTGAGGATAACCTGGGGCCCTCACCAGATGCCGATGCTCAACCTTCAACTTTCCAGCCATCGGAATCATAAGCCAAATAAACTTTTTTCTTTATAAATTATTCAGCCTCTGATATTTCTTTATAGCAACACAAAATGGACTAAGATAATTCTTAGGTAGCTCAGTGAGAGGAAATATCATTCCCATTTTACAGGTGAGGAAACTGAGGTTCAAAGAGCTAAAGTGGGTTGCACTCCATGCTCACCTCAGTCCTTGCTCTCTCACTGTGTGGTAACACCTGTCATAGTGCTCACCTGTCTTCTTCACTGGCTTCTAGCCCTTGAGGGACCTACATTCTCTTTGTGTTCCCAGTGCCTCTAACCCTGTGTCTGGCACATAGTGGATACTCACTGCATTTTTAAAGTTGATATTTTGTTAAAGTTTAACATATACAGAAAAGTGCACAAATCATAAATATACAGCTTGATGCATTTTTTTTTACAAAGGGAACACACCCTGGAACCAGTACCCAGCTCAAGAAACAGAACTGCTGTTCTCCTAGAAGCCTCCATAGTGCCCTGTTCTAGCCACCAGCTCCCCCTCTCATCCTGCCAATGGTAGCCACTACCTTGACCTCTAATTCCGGAGATTAGTGTTGGTGGTTCCAGACTTTATATGGATAGAATTATATATCTGTATATATGCCCTACATTATGTTTGCTTGTTCATTCTCAGTGCTGTAGAATATTTCATTCTATACATATGTTACAATTTATTTGTTCATTCTTATTTGGGTTGTGTTATTTTGCATAGGGATGATAAATACACACACACACACACACACACACACACACACACACACACACGATTTTTGAACAACATGGGGGTTAGGGGGCCAATCCTCCGTTCAGTTGTAAATCCACGTATAACTTTTGACTCCTCAAAACTTAACTACTTATAGTCTGTCGACTGGAAACCTCATCAATAACATAACTGTTGATTAACATATATTTGTATGTTATATGTATTATATACTGTATTCTTAAAATAAAGTAAGCTAGAGAAAAGAAAATATTATTAAGAAAATCATAAGCAAGAGAAAATATATTTACTATTCATTAAGTGGGAATGGATCATAATAAAGGTTTTCATCCTCATTGTCTTCATGTTAGTAGGCTGAGGAGGAGGAGGAGGAGGAGGAGGAAGAGGAGGGGTTGGTCTTGTCTCAGGGGTGGCAGAGGGAGAAGAAAATCTCATACAAGTGAACCAGTGCAGTTCAAACTTACGTATTTCAAGTGTCAACTGTATATTATATAGCAGAATATATATTAGAATATACACACACCACATATTCTAATAAAATTCTTTAGGTGAATATGCTCAATCCATATTTGATGAAAGAATAATGACTTGCTACTTAAAGAAATTACTCATATTTTATAAGTGAGGCCCCTGAACCTTTATACAGAGTGAAGTTCATGGGAGTTCGGGGGTGAGGTAGGTGAAGTAGAAGGATCCCAGGAGGGAGTCCTTGGTGAGCAGAGGTGGGGAGCTGCAGTGAGTGTGCCCCCAGCAGGGCAGTGTCCTGGCGGGGCAGGAGTGCAGTGGGGCAAGGGCTGGGTGGGAAGCTAAAGGCTCGAATGGCCAGCATCAAGCTTGGTCTTCATGTGACCGGCAGGAGGGAGTTGTGGATAGCTTTAGAGCAGGAGAGCATGATTAGTTTTTTTTCTCTTTAATTTTTTATAAACGGAAATTAAAGTGTCTGTGGTTGCCATGGTGACTGGGGAAAAATGACAGGAGCCAGAGAGCCAGGGTAAGAGGTGGTTGCACCTGTTCACTTGTGTGTTAATGAGGTTGTTGGTGGGATGGAGCAGACCTGCTGGGAAGAACATTGGGAAGAAATAACTGCAAACACTAGTTAGGAAAGAGGAGGCCAGGAAAGGCGAATGTAAACATGGCTGTAAGGGTTTGAGCTTGCAGAAAAATGGGTACAGAGCAGGTGGGTTAGGAAATTTAGGGAAGTGAGTAGAGCGAGGGGACTGTCCCTTCTGGCTTCTATTTCCTTGATGACGTTGAGGTGAGGTTATCAATCAGCTGAGAGTGAGGAGGGAAGTTCAGTGGGGCAGGAGAACTGAAGAGGCAGAATTGGGTATAAAATAGTAGATTCTAAATAAATCACAAAGGATTATAGGCACCTAGGTAAAAGATTGAGAACCCTCAGAATAAGTCCTAGTTGCTTGCAATCATTAGTTAGAAAAACACTGCCTTCCTTCCTGATCTTTCTAATCTGTCATTTGCAGTATTCTTAATATGAAATTTCTTGGTTCTTTTCCATGCTGACTGTTTGAAGTGTGGGTGTAACTGGTTTTCCTGCTGTGTCTGTTTTATTGTTCTTTTCAAATAATCAATGTTTGGCCCTCCTTTTGTCTCTGTTTTGTAGTTTTGTTTCCAATTTACTAACTTTTCCTCTTATCTTTATGTATTTTTCTCTACTTTCTTTGGCTTTATTCTGTTGTTCTTTCCCTAAATGTTCGCAAGCTTAGCTCATTAATTTTCAATCTTTCTTCTTTTCTAATGTAACATTAAAGGCTATAATTTCCCTCTAAGTACCACTTTAGGTGAATTATGCAAGTATGATGTACAGTGTTTTTTGTTATTATTTTGTTCTAAATATTTTCTAATTTCCATTTTGATTAATTGATTTTTAAGATCTTTGGAAGTATATCTAAACATTTCTGAATATGATTTTCTTTTGCAATTGCTTTTTAAATTAGTTGCATTGTGCTTGAGAGTGCTTGGTTAGCATGATAGTCTCTCTCTTTATGATGTTAGCAAACATTGATGACCACCATCTAGATCAGGTGTCAGCAAGGTATGGTGGCCTGAGAGCCAAATTCTGACCACTGCCTCCTTTTGTAAATAAAGTTTTATTGGAATTCAGCCATGCCTATTCACTCACGTATTGTCATGGCTGCTTTTGAGCTACAACAGCAGGGGTGAGCAGTTGCCACAAAGACCATGGGCCTGTGAAGTCTAAAGTACTATGTGGCCTTCAAGAAAAAGTTGTCGACTTTTGGATGGAGTTTACCATTCAGAATGGTTGCAAAATGGTGATTCTATATTCCTCCTCTAATTCTAATTCTCTAACACTTCTTCATTTTATAGATGATGTTATTTAATAAGGAGAAATTTTCCTTATCAATTATTTGGTTACCCTGAGGTACTGTTTACACAGGAAAGGCGGGATAGATAGTTGATTTTTCCCCCCTTTTTATGACTAGGTTTTTTTTTAATGAGTTAATTTCCTTAAAATATGACCATATAAAAATTACCATTATAATATATTTGACATATTTCACTTCATTACAGTCTTTTGTTTGTATGTTTACTAATAGATTTCGTGCAATTTATATTGCAAATATATTTTCTGTGTTTCTATCCATTGCTGCTGTTCTTACTGACACTCAGATTGTCCCAACTTTGGGAGCCTCAAATGGGCTCCTGAATCCTTTTGATGTGACCCCGCTGATCTTTGATAACTTTCTCTCTCTCTGGTATAATAATGTGTTCCAGGCTTATCCTATATAGTTTCTTCCCCAAACCTGATAACCATTTTGTCTGTAACTGAAGGGTTTAGTCTATATTTATTTTGGAGACTGATATATTTGGATGTAGTCATGTCACCTTACTTTGTACTTTCTATTTGCATTTTTTATTCTTCTTTCCAACATCCCTTTTCCTATGTTTTAGTTTGGTTGCATTTTCTTTAGTCTTCTCTTTCCCCTCTAACCATTTGGAAGTTATTTTATATTTCTAATCTTTTAGTGCTTACGCTTAATTTGAACATACATCTTAACTAAACAAAGAATAAAGTTAAATTATATGTCTAGACTCTTTCTGAAAAATGCAAGGAACTTGGAATATTTTAACCCTGGGCCTCCCTCCTTTGGTCTTACATGTTATTATTGTCTATTATTTATTTCTGACCTTATTTTTATCCCAAATTAATCAATTGGATTTAATAGATTAATTGATTTATTATTGATTTGCAAATGCTGGTTTAGATTTGCCCATTTTTTAAAAAGATTGATTTTCTTGTTTACCATTCTTTCTAGAAAGTGCTGATTTCCATTTCCTTCTAGAAGAAACACATATGTTATCAAATTTTTCATTGAAAATTTGCTAATAATAAACTCTTTTGGATTTCCCTTCTTTTAAAAAAGTGTTTAGCTCGGCCTTAGGTCTCTGCCTCTCCCAGCTCTGCTCTCTTCTGTTAGCCTCATGCCCAGTGGACCCTCTGCACGTGGTGGCACAGATGTCTGCAGACTTGCATTGTCTTCACAGCCAATGATCGCAGAGACCAGAGAAAACCTATTTCCTGTTTTTCTGACAGGGCTTTCTTTTACCCCGCTAAGGTCATAAGCTTATCTCTCAACCCATCACTTAACCTGAGACTGAAATGTCCTGGTTTGCCACACGTAGGTGACCTGCCCTCCTGAAAGCCAGGGGTGAGGATAGTGCCACCAGAGCAACATGACTGAGAATGACGGAAGGCTCTCCAGGGAGGTGCTGGGGTGACCACAACATCTGCCCGCTGCGATGCTGGCATCAGATACGGCTAACACTGCAGGGCAATAGTTTTGTTACATGTGCCTTCTCTAAAAGTAAATTAACAGTTTAGTATTTGGTCACGCAAGCCTTTGCACCCATACAAAAGAACAACAGAGTGTGGATTCAGTGTCCCTCCCCAGTCATCCATGCACATGGAGGAGCCCTGAGGAGGTGTGAGGGAGCCTGGTGGCTCTCCTGTGGGAGCATCCCAGCAGGAGACAACCTTCTGTGAGGAGTGCAGTCAGCTGACAGCTGTGGGCTCCCAGGACCCACTGCAGTGTTGCAGCAGCCAGGACTGAGCCAAGCGGGGGCTTCTAGGGCTGCGTGTTTCTACCCAGTGCAGGACTCCTCTGCAGGCCGTCTTTGTGCTGGAGCACCCACCCACTGGGCTGGCCGAGAGCTTCTCAGAGCTGTACTGCAGTTTGAGGCTCTTCCTATCTGATTTTCTTTCTTGTCTCTCTCTCCCTTCACAGATGACAGACTGCCTCATGGTCTGAAGTCTTTCTCTGCCTACCCCTGCTCCCTCCAGCCTTCAACTCATGCAACCACTCCCTCCAGTACATCTTTCCCACTGTTGACCCTGCTTTGGTGTCTGCTTCCTGGAGGACCTGAGCTGATGCAGGGCCTTTTCTGGCAGCCAGCCGCTTTCTTCTTTTTCCTTTTTCTTCCTTGCCCCTTTAAAAAATCCTTGCCTTTTCCCCTATTTTGTTACTCTCTATTCTTCCTCTTCTACCTCTGAACTACTCAAAATGCAACAATTGATCTTATGAGAGGAGGAGAAAGGGATGGCTCCACCCAGACTCAAAAATTTGGAAGTGGTATTATTCAGTGTTCTCTAGAGAAATAGAATCAATAGCCTGTGTGTGTGCGCACCTGTGTGTGTATCAAGAGAGAGAAAGCAAGAGAGAGAGTGATACACGTTAAGGAAGGGGCTCATGTGGTTGTGGGGACTGGCAAGTCCAAACTCTGCAGGGTAGGCCAGCAGGCTGGAGACCCAGGGAAGTGCTGATGTTGCAGCTTGAGTCCGAAGGTAGTCTGGAGGCAGAATTCTCTCTTTCTGGGGGAACCTTAGTCTGTTTTCTCTTAAGACCTTCCCTTGATTGGATGAGGACTATCCATGTTATGGAGAGTAATGTGCTTTACTCAAAGTCCACTGATTTAAATGTTAACTTCACCTAAAAAATAACCTTCACAACAACATTCAGACTGGTGCTTGAAAAAATGTCTGGGTACTGTGTCTCTCCAAGTTGGCACTCAGAATTAACCATCACGGAAGCTTGGGAGGGAGCAACCTGGAGGAGCCACTCCTGGCTGGCTGCCCTGCCAGGCTCGCATATAGCAGGAACACAGCCGGGCGGAGGGAGGGCAGTCAGGATGCAGAGATGGGAGACACTAACTGGCAGCTCTGCTGAGCCTGGGACATGGAGAGAGTGGGATGTTCTCTCCAATTTCGTTCAACTTCTGTTTTCCCTTGGTTGGAGTCATGGTGGGGCCAGCATTGCCTCTCTGTGGCTGTGGAGAAAGCAGCACCATGGATGGTCTGGGGAGAGGCCAAACTGGAGCTAAACAGGCCTTTTCACAGCCAATTAGAGAAACTCTTAAAATGAGGCTTGAGACCATCGAACCCAGAGCTGGCGTGCGATTGGGTGCAAGGGCGTTGGCAGGGAGGAAGGAGGTGATTTTCAAGGCCAAGGGAGGCCAGTGAGGATCCAGATGCTTTCATTCAGGGTTGACAACCTGAGATTTCTTCACAGACCCACTGGTCCAACCCAGCTGCTGTGGAGCACAGAGAGAGCTGGGAAGACTCCCTGTCCAGAGTCCAGGGCAGGGTCAGCCAGGCTGTGACAGTGCTTAGACGAGACATGGCAGCCAGTCCCTCCAGCAGGCTGAGCAACTCATGGCATCTAGAGAGCTGAGCATTGTGGTGATGATCCCACAGGTACTTTTTGTCTTCTCAGTCAGGCTGCCCCACTAGCGGGAAGGGGAGGAGGCCATTAAACTGTAGGAAGGACACTCCAGCCAGGACTCAGCTTCCAAAAACACATTTCTGAGCCCTGCTCTCATTAACCTACAATGGCCTTCTCCTCCTCTGCACAGATCTTTGCACATCTCCACTTCAGCCCTGCTCAGAATCACCTCTTCTGAGAAGCCTTCCTTGATTCTACACCCTCTGAAATCCCACGTGGTCCTTTCTTGGCTCATGCCCAGACCTGCCTCTTTTTCTTTCTCTTTCTTGTTACAAGTCTCAAGGATCCAACCTGTTTTTCTCTTGTTTTGTAGCTGCCACACCCTAGTGGTCCTTTGGGTTCTTCTTGTCCTATAGATGGAGGAAGGTTTAAGGTAGAGAGTTTCCCAGGAAATGGTAAGAGGAAAAGGGCTGAGAGGTGTTTGGAGGTTTCATGATGGGTGGGGCTTCGTGCCCCAGTGCTACAGAGGGCAGTGGCTGTGTAGCAACCTACAGACTGACCCGAGGGCCTGGGTTTCCAGCCGTGGCAAAGGTCCCTGATGCCAGACTTGAGGTAATCTTGGATGGTGAGTACGTCAGCAGAACCACATGGAGGAGAGACCAGGGGGGCTCTTTTGGATGCTGGGGACATAAGACTCCAGGGACCCTCAGGTGACCTAAAGGGAGGGGTATGGAAAGAGGACCCCACTGGGGACTGGGGTTGAATTTCCTGACACCCAGTGGCATAGTGGCTTAAAGCAGATTAAAATTTGATTTAGAAATGTGACTTTTCTCATTTCTCATTGTTACAATGTCTGTAATTTAATTTCAAATACTTCAGTATCACAGTGTGATTTCATATGAGTGCCAATTAGTTCAAACTACACTCTAGGTACAGTCAGTTATCATAAATCAGGGATCCACCCCCCAGGAGTGGCGAGCAAGTAGTCTAATCAGAAAGCTCATATTCTGGAAATGGCTGTGACAATCTCTTTTGTTACCTTTTTCCTTTATCAGTACCACTGACTTTGCTTTACCACTGTGCAATGAGTTTAGAAATGGGTTTTCATTGGTGATATATGTGGGTTATTAGTTAGGTTGGTCATTCTGGTTGCCAGATGCTGATTAGAAGGGAAACATAATTCCGACCCATAGAATATTATTTTGGCATGCAAAATGGTTCACATAATGGACAAAGATCTGGGTCTTCATTGAGGTTATAGAACAAATTGTGTGAACTGATTTTGACCTTCTTACTAATAGATGCTTGCTTAATAAGTCACTGTATGTGTAGCACCATATTAATCGGGGCTCTCCAGAGAAACAGAACGAATAGCATGTGTGTGTGTGTGTGTGTGTGTGTGTGTGTGTGTGTGTGTAAACACATCTTTCTATCTATCTTTGTTTGTGCTGCTATAACAAAATATGTGAGACTGGGTACTTTATAAAGAATAGAATTTTATTTCTCACAGTTCTGGGGGTTGGAAAGTCTAAGATCAAGGTGCCAGCATCTGATGTCTGGTGAGGACCTCCCTGCTGTGGCTTTACATGGCAGAAGGGAGAAGGGCAAAAAGGAGTAAACTCTCTCCCTCAAATCCTTTTACAAGGGTACCTAATCTCATTCACCTGAGGTGACTCAATCACCTCCCAAAGGTCACCCCTCCCAACACTGTTGTATTGGGTTAAGTTTCAACACGAATTATTGAGGGGACAAAAACATTCAAACTTAGCTCACTCACTCACTCACTCTATCAAGGGATTTATTTTAAGGAACTAGTTCGCACAATTGTGGAAGCTGGCAAGTCCAAACTCTGTAGGGCAGGCTGGCAGGCTGGAGTTCCAGGGAAGAGTTGATGTTGCCTCTCTAGCCGAAAGGCATTCTCCAGGCAGAATTCCCTCTTCCTGGGGGCACCTCAGCCTGTTTTCTCTTAAGGCCTTCAACTGTTTGGGTAAAACGCACCCACATTATGAAGGATAATGTGCTCTACTCAAAGTCTGCTGATTGAAATGTCAGCCTCATCTAAAACATATCTTCACACCAATATCCAGACTGATGTTTGACCAAATATCTGGGTACCACAGCCCAGGCAAATTGACACATGAAATTAATCCTCTCAAGCACTATCTGGTCTGAGTTCTACTTCCACATTACCTGGCAGTGAATGTGTAGATGAGCAGCTTAATCTGCCTTGACCCTTAACCTTTCGTAGTTTTTGAGTTACTATTATTTACCAGAAAGAACCTAATAGTTGTGCATTTCTAAATTGGCTTACAGCATCCAAGTGATGGAGTCAAATACATGCTTACATGTAACCATGATCTTGTTGAGTCTCCGTCACAGCTCTGCCCATGTTATGATTTTGGTTTTCAGCTGGAAAACCTGAAGCTTTGGTGTTTGTGGCTTGTCCAAGGTTATAGAACCCTTAACTGGCCAAGCAGACACCCCTTCCCATGATAGGCGGTTGCTCCCCCCAGCTAACCCTTGCATGCCTTTTCATACTTTACTGAGGAGATATAGAAAGTGGCTCTGACAAGGAAGCAACTGCCTGGAGGTGCTTTGCTGCTTCACTCTTGGGATTGCCTAGTGTGCCTCTTCCTGGCTCTTCTCATGTACCTTGGACTCTGCTACGGCTGGCTATGGCCTACCCGAGACCATGGATGCTATCTATATTGGGCAGCTTTTAAAAAACACCGCTATCTGGGCCTACTTCAAACCCATTAAATCAGAATCTCTGGGAGTTGAGCTCAGGCACTGATATATTTTAAAATCCACCCGGGTGATTCCAATGTGCAGATGGAGTTGAGAACCACTACTCTCTTCCTCAAACTCTTTCTGTAAAAGGCCAGAGGATAAATGCTTACAGGCTGTATGGTGTGTTGCAACTTCTCGACTGGGCCCTTGGGTAGGAAAGCGTCCATCGATTACGTGCAAGCCAATGATCATGCTGTGTTCCAGAACAGCTTATTGATATTTGAATTTTGGATATTTGGATTTTATATAATTTTCATGTGTTATGAAATAGCATTCTTATTTTGACTCCCCCCTGCCCGCTGCCCAATGATTTAAAATTGTAAAAACCATCTTAGCTCAAAACAGGCATGGACTGGAATTGGCCCATGGGCAGTATTTTGCTGACTTGTGCTCTATACCATCGCTGTCTCTATCGAAATTTCCCTGTCTTGTCTGTCATTCTCTCAGCATCCTACTTATTTCCAGGTGTCAGTTAAAGTATTTAATAATACTTTTATTCTGGTAATGCAAGACTTATATGAGCTTCCTCTGAAAATGTGTGTTTTAACTGAGGCTTCCGGCAAGAATTCCTCTCTTAAAAATGTTATAATGATCAATTTTTTTTGGAAGGGAGGGGTTGAAGGAGTTCAGGATAAGCCACCTCAATATGTGGCACTTTGGAATATCTATTATTTTGAGCTGAAGACACTTGAAAAACAGCAAACACAGGAAGAAGGTTTCTCCGAACTCTCCTTGTCTGCCTGAGACAGATGGTCCAGGAGAAACTCAATCGTCATCAGTCCCCTCCCTGGGGATTTCATCAACCAGGGAAGACTGACTTGTGTCACAGGAAAGGGTTCTAGATGTTGACACCACACCCAGACAAACCTTGTCACAAACTCTCAAATCTTCCATCTACTCTTCTAAGGCCTCATTCATCTTTCCTAAAAATCGTTTATTCTCCCCCAAGTTGCCTACTTCCTCCTGCACTCTCCCTTGTGTGGAAGGTTCTGAATCTCACTGTTTTTGTGGGTATTCACTTTTTTTCTGTGTTGCCTTTGTGTGTGTGATAAACTTGTATACCTTTTCTCCTGTTAATCTACCTCTTGTTAGATTTACTTTTAGATTTACTTTACTTTTCAGACCCAGTTTTCGAACCTCAGGAGGCAGTGGGAAAGCCTTTCCCTCCCCAACAGTTTCTCGGGAAACTCTTTTGTCTGGAAGAAGGTTTTAGTAAAGTTTGAGTATTTCTTATCCAAAATGCTTGGAACTAGAAATGTTTTAGATTTTGGATTTTTTCAGATTTTGGATTATTTGCATTAAAGTTACTGGTTGAGCATCCCAAATCTGAAAATCCAAAATCTGAAATATTTCAATGAGCATTTCCTTGGAGTGTTGTATCAGTTATCAAAAAATTTCAGATTTTGGAGCATTTGGATTTCAGATTTTTGGATTTGGGATACTCAACCTGTAATGTACCATAGAACCAAGGCATACAGAGGAGAAGGGCTAGAAGGTGCCTGAGATTGCCTCTTTTTGTTTAAATCATTTATTCATCCACCCATTCAATAATACTTATTAAATGATCTTGGTGCTACACATCTCTGCTCATAATAGAAAATTTTCAACAAATGACAATGTCTTGGCTTTGGTGTTTTCTAAAGAAAGTCTTCTGCTTTGGATCAGGTCCCTAAACCCTAGGAAATGCTATTTATCCCTCTAAACTCAGAGCAGGACTCTGTCCACCAGGAAACCTCTGACTCCTCTCTCCTCCCAAGTGAATGAGTTAGTTCTGATGGGTTGTCCCTGAACTTGTCAACCTTCTATTTCTGCTCCCATTTGATTGATTAATGAGTTTATTTGCCTTTATTTGTCTCTCCTGCTAGATGCTTAGCATCCTGTGGGCCTTCTCATTCATTTCTATATCCCTGAGCCAGACAAATTGCAGATGCTCAATAAATGTATTGAATATATTTACTCCTTCAACAGATTTGTTTGAGTCCCTACTATGTACCAGACACTTTCTAAATAGTGAACAAACAGACAAAAATCCCTACCATCCCTGGCTGCTTCCATTTTAATGGGGTAGGAGGTGGGAAACAGGTAACAAACTAACTAGGTGAGCAAATTGCATAGTATGCCAGAAGGTAGTAAGTGCTATGGAGAAAAATAAATTGGGGAAAGGAGTGCTGGGGATTGGGAACGGGGTTGTAATTGTAAATAGGATGGTAAACAAAGACTTAAGAGTGGCAAGAGAGTGCCATGTTGCTGTCTGCAGGGAGGGAAAGCTAGTATAAAAGTCCTAGAGCCAACATGTGTCCAGAATGCCTTAGAAATGGCATGAGGGCCAGTGTGGCTAAGAGTCGAGTAAGCATAGAAAAGAAATAACTTTTATTGCATCGATTTGAAAGGTGGAGACAGCATAGTCCCTGCCCTCTGGAGACTTAGAGACTAAAAGGGAAACCAAGGCTCAGAGAGGATCATACAATGCAGCTGGTTAGGATTTGATCTGGAGCCCCGGGGCTGGACCCCAATTTCTGCTACATAGACCATGGCCGAGCCCCCTCCTGGTAGGCACAGGTCCACAGGGAGATCAGCACCCTGGTCCCAGAGACAAAAGGTCTCATTGTCTTGCAGAAACTATGTCTTCATATCCTGTCCCGAACAAAAGGGGAGGATAAAGTACAACCAGACACTGCGTCCAGGGAGACAGCGTCAGTCAGAGCTTTACCACTGCCAGCAATTTTGAAGTTGTCCATATTTCTGCTCAGGCAGGATGTTTTCTTGCTCTGAAACCTTTTAGCAGATGACAAGGTATTGCCCTGGGTGTATTCCAGAACACAAGTCTTCGCTAAAGTGGTTAGACAGCTACTTTCCTTCAAAGCCAGGGACTGCCCCGGGTGTGAAACCATTTGGAGAGCGTTTTATATTTGCAAAATGTTGCTCTGACATGTTATCATTTATTTCTCTCAACAGCTCAGTGAGATTGGAAAGCTTTCTCAGGTGCATTTTACGTCTGGGAGGAAGAGAAAGAGACAAGAAGCCTGCTGATTAGTAGCGGTCACTATCATTGTCATCATCATCATCGTTGTCATCATCATCACCATTTTTGTTTGTGGGGAGGTACAGAAGAGTCTAAAGCCTGGCTCCTGCCTGTAAGAAATTCACAGTCTACTTGGTTAGACAAGTTCATTCATTCATTCATTCATTCACATAGTCATCCAATAATGCTTTCATTCTGAAAACTTTTATTCAACTCTTGTTATGTTTTAGATAATTATCTGAGATTCAAATGAATACCCCAAAAGTTATAAGGCGTAATTCCTGCCAGTAAGAAAATGTACAATCTAGGTGGGAAGATAAGTTTATTCACTCATTCCTTCACTCAGATATTCATCTAATAATGCCTTCATACTATAGGCTTTTCTTGAGCTCCTGTTAAATTCTAGATAATTACTGGAGACCCAGATGTATATTCCCTACCCTGGACAGGTGTTGGGAGAAGACTTCACAGAGAAGAAAAACTTTGCTTAGTCTTAAAGGATGAACAGGATTGTATGTGGAGGGCAGAAGAAAAAGAGGATGCTTAGTTTAGGCCAAGGGAGCAGCAGGTGAGAAGAAGAAGAGTCAGGAAAGTTATGGCTGTCCAGGGAAGTCTGTCTGGGGAGCCTAGTGCAGCTGGAACAGAGGCGGCGAGGGCGGCAGAAGCTGGAGGGAGGTGGATTGGGCCAGACTGGGCTGCAAGGCACCTTTTCCTCTAGGCAGGTAGGATCCAGGAGTGACATGATTAGCTATGGTTCTTTAGGAAGACCACTCCGATTGCTATGCAGAGGATAAGATGGGCAGAGGGGCAAGTCTGTGTGATCCTTCTAGAAATGACACAGAGAAAGTCACATGGAATGCAGAGTGTAATGGAGACAGACCTAGAAACACAACTTGAGAATAACGTGGTGAGAGGAAAAGTTATGAACGGGGTGTGGAGGGGCATGCTTCTTCCCATGCCTGATAGTCCCCTGCACAAGAAATTTTTAAGAATCTCTGAGAAACACCCTGGCATGTGCCCTGTTCTGCCCCTGCAGAGGTTGGGTGGGTCTGAGGCTTGTCTCAGCTCCATGAAGCTGAACAGATAAGTCTGTGCCCTCTGGGCTTCAGGATTAGGAATTCCACTTGCTCTAATTTATGCTACACATTCCCCAGTGTCAGTTTTTATCAGTGAAAAGATGAAGCAGTGGTTCTCTGTAAGTTGACTCTTTAGTTTTATTTCTCAATTAATTCAGAAGTGGGCAGGGAAGGTAGCATTATTATTGGACTTCCTCAAGGAGACAAGAGAACAGCCCTGATGCTGGCCTTGACATTATTGAGCCATTGAACTAACGTCAGCAACCACCTACCTCTAGATTACCTGATATGTCATGAGGATAAAGTCCTGCTTGTTTCATTCAGGGATGTACATCGGGCTTTCTGATATGGGTTTGTCACGACACCATTAAATCCAGCCCTCAGAGAGGACAGGGCTAGAGATTAGGATTTGGGGGCCACCTGCATTTATGTGGAAATGGAAGTCATGGGTGGGATGAATATAGAGTGGCAAGTGAAGAATCCAGGGATGATTGACTTTCTGGCAGTCAGGAGACCGGGACAAATGAGCGAGGGAGGTCAAGTGTGGGGCCTGTCGTAGGTAACATGATGGATGCCAGGATGCTCTCTTGCTGGGCTTCACGTCATTCATTCAACACTTGCTTACTGAGGGACAATCCTTTGCTTAAGTACTAGTGGCAATTTGGGAAGCAATCCTCCTGGAAGTGGGCTTCTTGATTTCTGGAGATCTCCACCTATCAATAGCATTTCCCTGTGTAGGGGAGAGGACCTGCCCCATTTCTAAATGAACCACCAGGCAGGGGTCCGTGTAGATGGTCCTTGTGGAATTCTGCACTGGGCAGAGTGCAGGAAAGATTAGATGCTGTTTGGCCTTAAAGAGTCCAAAAGTTCAACTGTCTTGTACGTGGGAGTCTTGGGAAAAATCATGAAAAATAAACAAGTTGGAGATGTCATTAGAATTTTCTTCAAAACTGGTAAAAGTGAGCAGACGGTGGTGCCACCAGTAATCGTTCTTTATGGAGCTGCCCCAGCCTCCTTCCCTTCTTGACGACAGGACTGGGAGGGAGGTGGCTGCAACGGAAATCTCCCAGGTGTCGGTTTTCAGAACTCCGGAAGGCAGAGCAGCGTTGTGGTCACGCCTGGACACGAGTGCTGGGACCTGAGTCCAATTAAAGGGCTTCCTCTGTAAAGTGGGGACAGTACTAATCTGCACTGCATGCTACTTGGCACGGCAGCTCCGTGGTCATGGGGCATTAGGGTCCATCCCTGTTTCCTACGGCCTCAGGCAGAACACCATCAATGTTGGGAGTCTCAAATTCAACCTTCTACTCTGTCTTCAACAGTCTGTCTGATGTTTCGAAAGTCTCCTTTCCTCTCAGGGCCTCGTTGTCAATTCCCGCTTTGTAAAATGAGGGGCTTGACACAGCAAATGATTTCTGAACGTCCCTCTGGTTTGAATTGCTCAACGCTTCTGTATTAACGTCAGTTTCAAATTCGACGGCTTGTAGTTTTTCTTTTTGCCAGAAGGTGGTGCTGTTGAGTCCTTTACATTCTTACAAAGAGCTCTACGTTTGCTTCAAGTTCGGGGAGATCCAGGTTGGCCTCCGTCAGGTGCTTTCAATGTGAACTTTTGGTCGAGGGGGTCTGTATGTGGGTCCTGACTATTTTTCGCCCCTGCGCCGTCCCGGCTCTGCACACCCACGCTGCAGTTCGGTCCAGCGCTTTTCAAGTCTCAGCTCTATGGGCCTCAGGTCAAGGCCACAGAAGGGAGGCTGGGAGCCTCTGGGCCGTTCCAGGGCATGGGGATGGCAGGGTCCGAGGGTTAGTCCTCAAAGACTACGGCTGGTGCAGGTGACACCTGAGATTAAACTAGCTTGGTAGAAACACCGTTTGGGCTTGACCAGGACTGCCAAGACCATTCCCTTCTCCTCACCCCACACCTCCATGTCCCCAAGTCCCTTCCACCGCCCGCCTGCTGGAGCCACTTCTCACTATTTGAACTCTCAGGTCGGATTCTCCACCTCCGATTGGAAGGGTAAGACTTCAAACCGGGCCAAGTGTCCTCACATTGCTCTAGGTTTTGGTGGGTTGAGGGTTCGGGTGTCACTGACCTCCCTTGGCTGTCTCTCCCCGGGAGGCAAGAGGCTGGGGCTCTTGATGGTGCGGGCCACGCTGTTGCCCATCAACAACAGTCAACATTGCTTTCTCTTAGCCATGTTGATAAGAATGGTGCTGTCTGGAGAGACAAAAGACAAGTGAACAAGGTGGTCCAGTCAGGAAGTGCTGCTCACTCAGGGTCCAGATCACAGGGTGCCTGTCTCCCCCGGCACCGGTCCTTGGGACTCATCGACCTCCCTCCCCTTCAGGAGCTGTGCTCACCTTCCAGGTCCCCTGTCCTGTGGGCACACTCACGCCTCATGCCCAGCTGAGGAACTTGTCATGGTCAAACCACCCTGCACGTCCTTGCTTCCCACTAGGACAAATCTCGGGGCTTTTGGGTTTCAGGGTTTTGCTGTGGATCGCTTGGGAGAACCAGACAGCTGATGCCTTCAAAACAGCAAACAAGTCATAGGAGAATGAGACAAGCTCTGGAAATGCAGGGACAGGGTGGGGCTCCCAGCGCCGCAGCTGCCTGGGGGTTATTTAATTTCTGTTTTAAGCACCAGTTTCTTTGTATGTGAAATGGATAATAGCACCTATCTTATGGGAATAGATGAGATAACTTTGAGTAAAAAAAGAATGATTTTATTGAAAATTCACTCTGTTCTAAGTCCTGTGTTAAGCACCTTATAGAACAGTGTTGTCCAATAAAAATATAATGTAAGCTATATATATAATTAAAAAATTTTATTTTAAACATTAACATTGTATGTTTTCTTGTATAAAATAACATGTATGTTAACATTAACATAAACATTTTCTATTAATAAAGTGAAAAGAAATAGATGAAATTATTTTAATAATGTATTTTATTTAACCCAATACATTATTATTTTAACATGTGGTACCAACAAATGTTCAAAAGATACCTATGGCCAGTGGCTATCACATGAACAGTATATATACCAGTATATGGGCAATATATATACCTTTTAAATATATTTTATATCTATATTATATTACATGTATAATACATAACATATATATACTATATATATTTTACATTTTCATGCAATGTTTTGACAGTTCTGTGGTAAAATGAGAAACACACACTAGAATATTACAATAATACTTAACACTTACTGACCATTATGTGCCAAGGACCATACTTAGTATTCGTTTATATCGGCTTGTTGAAACTTCATACAAATTCCAGAGACCGGGGTGGAGAGACTGGGAAGAGTGATTTGGAAGGAGAGAAAGCCGATCCCGTGGGTGCATTCTTGAGCCGGTTACCACTGTGGGCAACTGTGTTACTGCTGTGGGCAAGTGGGTCTTGCTTCTGCTGGGACGCCACCTTGGAATTGTTCACCAGAGACGTGGAAAACTGTGTTTTGGTCTTCATTGGCCATGTAGAATCCTGGAGGTGTTAACGCTCCCACACTTCCTATTTGCATGGGCACCAGAGTGGCTGAGCAGACCCCAGCGCACAGCTCCTAAGGTGAGAGGCCCAGGCAGAGAACAAGAGGTGCCTCGTGCAGCAGAAATGAGATGCTAGAGCTTATTGTTAGGACAGCGGCCAGGGCACAACGGTGGCCTGAGGATGAGAGATGGAGGTCAAAGACATCTGCCACATTGTGTTGCTGGTACCCAGCCCAAGAGGGCTGTTGGGGGGAGGGTTGCCAGGGAGAGACCTGAGTGTGGGTGTGGAGGAACTGGAAGTTATTCCAGAGTGCATCTCTCACGACACAGTGGAGAGACCCTGTAGGGCCTCCTACACGTGCCCATAAGACAGCCAGCAATTGGGTGCCCACCGCTCAGAGCTCATAGCTGGCCTAGAGAACACCTGTCAAGTAAAAAGATTTCCCTATTTCCCCTTAATTCCCTCTTCTCTCCACCCCTCCCCTGGAGAAGCTAGAAGTGGAGACAGATGAGGTAGAGGAAGAAAGGATGTAGTCTATCCCCTTCACCCCACGTTCTTCGGGCCAAGATACGGCAAGCAGTGAGAGGAGGGGGCGATGTGAAGGCCAAATTAAACAGGACACTGTGTTTCCAGGTGGACTTGGCTGCATTTTAATATTTAAAAGTGACTGAAAAGCTATGGGATGTCACTAAGGGTTGGAAAAGGAGACTCAACACAGCAACCTTGAAGGCAGCAATAGGAGGGAATAAAAGTTTCATATTTGTACTTCACCAGGCATAGACTGTTTAAGCAAAGGCCATATGATTATGTAGCTATTTATCTCTTAGGACAACTGAATTAGCAATACTTCTTTTACTTGGTGGCAGATTCCTTGGTTTACGTGACGTTATGTATGTAAGCTGGCTGCAATGTCAAGTGTATTTTATGATGGTGGTTTCCACCTCCAATGCTCTTGGGAGCCAGACAGGTGGCGTACATGAGGGAAGCAGGCCTGGTTGGGGCTGATGAACTTGAGAGCTCACGCCCTACTCTGAGGGGGTCACTGTCTAATTTCTAGCCTGTTGCCTTGCAGAAGCAGCAGGGTGAGGAGTTTGGATTATTGGTCATGGGTGCCAAATACCTGGTGGATTGCTCTTCCCCCTCCTCCATTCCATGTTAGACTGCATTAATGCCCTCAATTCTTTACCCCTCACTGTATCCAGCCCTTTTTAGTATAAATATATTAACAATTTTGCAGTGTCCTCCCATTGTGGTCAGGCACACTTCCTCACTTCTTGTCACTGGGCTCTTCTTATTCATGTAACTTGTTTTGGCTGATGGCATGTTAGCAGATGAGCACAGATTGGGGCTTGGGATGCACTTGAGTGAGTGGGCTTGTCCCCTTGCACCTTTGCCTTGGCCACAAGGAGAACAAGCTTGAGCTAGCGGCTGACCCCAGGAAGGGAAGAGAAACGTGGAGCAGAGCTGAGCCACACCAGCCAGACCCCTCCTCCACCAGCCAACCCTCGGTTCACCTGCAGATTATAAGACTACATGAAGGTCATTCTGAGCCCCTGGGTCCTGGGGTGGTTGGTTATGAAGCAATTTTGTAGCCTTATTTAAGCCAACACAACACTCCCGCAGACACTGATAACATGGTATTCTTTCTTGCTGAACCTCTAGGTGGCCCCAGATTCTTCTCCTGCACAGGTGTCCAGGTGGCCACTGTGAATCCATGGGGTGAGCAGACTAAATAAGCTCTTTGCCAGGCCTCCAGGAGGGGACAGGGAGCAGCTGAAGGCTGGCCTGGGTGTTTGGTTGTGTTCATGGTGCCATCAGGGGCCTCTTCTTCCTTTTCTTTGTTCTGTCTACACTTGTCCCCAGAGAGCTGGTGGTTCAGCCACACTGAGCTGTTCAGCACTCACAGGGTATCTGATTCAGTCTATTTGGTCCCTTTTCTTAGCATTTGTACTCTGGGCTTTTTACGACTTCAAAGAGCATCTCACCCATATTCACTAATTAATTCATTACTCCTGTGAGTAAAACCTGGAGCAGTGAGAGGAGAATGTCATTAGCAAGAATACTGGAGGCTCATTATTTAAAAGAGGTTGCCCAAAGCCAAACTTCCTCCACCAGAGCTGTTAACCCTTTCCCCGCTGTCAGGGGCTTCTCAGGCAGTGTGTCCCAGGGTAGGAATCCATTAGGCGCTCAGTAGTCACCAAGCACCTACTGTGTGCTCAGTTACACCAGGTGCCATGGGATATAAAAGGTTGTAAAATATGACTTCTAATCTCAAGGATCTTCGGTCTGGTGAGAACACCACAGGCTTTGGGGCCATGTGGACCTGAGTTTGAATTCTGGTGGTTCATAAGCTGTGTGACCTCAGGCTAAGTAGCCCCCAGGCCTCAGTTTCCACATCTCTAAAATGGGATGCTAATGCCTAATTAGGGTCCAAGGGAGGATCACCAACAAATGAGAGTTTCAGTTGAGGGCCTGGCACATGGTGAGCACTCTGTAAACGACCAGTATGACTGGTGTCACCCAGACAACGCCTTCTCTTCCCGACCTTTCATTCTAAGCCTGTCACAGGCACACAGGACAGTACAGCAGAAGAAAGAGGACTTGAAGGGGGTAGAAGTTTGCAGACACGTTTTTATCAGGATGGAGATGAGGAAGAGCGAACAGAGAAGGAAATAGAAGGGCTACAAGGGTAAGAGGGAAAACAGCAGGATGCAATGCAAGCACACAGAGGCCAAGGGAGAGTTGCAGGAATGATGTGGGAGGAACGTGGCCATCAGCTGTGTCCTGTGCTAAGGAGAGATGGAGCAGGATGTCGACCAAGATCATTCATCCATTCAATCACCCAATAGTTACTAAGTGCCAGAGATGGCCATGAAAAGCCCCATCCAGCTCTCCATCTGAGAGGCATGATGGCGGCCTGGCCTCTGTCCTCATGATGGCCCATGCATCTGTGTGGGGCACATTTCTCCTGGGCGCTTCCTAGTCAATGGTTGAAGATGGCCATCTGTCCCTGTGAGATGTGGGACTCCTCTGCACTGACTTCCCAGAGGGCTGGCTGAAATATTCTCAGAACTGTGCTGCAAGATAAGACCCTTCCTGCCTAGCCCTCTTCCTCCCTCATCCTTGCTCAGCGCTCAGAGCTGCATTAGCACCCCGAGGCTCCCCAGCCCCCGCCCCTTTGGCTTTACAGGTGGTACCCCAGTCCATCTCTGCACTTCCAACTCCATCTTGGCATTGGCTTCCTAGATGATCCAAACTAACACTATCAGTGCCTAATAAGTGTCATGCATTTATGCACTGGGGGTGTGGCAGTGGCCAAGATGAATATCCTTCATGTCACACGCTGGTGGTGAAGGTGGCAGAGATGATGGGGAATAAATAGGTAAACCAACAAACA
>NW_012147886.1:4316148-4341569 GCF_000956105.1 Propithecus coquereli | reverse complement strand
AAATAAATAAATAACTCAACAAACAAAAAAGTGCTAATTTTAGACAGTGAAACTTGCTACCCCCAAAATTATAGAACAGAGAGTCTGCATTAGATTGGAACATAAGTGAGGGCTTTTGAAATGGTGATATGGGAGTGAGAGCAGGAAGTCGAGTCAGCTATGCAGGCAATGGAGGTGGGGTATGTGATGGCTAATGTGATCGTCTGTCAACTTACTGGGCCACAGTGCCAAGACATGTGGAAAATATTCTGGATGTTTCTGTGAGGGCGTTTGTTGATGAGCTTCACGTTTAAATTGGTGAACTTTGAGTAAAGCAGATTGCCCTCCATGATGTGGGTGGGTCTCCCCCAATAAGTTGAAGGCCTAGCCAAAAAGAACAAAAAAGACTGACCCCCCCACAAGCAAGAGAAAACTCTGGCTTTCCTAGGTCTCCAGTCTGCCAACCCACCCTGCGGATTTTAGACTTGTCAGCCTCCATAATCACATGAACCAATTCCCTAAATAATTCTTTTTCTATTAATATATACATGCACATCCGATCGGCTCTGTTTCTCTGGAGAGCCCTGACTAACTCAGGGTGAGGGGTATTCTGTGCAGAGAGAACAGCAATCCCTGAGACAAGAAGTGAGCCTTCGAGTTGGCAAGAAGGCTGGCGTGTGGGGCTGGGTGGAGGAGGGGCACAGGGCAAGGTGGGGCCTCGTGGAAACAAGCCTTGGGGACAGACCACTGGGCCTGGGAGAGGATCCCCATCCAGCAACAAGGGAGGAAGCCAGGTGTCAAGGGATTAAGATGCAAGTGGGTGGTGAGGAAGCCGGAGCTGCTCTGGAGACAATTCTTTCAAGATATTTAGTGCTTACAGAATGAAGAGAAGATGCAAAAGGGGGGTTTTGAAGAAAGAGAATCTTGCTCATGGCTATGGGCCGGCTAGTGAGAGACAGACTGACATGGCGAGAGAGAGAGAGAGGGAAGAATTGTTGAAAGGAAGGCCCAGACATTGGTGGGTGGAAGGTTAGGGCGTTGTAGTGGGATGAATGGTGCCTCCACCCCAAATATATCCACATCCCAATACCCAGACCCCGTGAATGTCACCTTACACGGGAAAAGAGTCTTTGCAGATATAATTACATTAAGAATTTTGGGATGAGATCATCTTGGATGATCTGTGTGGGCCCTAAATCCAAAAACAAGGGTTCTTATAAGAGACAGAGGAGGCCGGGCGCGGTGGCTCACGCCTATAATCCTAGCTCTCCGGGAGGCCGAGGCGGGCGGATTGTTTGAGCTCAGGAGTTCGAGACCAGCCTGAGCAAAAGCGAGACCCCGTCTCTACTAAAATTAGAAAGAAATTAACTGGACAACTAAAAATATATAGAAAAAATTAGCCGGGCATGGTGGCGCATGCCTGTAGTCCCAGCTACTTGGGAGGCTGAGGCAGGAGGATCGCTTGAGCCCAGGAGTTTGAGGTTGCTGTGAGCTACGCTGACGCCAAGGCACTCTAGCCAGGGCAACAGAGTGAGACTCTGTCTCAATAAAAAAAAAAAAAAAAAAAGAGACAGAGGAGAAGACACAGGGACACACAAACAGCAACTTGACCATGGAGGAGAGATTGGAGTGATGCTGCCAAGGAAGGCGAGGATGGCTGGGAGCCCCCAGAGCCTCCAGAGGGAGTGCAGCCCTGCCAACAGCTAGATTTAGGATTCTCAGCCTTTGGAACTCTGAGGGAATGCATTTCTGTTGTTTCAGAGCACCAGGTTTGTGGTAACTCATTACTGCAGCCCAAGGAAACAAATGCAGGCATGAACAATGCAACGTGACACCCCTTCCTCCTAGAAGCGTGGGGCGCTCGCCGGGGTGGGGAACGTGTGCTGCCTTGGGATGCCTCGTTGACCGTGGGCTCTGTGCCTGCTCCCATGGTTTTTACACATTTTACATGTTTCCATGATAGGAAGCCAAGTGATGTAGGGAAATGACACGGCCTTGGGAGACAGGCTTTGGAACACAGCTTCTTGATATTCTAGTGTGATCCTTGAGTCTCAGGCTGAAGGTTCTAATATATGTAGAATGCTTAGCACAGGTCCTGGGACCTGGTATGTGCTAGACAAATGTTGCTCCACTTATCCCAACTTGAGAGTCTGTTAAGCTCAGAAACTGGGTCACATTTCATCTTTGCATCCCTTTAAGAGCTCTTAGGTATAATAAATTCACAGTAAAGATTTATTGATTTGTTTTTGGCTGGCTGATGGTAGAAATATCCATCGAGAAACTGTTGTACAGCAGGCACTCATCCAAACATTTAAATGTTTTATGTATTTAGTTCTTTTGGCACTTCTAAGATACAGGTACTATCATCTTTGTTTAACAGGTGAGAAAAAAAGAATTGAAGCCATGAGTGGTGCCCGGATCCGATTCCTGGGCCTGCTATACCATCCTGATCAAGAGATGCTTTAGCAGAGAAAGTTGAATCCACCCAGATTTTTGCCATCTGCCTCCTAAGAGCTAGCCTAAGTCCTTCCTGCTGCAGTCTTTCTGTGTTCCCCTGCTAAGCCCCAGAGCCAAACCCCGTCCTGGTTCCAACCCAGCTTTCTCATCTGATGTTTGTCTTTCTTTTTCTTTTGCCACAGTGGGCTGTAGGGTTAAAGCGTATTGCTAAAACTGTGTCTCTTCGTGGATCTTTTCGCATAACATTTAATCGCTGGTAATGACTGTGACCCCAGCGGCAGTCATCTAGTGAACTTCAAGTTGGCATTTCAATTAGCGGAGCTGATCGCCAGGTTTGGGCATTCCATATATGTGTGAGGAAGCGCAGCCCAAGAGCAGTCAGCTAAGGGACTTATTACCACAGTGCTTCTTGGGGGAAATAAATAACCTCATTACAGCTTCTTTTGCTCTGGTTGAGAGAAAGGAAGAAAAGTTGAATCTCTCTTGCAGTTATTTGCATGGGGAGGGGCTCGGTGCCCACAGCTGCCTATAACAGGAGGGTTTTTCTCCCCTTCCTTCTCCTCCCTGCACTCCCCTCCCCTTTTCTCCTCCCCTCCCCTTCATTTCCTTTCCTCTCCTCTTCTTTTCCTTCTTTCCTTTGTTAAAGCGATCGGCAGTAATAATAGTAGCTTAGTGTCCCAAGTGGGTACAACTCCCCCCCAAATGCTCATGCAGACCCTTGGACCCCCATGAAGATCAAAGTCCTTTTCTTCCCCAGGTGCCTGGGAGTCCCCCCTCCCTGCCAGGTACTTACAAGCCAGGTGCCCTGTGGGTCCACCATGTCCTCATGTTCTTCCTCTCCTGTGGGGCATAATTTCACGGTGTCCCCTTCTCACCAGGCTTCCTGAGGCACCTCACTGTGGCCAGTGCTCTTGGCATCCCTGGTGGGAGGGTGGCACCCAGAAAGCACAGTGTCTCCTGCTCCTGCATAGCCTGGCTGTCTGGGGTGGGGTCACTCGGAGCACCCAGGATGTCACAACCTCACATGGCGTTGGACCTGGGCCCTGGAACACAGAGGCTTCGACTCCCGCTTGTCCTCCATCCACCCTCTTCTCTCCTCTGGATGCCACTCTCAGCTCTGCCCCTCTTCCTTGCCCCCGCCCCATGCAGCCAAGTAAATAAAACAACAAATGAAGAAATGAACAAAACCGCACATGGCAATAAACTCAGGCAGATACCCAGGTGCCACACAGGCTCAGCTGGGACATGCTGCCACTTCAAAGGGAATCACTAAAAACGGGAGCTTGTTTTTAAGTCTTGATGTACCCGACTGTGCACACTCTACTCCCAGTCAGGCTCACTGCCCTACATTACTGTGTCCCCAAGTGGACACTGGTGTGGTCCCTGGAAAGAGCTTTAGACTTGGTGGAGTGAAAGACCCCGATTTTCATCCCTCGTCCCTTACATTGTGTGATTTGGGGCTGTTACTTAATAATTTTTCCCTTAATTTCTTCATCTTGTAAACCCAGTAAGGTCAAATGAGCTAATTTGAGTAGTAGAATATTTTCCTGGTGCATAATAGAGAATAATTTTTTTTTTTTACCAACCCTAAAACTCACTGTACTGCTTCAGAACGTGCAGATGCCTGCTGTGCCGGGTCTGTGGTCTCCGTGGGCCTCTCCTACTTGCCTTAACCCCTCCCACCTTCCTGCCCCAGCTGCTTTTATCTTCCTCAGCAGGTTGAGTTGGAAAGGCCTGGGATTTGGGCCAAAGAGACCTAGGCTTTGATCAGCCTCTCTATTTACTAGCTGCGTGGACTCCTGCGGATTACTTGGACTCTCTGAGCCTATTTCCTTTTCTGCAGTGAGGGTTAAACGAGGTGATGAATGTAATGTCTTTGGCATCTACAAAGGGCTTAAGAAGCTAGTCTTCCTCCTCCACCACCTTGCTTTGGGGCCGAGTTCAGACTCCATCATGTTCTGAGGCTGGGACAGGGAGGGAGTGGGGATTTCTGGCAAGTTCATTGGAGGGGTTCCCAAGGCCATGCTAAGCATCTCTTCCTAGACAACATGAGAAAATGCAGTGGTGATGAGGAGGGCACATGAATGAGGGGGTGAGATAACAAGGTAGCCAACATTTATTGAGTGCTTACAGCCAGATGTGATGCTTAAAGCAGCCCTTGGAGGCAGCCCCTGTTTTTATCCCCATTTGACAAATGAAGAGATGGAGGAGCAAACTCAACACTACCCAGATATAAGTGGTGGAGCCAGGACTTCACACCCAGAAGGTTGACTTGAGATTTCAGAATCTCAGTTGATGCTACGAGATGGTGGACCAAGACCTGAAGAGGCCAAAGAGTCATAGGACCATGGATGACAATGGCGGACAGACACAACAGTGGCTCAGCACAGAGCACAGCCACAGAGCGAGGGTGGCACCGACCAGGCCCCTACACGGCTGACATGCCTATAACTAGCCGATTGGATGGGCATCCCAACATCCTTTCAACTATACCTTCTGGATTACTCCTTCTCCTTTCCTGAATAAAATCGTGGGCAGGTTCCATAGTTTTCTTTCAAGTCATTATTAGAAAATAAATGAAGAGTTCCTTTGTTTCGACATTAAAAAGCTCAAGCCGGTAAAAATTCCATAACCCCTGTATAGTCTAGTGTAATAATATAACTCTGGTATAGTCTAGTGTAATCACTGACACTCTGTGCTTATCCAGTTTAAAGCTTTTCCATCCCTCGCTGCTTCGGGCTAGGTCGCTTACAAGAGAGTGGGGGATGGCAGTCTTGTGAAAATATACCAAAGAGAATAGCTTTGATCAGTTCAAATGCTTGTGGTTAAAATACCAGAACACCTGAACCTAAAATGGGCTTAAACAATAAAGAAATTATTATTTCAGATAATGGTAGGTAGGATGGTTTTAGGATTAGTAGCATTTTGCTAACGTCTTCTCCTCATGGTTATAATAGGACAGCAGCAGCTCCAGGCATCACATTTTCACCTACTTATGTTCAGAGGCAAAGAACAAACAGTCCCTGTCTTGCTTATTTTTAAGAGTGAGAAAAAATGTGTCCAGAACCCCTCCCTCTTACTACTTCTTTTGTAATATTGACTGGGGCTGTGTCATGTGGCCATTTCTAAGTCAGTCATTGGCAAGGAGACTAGAATTAATATGATCGACTTAGATCAGTCGACTTCATTCTTGGGACCGGGGAGGAACCATAAATCACATAGACCCTAATTCCTGAAAAGAAACTAGGGTTCCCCAGCAAGGAAGAAAGTGTGGGTGATTGTTGGTGGGGGAAACCACATTCGATATCATCAACATGATTTCATGTAAGTCATTCATCTGTTACCCACCACGGAGTAGGTTTTGTTATTTCCATTCTATAGGAAAGTGAAGCTCAAGGATGATAAATCACTGAGGGCACATAGAGCTACTATGTTGGAGATCCAACCCTTGGACCCACATTTTTTTAACTTTAGGTTAACTGGAGCATCATTCTCTTCCCACTCTAACCCTAACCTTCGGAAATACCAACTTTCCAACCACACATAAGCCAATGACTATGGGATGAGAAAATATGGGCTCTAGGACTAAATAGACCTGGGTTCAAATCTCTGCTCTGGCATTTATTAGCTCTGTGACCTTGGGAAAGTACCTAAACCTCTCTGATTCTCAGCTTTTTCATCAATAAAATGGGAATAATAAATCCTATATTATGCAGTTGTGAGAGGACAAGAGAGTAGATGTTTAAAGAGCTTAGTGCAGCATAAGAGCTCAATGATTGTTATTGCTATTGTTCTCACTCTAAATACCATGGAGTTATTTATCTTCAGCAGTGTCCAGCAGTCTGTCTATCTGTCCTTCCTTCCTTCTTTCTTCTCTTCTCCCCTCCTTTCCTTCTTTCTCTACTTTTATTTTGTTTCTTCTACAGATACTTACTAATCGCTTTATGTTGTTACCTGTAGGCACTAAAAGCTTCCTTTCACACGTAGCCTTTTGATTTTGGGGCTGGGACTTTGCAGACCACATTTCAAAGCTGGAGGAGGAAGAGGATAACAGCTTCCCAGGGCTTCCCTTGGGCTTACAGTTCCTGCGAGCATCACCCTTGAAGCAGCGGCACCCTCTGGTAGCAGCAGCTGAATCGAGTTTGCGTTTTTTTCCAGCACTTACAGGGCCAGACTCCCCACATCCCACCTGGAAGACACCAGTGGGGCAGTGTCCCTCCCAGCCTGTGAGGTCTCCCTGTGAGCTCAGACACACCGGCATCAGCCCAGCAGTGTCCCCTCCTCACAGGGGCTCCATGGGGCCCCTTGTCCAAGTCTCCAAGTTTTAATAATTTCAACCTCCTCCTTGGGTGGTTACTTTCAGGTCTCTTTTTAATCTTTTAGGTATCGAGTTAATAACTTTATGGCTGGTTAATCATTTTTAATTTTCTTTGCTTAAATTGCTGGTATGAGCTCTGTCTCCTGGCTGGACCCTGACTTATACAAGTGCCAACCACAGACCAGGCACTGTTCTAGGCTCCATGGAGAGGGCAGTGAACAAAACAGGGGAAACATCTACCTCGTGGAGCTTACATTCTGTCAGGTAAAACAGGAAATGAACACATATATAAGGAAAATACGGTCTGTCAGCAGGAGGGGTGGGGGAACACTGAGGTGGGGGTGGGTGGCCATTTAACTTGTCATGTTTCCGTGATGTTACTCATCATGTATGTGAAAATATTTTGTTGACCAAAATATTGGAAATGATTTCGTTTGTTTCATTCATAACACAGCATTCTTGTTAATCTTGGGGATTCTGTAAAACCAGGGAGCGTATAGAGTTAATAGGACTTTAAATGGCTATCATTACCTGCGGGGAAAAAAGGCACCAAGTGTTTTAATTGGGTGGCTAATGAGTTGTGCATGTGCAGTATTTCCTCTGAACTGACAGCATAATCATTGATCCCAGCAGTCTTCCTTGGGACAGATTTTGAGGCTCATTTTAAACCACAGACACTACAGCCTAGAAGAAGACTCTGTTTTTCAAGTAAAAGCTCTTAGAATTTTCATCCTCATTTCATGATTCTCTAAGAAATCCAACCAAATTCATCTGTATGTATTCCTCCTTTATTTTCCTGAGCACCAAGTAGGACTCTTGAATTGGAGAGTCCCACCATTGGGGGTCTTCATTTGGATGATTTGCCCAGGGTGTAGCTTTTTCATTTTTGTTTCCAGGTTCCACAGAAGAGAGGCTTGCAGGAACACTTGAGCACAGTGTTCAGGACAGAAGGGCATGGCCATTGGCTGTAAGGAACTCTACCAGCTGTGAGAGAGGAAATAGGACTCACACCTCGATGACCAGCCTAATTTCCTGCTGATAGGTGGTGTAATAGCTTTAGTACAATCCTTTTACTCGAGCCTGGAAAAAAAATTGGACTCAGATCAGTACCTCTATTTTGCAGAACGATCTTTTGTGTTGGTCAGAACACTAGATGGTGAAGGCAAAAAGTGAAATTGCCAACATGGGTTCCATAGAGAGATGTACCAGCCTGGTACATCTGGGACTGATTTTCTTTCTGGATGTTGACACAGCAGAGGATTCCTCATGTCCTGACTGTGAAAAAAGTCATAAGATGTTCCTCTTAGACTTTCTGAAAATGTCCCTGGGCTGTAAGGAATGCTTTGATTATTACCAAAAAGGAGAAATGAATTTGTCTTTTCTTTCATAGTTACAGTCCCTTAGGCACCAATTCAAAGTTAGGGAAAGTTTATTTTATGACCATTGTAAAGGGACCAATTAGAGTTTAAGCTATTCCCACTGCTGGGATTCAGAGATGTCAGTTAAGTTGGTGGGGCAGGAGGTGGTCCACAGCATATAAACATGATATGGAGAGTTTGGTTTGCACCTGGAACTGTGCTAAGGGCTTTATGGGTATTTATCTCATTTAATCTGCCCGATCACTCTATGAGATAGATATGTTATTATTATCTTTGTTTTACGCAAAAAGAAAGAGGCTTAGAGATGTTGTCTTAGTCCATTTGTGCTGCTACAACAAAATGCCACAGATGGGTTAGTTTATAAACAACAAATTTATTTCTCACAGTTCTGGAGGCTGTGATGTCCAAGACCAAGGTGCTGGCAGGTTTGGTGTCTGCCCCATTTCCTGGTTCGTAGGTGGTGTCTTCTTGCTGTGTCCTCACATGGTGAAGGGGCAAGATAGATTTCTGGGGCCTTTTTTATAAAGGTACTAATCCCATTCATGAGAGCTCTGCCTTCATGGCCTAACCACCTCCCAAAGGCCCCACCTCTAATACCATCACCTTAGGGGTTAGGATTTCAGCAGATGAATTTTGGAGGAAAACACACATTCAGACCGTGGCAGATATTAGTAACTCACAGTTAGGCAGTTAGTAAGGGTTAAAAGCAGAACTCCAAAGAAGGTCTGTTTGACAAAGATTTGTAGGAGATATTTACATGAGGCAGGTGGGGGACAGAGGGTTTCTGAGGCAAAACCACTTTATGTCCATTTAAATTACTCAATATTAAAGGGGAACTAGTCTGAGAGAAAGGTCATCTTTGCTTTGTATTAAGACAAACCGGATCAAATCTAATCTAAGCTCAATTTTTGCATAGCTCTACTAAACCAGATATTATCCTAAGTGCTTTTAAATACCCAATCTTATTTAATTTTCTCAGTGTCTTGCAGGATAGAGATTAATATCACCATTTTACAGGTGTGGTCATTGAGGTTAAGCTTGAATTAGCCTGCATTGTCTACTTAATTCCAGTCTTCCTGAAACCAGGTTGAAAGTTTCTAAGGGTTAGTCTCTTCTATGAGATTAACAGGCTGCTGTTCTGGTTATCCATTGCTGTGAACAAATTACTCTCCAATTAAGTGACATAGAACAGCAATCGTTTTATTATGTTCATATGTCTGCTAGTCATGAATTCAGGTGACACACAGCAAAGATAGCTCTTTGTTGGGGAGTGCTCAACTGGAGTAGGGCTCACTGCTGGTGAGGTCTGGTTGGTCAGCTGGAGGTAGATATCTAGGGCTGTCTGCTGGGTTTTTGGTTCTCCTTCACGTTGCTTGTGCCGGGGCTGGGGGTACACATCTTCACTCATCTGGCATCTGGGCTGGTGTGGCTGGCACAGCTGGAGCTAGTCAGGTGTTTTCCTTCTCTCCACATTATTTGTGCACATAGTTAGCTTGGGTTTCCTCATAACATGATGATCTTGGGGTAGATGGAATTCTTACATGGCGGCCAGCTTCCTGCAGGCCTGGGTTTCTCAGCCTTGGCACTGTTGACACTTTGAACGGACAATTCTTTGTCCTGTACAACATATGCTGTTTAGCAGCATCCCTGGACTGTACTCACTAGACACCAGCAATACCCTCTCACCCCCCTATCATGACAACCAAAGATATTTCAGACATTGTTCACCTCGGGGACAAATCCCTTGCCCCTCTCCCACTGACAACCCAGAGCAAGTATTCCAAGAGGCCCCTGCAGAAGCTACAAAGCTTCTTATGGCGTAGACTCGGAAATCCTAGAATGTCACTTCCTCCACTTTCTATTAGTCAAGAAAGTCACCAAGACTAGCCTAATTTCAAGGGGAGGAGAATGAGATTCCACTTCTCAATGGGAGAAGTAGCAAAGGTTTTGCAGCTGTCTTTTTTTTTTTTATTGTGCTAAGATACATATAACATAAAATTTACCGTAAAATTTTAAAGTGTATAGTTCAGTGGCCTCAAGTACAGTCACACTGTTGTACAACCATCTCCACCATCCATCTCCAGAGCTTTTCTCATCTTCCCGAACTGAATCTTCTGACACGTTAAACAGTAACTCCCCCCCACTTCTCTGGCCCTAGGCCCTGGCACCTGCAGGTCTACTTACTGTCTTTATGAATTTGGCTACTCTAGGTACCTCATGTAAGTGAAATCATACAGTGTTTGTCCTTTGGTGACTGGCTTGTTTCACTTAGCATTGTTGTCTTCAAGATTCATTCATGTTGTAGCATATGATAGAATTCCCACCCTTTTTAAGGCTAGATGATGTTGCAGACATCTTAATCTACTGCAGCTACTCAATTTCAAATGCTCATTGGTCTACAGATAATGGGATGCAAAAATTCTAGTTTGACTTGGGATTTTCCCTTGGATGTGTTTGCTCAGGCCTAAAATTCTGATTTGTGCTAAATCAGTCTTGGCCAGACAGTTCGGGCTGATCCAATAAAATAATACTTGGGATTCTGATTTGTCCTGTTGTGTGATGCAGATGTGAAGTGAAATTGGGTGGCTCTGGAACAAAGTGCTTTCACTGTTCTGGAAGAAAATATGCTGCACATATGCGAAATACTCTTATTACTGTGTTTGCCACCAGGTGAGAGGAGGGTCCAGGGACACAGAAAGGAAGAGGCAAAGGGACTGGCTCAAGTTCCTGGAGTGAGCTAAAGTCCCAGAGATCACAGAGTGTCAGAGCATGAAGTGAGCTTGGAGATTATCTAGTCCCAGTGACAATAATAACAATTACCTTACATTTAATAACTTCTTAGAATTTTCTAATAGCTTTCATACCTGCTCTGTTGTTTGAATTTGATCCAAACATCACCACCATATATTAGATTGGGCTATGCTGTCTCTAGTTGGAGGAAACTGAGTCACATACAGATCATAGGAACATGCTGGAGTAAAAAGAGCTAGTGAGTGGCTAAGTGAGGGTTAGAGTCCATCTCTCCTAACTCCAGCCTTTCTACCTCATTAAGCTACACTTGACTTTGAATGACTTATTCTTGAAATCAGGGGCTTAGTCCCACAGGTCTTGTACTTCTCTCCAGGCCTCCCTTAGGAAAGCAAATGCCTACTGTGCCAGGCACTATAACATTTAACAATGTTGCAGATGAGATTGTAAAAGAACCCTTATTTATCTGATCCTCTATACACACACTGGTCCAGGCACTTTACATAAAAAATCTTTTAAATTTTTCTAAATAATCCTGTGAAGGTAATATCCCCATTTTACAGTTAGCAACACCGAAACTTACACGGATCAAATGACTTGCCCATTTGGGACAGGATAGCAAAGATCTTGGAGGGGTTGGGGCCCTAAACATGTGACAATCATGGAAAATGTAGGGGCTAAGCATGAACTAACCCTAGAGCTCTTTTATTCCTTTCCACTTCTGCCATAATATCTATTTTATTCTGCCCCTTTGAAGGTGATGCCTTTGTACAACTTTGACTTCTCTCCCCATGCTGCCTAATAACATTTGGGAGTTTGGGAAAGCTTTATCTAATATTTACCAAGCCTATCAAAGTCACTAGGCAATCACAGCAGGTCTCTTTGCAGAGGGTGAACTAGCCTGGCAACTCAGGGAGGCCTGATGCATGTCTTTAGGGCACTTTTTTTCTGTGAAATTCTTGTTCCTTGAGTTGATCATCATTGGTTGCAAATGGACAAACGTTGTAGGTAAGGTTGTTGCTGATGTCCTGGATGTGCAGTACCTGAGCCGCCGAGTGAATGGGTGGTAATTACTTCTGGGCCTCTGGCAAGGCTTAAGTTTAGACATCATGATAGACTGTCACTGTAGGTTCAGTTCAAGGATGTTTTTATGAGGAAAAGGGGAGGGGTCCAGGAAAAGAGTTTGAGTCATAAAGACTAAAAATTTGATGTTTTGCCACATTAACTATTAAATAACATGTGTTCTCCAGATTCCCGAAGTCTTTACATCTTTATTTGAAAACAACAATGTCAATTTAATAATATGGATCACTGGACTGATCCTTGGGTGTCTTTATGAGAATATCAGAATTTTCTAGTACTTCTGCCACCAGGGACTGTGATTCAATAGATTCCTGACATCCACTAGGTGTTCAAAAAATGTTGGTGAAGTGAACAAAAAAACTATGATTGGTTCTAAGGCTGAAATTGTGCATTACAGGTGTCGATAGTGGAGAATACAGTCTGGTCTCAATTATAACCCCCTTTTTTGGCAGACTCATATGGTCCAGTCTCAGAAAGGGCTCATGTTAAATAGCCCATCCCAATAGCTAAAGAATATCCAAAGCAAAAATAATGAAAAAGTGACTCATATTCACTATTTGTTTGACTGCCTCAGAGAACGTCAGAGAGGGGGTCCAGCTTATTCCTGGAAACACTGCGTAATATCCCCCATGCCACGGAGCCTTTTCCTAAGTGCTGCAGCTTGCATGCCTCTCTGAATTCCTTTAGTGTATTTATTTCTCCTTATGTGTACTGAATACAGGCTTATTGTTCTGCTGTTTGACCGAGTAATGTCATATGTCCTATTCATTCATTCAATGAGTATTTACCAAGCCCCTGCCACATCTCAGTCACTGTTCTAGTTGCTGGGCATATAGCAAGGAATAAAATAGAAAAAAAATCCTGTCCTAATGCAGCATAAATTCTGATGTGGTATAACAGATGACAAATAAGAAAATATGTTATACATTAGATGGCAATAGGTGTAAGGGAAAATTAAGCATGGAAGGCAGACAGAGAGTGCCAAATGGAAGGGAACTGAGATTTTAAATAAGGTGGTCAGGTAAGACCTTACTGGGAAGTGACGTTACAGCAAAAACTGAAGGAGGTGAGGGACAGACTCTTGTAAATATTTGGTGAAAGAGCATTTCAAGCGGAAGAAAGAGCAAGTGCAAAGGCCCTGGGGCAGAAATCAGCCATGAGAGTAAAGGAACGGCAAGAAGGCCCATCATCTCTGACAAATCTTGGAGGGCTAGCATCATATGTTGTATATCCTTGAGTCCCTCTTTGTGTCACTTAACTCAAGACTGAGCACTTAGTAGACATGAGTAAAATCACAGACTTTTAGAACTTAGAAGGATCTTCTAATGCCCTTATTTTTCAAATAAAAATCCTAGGGTTCAAAGAGTGAATGTGACTCACCCAGTTGTTGATACCTCTACCTTTTCTGCTCCCATGGCTGCTGCTTCTCTTGCTAGTACTACTTTTACTACACTATTACTAGTACTCAAATCCTAGAGTTCTACGTCATTCCTCTTTGGTGGACTGTCACATTCAAAGAAACACATTCCAACAGGGAAAAGTATTTACAAAGCTCTTACACACTTTACCTATTTCTAATGCAGAGCGTGAATGAGAATCCGTCTCAAAATGCAGGGTCACCTCCTCCATTCCTTCCCAGCCCCTCATGCTGTCGTTCTCCAAAGCTGCCCCGTAACTCCCTTCTCCTTGAACCCTTTTCTGTCTCTACCCCAGGTCAAGTGGCTTTGCTCTTTCTCTCTCCTGCCTCTTCCTCTGGTTCCTTTGGGAGCAACATCCCTATTCTATATTAAAAGAATAGCCCAGAAGGAGGCAGGCAAAGATAGAACGTAGTAGGGGGTGGGGAGAAGCCAAGTAGACAATGCAGAAGTTCTCTTTAGCTTTCAGGAGAGAAGAAAGGGCTGGAAACTCTACCTTGTTATGAATATTTGTCCTTGTCAAACTTCTATTATTTCTCTTTCTTTTTTTTTCAAAAGCATCAATTTGGTGAAAATATTATTTCTATTTCTACTGGGACTATTGACAGCCACTTTCACTTGTATCGCATCTCTTATTTTACAAAGAACTTTTACATCTAAGCTTTAACTAGGGTTGGAATTGGAACTCATGTCTTGTAAAGCCCAGGCCTCCATTCTTTCCATTAAACATTGGTTAAATAAATGAGGGAATAAGTTACGGAAATGGGTGTCCATGCCTAATTTATGCAGCACCTCTGAGTCAAAATTGAAGAGGATGTAACTCAATTTTCTTCCTCATACATTTTCCATACTTTGACTGATAGCATGTTTGGTTGTTTGCTGGCATGAAAGAAGTTCCCAACAGCAAGGACAATAAGAAAGTAAATGATTTCCACTGAGAATCTATGATGGTTCCTTTCATGTGTCAACTTCACTAGGGTATAGGGGTGCCCAGATATTTGGTTAAACGCTATTCCAAACATGTCTGTGAGAGTGTTTCTGAATTAGGTTAACATTTGAAATTAGTAGGCTGAGTAAAGCAGATTGCCCCCCCCAATGTGTGTGGGCCTCCTCCAACCCATTGAAGGCCCCAGTAGAACAAAAGATTGAGTAAGGGAGAATTTGCTCTTTCTACTTCGCTGTTTTGAGCTGGGACATCCCTGTCTTCTCCTGCACCCAAAGTGGAACTTACATCAGTAGCTCTCCTGGTCTCAGGCCTTTGGACTTGAACTGGAACTGCATCACCTTCTCTCTTGGGTCTCCAGCTTGTGGATAGTCAATCATGAGACTTCTCAGCCTCTATAATCATGTGAACAAATTCCTTATCTGACTATCTATCTATCTATCTATCTATCTATCTACCATCTATCTATCCATCTAATAAGTTTATTGTCTGTTTCTCTGGAGAATCCTAATACAGAACCTTTTGGTATGTTTGTATGCACACACGTGGAAAACTAGTGCATCGTAATCATGATGTGTGGGCTCTCGGTAGAGACAAAACTACGTTCAAATCCTCACCTTGCCACTTACTAGCTGGGAGGCCTCAGGCAAGTTACTTAATCTTTCTTAACATCTCAGTTAAGGTGTTAGGTGTCTTTTCTGCTAAATGGATATGATACATATCAAAATCGTAGCTGAGATTATGGGTTGCTATCCAAAGTCCAAATTCCCTTTGATGCTTTCTAACTGTCCCCAAATTTATTCATGCAATTCATCCTCTACATTGGCGTGTACTTCCCTAAACCAATTGCTAGGAATTGATTTAGGAATTAATATGGAATGCATTTCTGGTCAAGGGAACATGGAGATATTTCTGTTGGATAATTGTGTCTGGATGTGAGGCTGGAGCCATGGTGACCATCTTGTGATCGCAAAGGACCAGGCTGCCAGAGGGTGACAGTGGGGATAAATGGGGCAGTTGGGTCCTTTCTTTATGGCACCACTGAGTTTATCAACCACGGAGTCACTTGAAATCTTGTACTATTATTTTCCTCATGGGTTAAGCCAGGAGAGGTGAGGTTTTCCATTTTTGGGGGCTGAAGGAATCATAAGTAATGTGCTCATTGTTGTTTGTGTTATGGGGAGTATTAAAGAAATCAGCCTATATAAAACACTTCACACACTGCTTGGCATTTTGTAAAGAATCAATACATGTTAGCTTTAATAAAAATACGATGAAATTCATTATATCTGTCACTAGGAGTAGCCTAAAGTGTAATTCATGTTTTACTTAGTTTTCCAGAAGTTCTTACAAGAGAGAAAAATAAAAGAGATGGAGGCTGGCTGCTATGGGTAGAAATGTTGACAGCGTTTTCTATATTTATGATAATTTCCTTGGGCTCGATTCCCAGAAGCGATATAACTGGGCACCAGCATTTCAAATGCTCTTCACACATATTACTACATTGCTGTCCCAAAGGGTTGTACCATTTTACACTTCAACTAGCAATATCGGCGAGTGCCTCTTTCACTTCACAGTGGTCAGCATTCTGGAATTATCTCGAACAATTTTTCCAGTAGGCAAAATGTGAAATCACCATTTTAATTTCATGTCTTTGACTAGGAGTAATTTTTAAAATTCCTATCTGAGCATTAAAAATCTTCTGTGGCTGGCTGAGGTTTAGGAGTGCTCACTGATATGGGCCGTGGGAGTCTGGGAGGGGAGCTTCCCTTCTCTCCAGTCATTTGCAATGGTTTGCTGATTTGAAGTCATGAAAGGACTTGAAATAATTTGCCTTTGTATTATCCTGGATCATCTAGATCCACAGAATTTCATGAATATGTTTCTCCTGAACTTTTCGAGTCCTCTTCCTGGACGGGGATGGAAAAAGGGTAGCCAACGCAACGGACAGCATCTTATTGCTGGGGCTGCCCCTAAGGTATGTGGGGGCCCCATAAAATATTTTCTACAGGGCTTCTGTCTACATTAACAATTTGAAATACAGTAAATCAACATGTCAGTACCATTTTGATGGTCAAATCTTGCATGATTTCTGCAAAAGAAATACCACCCTGGCCAGTGGAGCAATCTCTTTGCCAGACCACCCTCCTGGAAGTAGGGTTCAGCTGTGCGTCTCCTGAGCAATTTAACAGGCACAAGTCCTGGAGCTTCATGGGGCATTTGGTCAATCACATAGTGAGGGTAGGAAAAGAGGGTTGGAGAGCAACCCAAAAGGAAGAGCAGAGCCTGAAGTCTATTCTGGTCCATGTTTGGTGTACCCTGCCTTATGGCATTGCTTGCCCAAGATCCATTTTAGCCACTGGGAGTGTCTTTAGGAAATTACAAGGAGAGCACCCTGAATCACGTGGTCCCCCTTGCTGAGTCTAAGGGATCCTAATTGTTATCACTTCACTAATAGTTAATTACAATTGTGCTTTGCCCAACTACTGGGCCCTATGTTAAATGCTTTACAGTGAGCTAGGTATTACTATTATCCCATTTTACAGATGCAAAAATGGTGCCTAGATGCTAACAGACTGGCTTGCTCAGGTGGTCTGATGTAGAGCCTGTGCTTTAACCAGCTCTGCTTCTGAGTGAAGGCTTCTCTGGACTCCCTGTCTCCATCCAGGTGTTCATCCTTCCATTTGCCTCTTTTGCTCCACTTTTAGTTCTGGAGGTTTTCACATCTGTTTCTTCCTATTAGGTGTCTGATTTGGTGTCAGCCTACAATGCTACCTAACTCGATGACAACCTCCATACCAGCCCCCTTCTTTGACAGCATTTCATGTAACAAATATCTTCTTATATTCAAAAAGACCTTTTCAAGTAACATTTAATTATGGTTGTAGAATGTTTCATTGCAGTGGGCTGACTCCGAAAATGGCACAAACAGCAGGGTCACACTCAAACATAAAGGACTGCTCTCCCTGTATGCGTGCCTACTTAGCACTTTGGTTTTTAAATAGCTGCCCCAAGAGCTTTGAAAAATGTTTCTTCCCCTCCATTATTTTCCAAGGGAAATGCCAAATGAATATATAATTTCCAAAGAAGTATCTCTAAATTAAAATGCAATGTAATTGGCAATTGTGGGTCTCTTCCATGACTTCTGATCTTATCATAAGATACTCATTCACTCCTTTTCCTGCTGGGATATACGACAATGGCAGATAAGTAGCAAAATGGAAAAATTTTGAAGTCTATAGTCATTTCCAAATTGCTACATTTTCCCTTAAATTTTTGAAATGATGTTAAAGTGTGCTAATTGATTTTTTTCCTTCACACCCCCACAAAACACATTTGAAATGTAGCCAGAAAGTGAAATTTGACTCTCTCTTTATAATATTGCATATCATTTTGGTGTGCAATTTGCAAATACATTGAAATAGTTGCACTGTTATCCACCATTGGTCAGAGGATTTTGTATTATATAGAGGTCAGTAAGAAATGTGTCATTCTCTTATGAAAGAGACTTCATTTTATTTGCTTTGCATTACTAAAGATGGTAAGTAAGAGAGCTGAGAGCTTGGCATTCAGCCACAGAGTCTGCAGTTTGAATATTTTATATCTGTCAATGGGATTCCTTTTGGCATCTTATCAGAACACAATGAATTTGATTTTGAAGAGACGGGAGATCCCATACACCGGTTTCCTTGCAATAGAAACATCTATTGTGTAACCCAATGAGCTAGTTTGAATTCTTCTATCTCATGGTTCTATCTTCAATTGTCAAACAGTTATACTTTCTCCAACTTTTGACATTTCCATTTTATGTGATTCTATTGAAAGAGAATTGTGGCACCTAAGATTTAATTTAAAGTCTGTTTATTGTAATAAGCAGGCACTCGGAGGGGTACTAGTCTGAACCTCTGAGGGCTGAGATGGCTGAATTTGGAAGAATACAAAGATTTAGAAATAAGCCAGGAGAATAGGCCACCGCAGGGAGAGGAGAGCATGGAAAAAGAGCATTGGTACATTAGCATGGTCCAGTCTGCAGTCCTATTATACAGGGGAATGAAAAAGCTGCTTTTTTCTCTACCCTGTGCAGTGTGCACAATCAGGACCAATGTATACAAAATGCATAGGAAGCAGATTTCCTCTTAATCCAACAATGAGCTTCCTATCAATCCCATTTGTCCCACAATAGAATGGCCTCAGCAGGTAAGCAGTCAAGGCCACCATCCATGACAACACTGTATGGTAGGTAATGTAATGACATTTACCTGACAGGACATCTGAGTCTCTGAGAGGCTAAGTTGTCAGTCTGCGATCACAGGCTAGTAAGTGTTGGATTTTAAAACCCATCTATCTGGCCCCAAACCCTTTGCTTTCTCCACTCTGTCAGCTCATTCCCCAGTGAGCCCAGTGAGGTCTGCGTCATGGGAGGCCAGGCAGAGACAGGTTGGAGGGGAGATTTATGCCCTGGTTGAAGTTTAAGCTGATTGATCTTTCAGGTCACTTCCACTCCCAAGGTTAGCGATTCTGCGATCTTGTGACTCCGGCAGTCTCCGTGCTTGGGCATGATGGAAGAGGGGGAGCTGTATATTTTAATACCAGTACTGAGACTTTTGCCCCTTTAGTCACTTTCCTGAGCTAGTTCCTTCTTTCTCAGGGCTCCCAAGTGCCATGGCTGGATCACCTGCAGCACTTAACACACTGGACCTGTTTAATGCGTGTGCATCTGTGCCTCTCCTGCTAGACTGTCCTGCTAGATGTTGGGAGTCATCTCTGGGTATCTTGTCCCTTGTCTGAGCCTTTTCCCCACTCCCAGACATAGCCCATGCCTGACACTTCAGTTTCCTTGCAATAAATAAATGGATATGGTGATTTACTTTATTAAAGCACCTTTCACCATCAAGCTGGGGCACATTGTAAAAATTTCAAAGAAAATGTAATTATGCGCCCCCCCCCAACAAATGACTTCAGATAGGGAGATGGTGCAATCTGTGCGAGGTGTGCAAATGACTTTTGACTGTAGAATTACAAATGATCCTAATACAACAAATGTAGGAGACAAGTATAAGAACAAATATATCGGAACCAGAAAGAGTGAGCTCAGGCTTTGTAAAAGTGCCCAAGAAAAATTAAGAGTTTAGCTTTGTATAGAGTAGGAAAGAAAACAAGGACTATACATTCCCTTTTTCACATCTTTCAGGACTTTCCAGAACCTTCCATGTTCAGTGTATAGTTTAGAATGTGGCGACCCTGCTTGACCTGGCTCCAGCTTCCTTCTCCAAGCTTTTCTTCATCACCCTCCGGGACGTTGTGCTCCAGCCATATTCAACACCTGCAGGTTCTGGGAGGCATCATGTTCTTTCACAGAAATGATCTGCCCTCTAGCACTGTTCTCTCTGTCTGAACTTGCCTTTCTCACTCTTTTTCTGCTTGCATAAATTCTCCTCTTAGCACAGAGAGTGCCTCCTCTAGAAACCCTTCCCTGACCTGAGCCATCTTGGTGTTCACTATGGTTTGTCCCCTGCAACACTGATGTTGAAATTTAATTGCCACTGTAACAGTGTTAAGAGGCGGAGCCTTTAAGAGGTGATTGAGCCATGAGGACTTTGCCCTCATGAAAGCATTAAGGCCATTCTGTGAGAGTGGGTTTGTTATAAAAGGGCAATTTTGGCCCCCTTTTCTCTTTCTCTCTTGCCCTCCCACTGCCCACCATGAGATGATGCAGCAAGAAGGCCCTCATCAGATGCTGGTGCCTTAATCTTGGACTTCCAAGCCTCCGTAACTGTGAAGAAATAAATTCCTGTTCTTTATTAAATACCCAGTCTCAGATATTTTGTTTTAGCAACACAGGCAGACTAAGACAGTATTCCTAGAGCAAACTGCATGTTCCTCTTTGCCAACCCCTTGTCACAACATACAGTGACGTACTGGTTAGTAGTGTGTAGGTGCTGAGTTTCTGATGGCAGAGACCACCATCTTTTGTCTCTGCATCTCTGCTCCTTGGCCTACCACCCCGTCTATAGGACTGCAGGAGTTTTCTATTGGTTGAATGAAGTAACAGCAAAGCACACTTAGCCATTTGTAGCACTAATTATTTCAGAATTCTACTGCCTGTTTCCACTGTATGGCTTTAAGAGATAAATTTTTTATTTTTTGTTATTTTTATGGCTGTTTGATTCAGATCTGCACAGAGTTCGTAGAGGCAGTTATGGTAACAGCGTTGCTCAATACTTTCTTCTTTCTTCCATTATAATTGCTACATCAAAGGACCACATCTTATCCCGGTGTACGCAGTGTCTGAGCAGGTTAGTCATTCTCCAGGACTGCCTGTTTTCAGTTTAAACCATAATATTGAGGGGAGCTATAAACATCTTTGCAGAACTCATTTTTTTGCATTAAAATTAATTTTTTTTCAGATAAATTATCCAAATTGATATTCCTGGTCAAGGAGTGTAAATATTTTTATGACTCTTCTCACCATTTGCTAAATTGTTTTCTGCAAAGATTGTGCCACTTTATAGAGCCACCACCCTACCTATTTTTTCTCAACTTTCCTGATGGTATTTTCCCATTTGAAAAAAAGAATAAATGAATGGATATAATTTTATTATTTTAGTAAAGTAGATGCTCAGAGTATTTTAGTGCGTATTTTTATAATTATTAGTAAGAAAGAATTTTCCTGTGTTTTCTATTTATAATTTCCTTGTGTCAATTACTTGCAAATATGGATCGAGATACCTCAAAGGAAAAGGAAGAAGAGTAGATACTAACATTGAAGAAAGCTGAGATAATTGATAGAGAGTCATCCAAATAGTTCCTGCAGAACAGAAATTGGGTTTCTACTTGTAAAAATGGAAGGATCCAGTTTTTTTCTAAGAGAAGTACAAAAGCAGACAAGACGGGTATGGAGCAGAGATACAATAATAGGAAATCATAACTAATATCAATAAATAAAACTAGCATTCATTTGTGAAAGACATGATGCTAATTTCATTCCATAGATTCCTTCTTTTTGTCTTCACACCCAGCCATTTCACAGATGGGGAAACTGAGGCTCAGTGATGTTGGGAGATGTGTTCATAGTCACATAATAAGTCCAGGTGGAGCCAACGATCAGTCCTGATTCCAAAGTCTATACCATTAACTTCTACCCTGCACCTTATAGCTGAGTTGGAGGGGGAGGAGAAGAGTTTTTTGTGCTCCGGACTCAGTGGAAGGAAGGGGGGATACTTTTCTGGGAGGAACCACAGGGAGGAGAGTGTTCTAGGGACACAAGCTGATAGCAGTTGTGGGCGGCATCCTGGTATGAAACTGGTTGGCATATTTCTGTGATGCTTTTTAGTGATACTCTGGGCTTTGGGAACAAGGGCAGACAAAAGGCAGAGAAAGGCATGTCTAGGTTTGTGTGTTGCTAGTGCAGCTGGAGCTAGGGAGGGGCCCAGCAGGCCAGAGTTGGGAGAGCAGCATTACAGTCGCTGGACAGGTTGTCCAGGCCAGACAGTGACTCATGCATGGCCACGGGAGTTAGCTGTATGCACACTGATGCCACTCTGTCACCACTACAGCTATTATGACCATGACCACTGACTGCCAGAGAGCACTGATTGATCACTGCAAGGTGCCAGTGCTTCTCACTGTTGGGTAAGCCAAAGGGGGTTGTCCCCAGCAGTGGCTGTGTCTCCTTCATGGCTCCAGCTCTCAGCCCTGTGGCTCCAGCTCCTGCGTATGTGACAATTGTTATTGTTGTCCTCGTTTGCCATATGAGAACAACGAGGTGCAGAGAGAAGCTACTTTCCCAAGATCCCCAGCTGCTAAGTGAGGGAGCTAGTACACAAACTCGGGTAGTCCGAGGAGGGAAGTGAGGCTTAGAGAATTAAGGAGCAAGTCCAGAGTGAGAGTCACACCGCTAGTGGGTGGTGCAGCCAGAATCCAAGTGCAGGCTGTCTGGAAACGGAGGAGCAGCAGGTGAGGAAGTGAGGGGTGATCCAGGTGCAGAACGCTCCTTTGTCCCTGACGTTATTGTCCTTGAGCATGAAAGCCAAGCCAACACCTCCTGGAAGAGAAAGAGAAGGAAGATGGGGTGGGGTGGAGGAGGGCAATGATCCAGGGCTTTGGCTTTGGCTTTGGCTTTGACTGTGTCTGAATGGACAAATCCACACCGTGGTGTTGGAGGCTGGTTTTTCTTTTTTTCTTTTAAATACACAGACCCTTTGTCTCCCCACAGCCAGCCCTGATTAGCTCCAGGCCTTCGTCCTACTCCGAAGCCACTGCCCATCAGGGGCTGGTTCTCTTGCCCTTTGCCCGGGCTTTTGATCAGAGAGTGCCAGGCACTAAAGGCACAGCTAGGAATCTCTTCCTTAGGGCTTCCTGGGATGGCTTCAAAGGGCGGAAAGCAATTTGCAGCTTTTGTGTGGAAGACCACAGGGTTTGGGGAAGGAGTGCTCCAGTTGGTGGGGAGCTAATTAGGCCCAGTCACTGTCTGGCCACCTCGTCCTCTCTTAAAAGCCCTCCAGGATGATGTGGTGGGGAAGACTGAGACCACTTTGTGCTCAGCAGGCAGTTTGCTGCCACTGTGCTAGTAGCAGGTTTGGGAAATGAGTCTGGGTAGACCAATACTTAATAATCCTCAGGAGATTTGCCAAATGGACTCTCCGTGAGTGGTCGTCCTTTGTTTACATCCTGCAATAGGTTATGGTGAGGCCATAATACTATAATGCTACATTTTTTTTCCCTTGGATGCTTTTCTATGCAGAACTACTAATTATGGAACACATATACTGTTGTATTCTTATTAATAAAAGATATATACTCTTATCAATGAATTAACTGTTTCCATAGTGACTAATGCACTTTGCAAGAGTGAAATTGGAATATTCTAAAAGTGGATCCCCTAAGGAAATGGCAGAAAAGTAGAAAGATATTTGGATTATTTATAAACTATGATTCTGCCGGGTTTTTTGGGGGAGGAGAAGAGCAGAAGGATGCGCTATTAGACCACTTTTTGGGGATAAAGGATGTATGTAGAGCTATAGCTAAAAGCTTCATTTATAAGGTTGAATAGACCTAATTCTAATTTTGTGAATTTTCTACCTATGAGCTGTGAGACTCTACACAGGTAACTAGCGCTCTCAGTTTTAGTTTCCTCATGGGGACAGCCATGGGAACTTATAAGATTGTGAATAACAAATAAATAGCTCAGCCAGCAAGGCACATAGCAAGTGTTCAGTGTAGATAGTTGTTGTTATTATCACATAAATATTAATATTCCTTAGTATCAGTTACCAAAGTTAATAAATAACCACCATAGTTCAGCCACCAGCTGTCTACTTCCTCAATCTCTTTTCCACCCAGTTGGCAGTGTGCAAAAACACTCAGTTCATTCCTGTGTTGTCACCAGTGGATCGCACAGTAATTTCTATTGCTATCTTAATTAGTGCTCATTTGGTCTTTAATTGGGACAAAAATGACTGGATGAATGTACACAGATTTGCTAAAGAGTTGAGCTTTATATCACAATTTAATGACGCCAGAATCTGTTAACAATTCTTTAGGTCAGTGATTTATTTCTTTGTTTGTGCTCTTTATGTTTTGATCTGCTTTCTGCTTTTGTCCTTTGATGTTCTTGTAGCAACCTCACAGGACCTCTCTGCAAAGTACCCAGGGTCCAAGTATTCCGTTGAAAGGGCTTTGTGGTCCTAACCGCAAATCCTCATAAGCTGGCATGCTTCCTTTTCCCTGGGTAGCTTTTCTGTCCTGTGCTCCTTGGGCAACAGCATTTACAGACTGTGAATTTGCGCACAGTGAGCAGTCAAGCATAGCTGCTTGGTGGCATTGCCTCCTTAAGTATTATGCATTAGAGTCTGCAACAAATGGCGAGTATTTATGATTGATCAGGCACTCTGCTCCTTGTTTTATGGGTATCGGCATGCTTAATTAACACAGAATTCTGAAAGGTAAGAAATAGTGGAGTCAGACACACTTAAATTTGAATTCCGGTGCTATTTACAGTTGACTGTTGAACAACACAGGTTTGAACTGCAAAGGTACACTTACACGTGATTTTTTTTTTCAATTAATAAGGTCAGCTACCTCTATATTGGTAGTTTCCATATCCGCAAAAAAACATGATGGAAAATGCGGTATTCGTGGAATGTAAAATTCACTTAAGTGGAAGACTGACCTTTTGTATCTGAGGGCTGGGGGGCCGACTGCTGGACTCGATTATGCATAGATCTGGGTATCCATGGGCAGTCCTGGAACCAATCCCCTGCGGATAGTGAGGGATGTCTGTGACCATGCGCAAATCACTTATGGGCCCCCCTTTCCTCATCTGTAAAATGCCAATCATGATAACTGCTCTAGAGGGTTCTTGAGAGGATAAGTGAGATATCATTATGTAAAATGCAAGTCAGTAAAATAAATGTGAATTCTTTTTCCCTCTTTAAAGTTCTGTTGAATAAGTCCTGCAGGTGCTTAACCCTCCAAAAACTGCCCTGTATTTTATTTGTTTGTTTTTTTCTTTTTGGCTTCCCTTATATCCTTTTTCACCCACTCTGACATGGAACTCACCTCGTTAAGGCTGCTGGAATCAGCGTTAAAGTTCACATGGCTTCTGTGGTTTCACTTCTTAGCAATTTGTTCCTGAACGTTCTGCCTGTTTCCTTTAGGAAAAATCCTTCTCGTTCAGGTGAAAAAAAGGATTGACTTCCAGGTAAAGTTTTCCCAGGAAGACTTAGCCCCAGCCAGTTTAATAATTTTAGCATTTATATTTAAGTCTATTATTCATTTTCTAAAGTTAATTGTTTGCTTATGATGTGAGATAAGGGCCTAAGGATTTTTAGTCATTTATTTATAATGGATATCCAATAAATTTGTTGAAGAGACTATCCTTCACCATTGAATTGCTTTGGAAATGTTGCTGAAAATAAATTGACCTTGAATGTAGGGTTATTTTTTGGATTATTTTTGTTCTTTGGTCTTTTAAGTCTATTTTTATGTTAATATCACATTGTTTTGACTGCTATAGATTTATAATAAGTTTTGAAATTGGATAGTGTGGTAGCCTGAAAAATGGTTCTCTAAAAGATATTTGTGTTCTAATCCTGGAA
>NW_012147886.1:4312239-4314643 GCF_000956105.1 Propithecus coquereli | reverse complement strand
TCTACAACCTCAGGCTCGCAGAACTATTGGATTTTTCCATTCATTTTCTTCTGAGCTTGCTACTTTACTGATGACATCACTCGTTTGGATTTTTGCTTCTGTTTTAAATCAGGCTTGTTCTTTCTGACAGAAAGGCTGCTGACTTTTAGGATTTGCTCTGCCCTGGCAAAACTACTATTCTTGTCAATCTGGAAAAGATAGGAGCCCTCCTAGTTAATACAGCCATGTACTTGTGAACCAAAATAAACTTAGGGGAGAGGGTGGAAGAGGTACATCAGAGGCAGAGTCAACAGACAGAAAGTGTAACAGAGGGAATGGGCCTGAAAAAGGGTAAAATGTTTTACAAATTGTCTCTTTAACCCCACCCCCGACTCTTGAGAATTAAAACCTGCAGTTCCTGCCCAGGTCAGTGATCAGAGGGGCGGGGAGTATCCTTTGTTCTTTGTACCACAGGAGATGGCTCAATAGAATTGTCAGGGTGGAGGTCAGGAGATTGTCTTCCAGCCAGATGGGGTTGATCAGGACCATCAGCTGTAGTTAGAAAGCAATAGCCCCAAGCTGAAAACTCCCTTTAAAAACTCTGTGTTTCTGCTTACAGATAAGACCACGGTACTTTATGACTGTGAGTTTGCCACACTCCTTATTTGCCAGCAAATTAATAAACTTCTCTTTCCTGTTCCTGAAATCACTTGTTCTTGCTCTTCTGATGTGGCCTTGGGGACAGGTGCCGAACTTTCCGTAACAAAAGGATGTTCATTTTCTGACATTCAGTGTGCTTCATACATGATAATCGTCCTCTCTTATATTGTTCTCAAGTTGTTTGTTTTATAGTTTGTCTTTCCCCAGATCAGAACTTGTGTCAAAGAGAGGGCCCTATTTTATTTTTCTTTAATGTATTCTTCAGTGTCTAACCTACTGCTTACTTGGGGTAGCAGTTTAATATACATATACATATATCAGCTTGATTTAAACAGCATAATTCTGAGTCTTAAAATTCTAATTTTTCTTCTATCTTGCTTTGTAGCCTCATATAAATCAAGTGACTTTTTTGGACTTTACTCTTTTATCTTGTCAATAGGAATTATAATCATTGATCGATAACATTAATAGGAATAATGACTCATTTTACCCGAGGAATGTGATAAAGAATAATAAACCCTGAAGTGGATATAACTGATAAGCTTTAAATGTGCTCTGATTGATATCATAAATTCCTCCAAGGATAGGCTGACAAAGGGTGTTTAGTGCAGATTATTCTCTGTCTTCACATGTCTAGGATGGTGTGAGCAGACTCCTGACCTCATCACATTTTAAAAGATGCCTAATGATTTTCAAAAAGCTGTGTGCTATGTGTCGAAATGACTATTTCAAAGAGAAGCGATAAACCTCAAGCTGGTTTTCAATATCTCAAAAGAAGCAAGTAGACCTCAGGTTCCACACAAAATTAACACATTCATTGTTTTTCCCAGCCAGACTTGAGGGAGGTTGTTATTCTGTTTTGCTTTGTAGATGTGTTCCTAAAACATTAAGAAGATCTTTAGAAGCAGGAAAAGCCAGTCTATATTTCAGATTTTCAGAAGTTTTACATCAAATGAAACTTGTTTTTCTTTTTCATATTACTGGTCCTAGGCATAACTTCATAAAATAATCCAGGAGACATTCTCAGACACAAATGAAATGAAATTCTCCAGGGATCTAGAGCAAGCTCTTGAGAGGCAGAAAGCACTAGGATGCAGTGGAGAAATCCCTGAAGTAGATTCAGTGTCTGAACTTAACTCTAGGGTCTTCCTGGGCAACTGTTGCCCCTGATTCCATTTCCTCCTCTCTGTAAACGGTACAAGCCTATTAGTCATTGCTATTAACATCACTAATACTTGGTACACCGATTTATGAGAATTATATTTTTATATTTTTCAGAGCTCAATAAACTTGAATAAAATTAATAAAGTAAATTCATTTACTTTGGTCAAAACCAAGGAAATACTGAATTCTAAGGAGGCAAGCCAAGGCTTCAGGACTGAAAGATACCAGTCATGCCAGCCAGCCTAGTCCTTTGCAGAAGTATTTTAAAGGATGGGTAACCTCTGTCCATCCAAGCTGTGATTTGGAACCCAGAAGGAAAGACAGGCCAGGCCATCCCAGCCCTTGGCTGCCAAAGCCTGTGACTGCAGCTGCCAAGCATCTTCCAGGCTTGGGGTGAGCTCCAGCTGGAGCCGAGATGTTTCCATCTGTACAACTGCAGGTGGTTATATAATTAACTACATACATTTGTAGCACTGCAAAGAGGAGTCTAGTAATGAATCCATCCTTGCTGTACATCTGTTGGGTGTTACGATGGACTGGAAAAGGGTCTGTTCTTAACATAAATAGATCAAAATACTTTTGTGTTTTAAATCTTCTGGGG
>NW_012147886.1:4310855-4312189 GCF_000956105.1 Propithecus coquereli | reverse complement strand
TTGACTGCTATAGATTTATAATAAGTTTTGAAATTGGATAGTGTGGTAGCCTGAAAAATGGTTCTCTAAAAGATATTTGTGTTCTAATCCTGGAACTTGTAAATGTTGCCTTATATGGCAAAAAAGAGTCTTTGCATATCTAATTAAGGTGAGGGTCTTCAAATCTCTTTTTATCTTCAGATTAGATAATTTCTACTGATTTATATTCAAGGTCACTGATTATTTCTTATTCTATTTTAAATCTGCTGTTGAGCCCATGTAATTAATTTTTAATTTCAGTTATTGTACCTTTCAACTCTGGAATTTCTGTCTGGTCTTTTTAAAACTACTTTCTGTTTCTCTATTGAGATTTCTTAATTTGAGTCATTGTCACAATATTTTTCTTTAATTCTTTAAACATAATTTCCTTTAATTATTTGAACATATTTATAATAGCTGTCTTGTAGTCTTTGTCCACTAAATCTAACATCTAGGACCTCTCAGAGTATTTTATTGACTTCTTTTTTCCTGAGAATGGGTCAGACTTTCCTATTCTTTGCATATCTTGCAATTTTTTATTGTAGAGTGACATTTTAGATAATATAGTGTAGCAGCTCTGAAATCTGAATTTTTTTTTTATAACTTGTCTTTGTAACCAAGGGAAGGGCCTGTGGGGAAAAAATATTTTCTGTCTCTTTAAAATTTCTTTTTGGGAGCCACTCTTTTTGGGACCTGAAGCCTGGCCTGCGTCCCTGAGGCAGCTTAAGTCCTTTGTTAAAAGAGATAACTTCCAGGTGGTTCCAGCCTCCCAGGTGGGGAGCTAGTGGAGTTCACAGGCTTTGTTTTTGGCAGGGATGGGATAATTAGAATAGTTAACCACAGTAGCCTGGAACTGAGGGGCCCTCCCTTTAAAAGCTCTGTATTTCTGCCTATGTTCTGGAGATTTGGATTTTGAGATGAGAAAGTCTGCCATTTTTCCTCCTTTGCTGGCAAAGTAATCTCTTTCCTCCTCCCCAAAATACTTGTCCTTGTTCTTCTGATTTGGCCTCATGGACAAGTGCCAAGTTTTCGGTAACACCTGGATTTAAACTGGAGAAATTGTTTTTCTTGTGGTGTATAGCTATTGATGTCTCTACTCAATATTCTATTTTTATTTTTAAACTTATTTGGCTTCCTAGGGTTACCCTTGTGTCTGCACTGCTTAGTAGTAAACCAATGATTTATGCAGAGGTTTGCTTAAACAACTCAAGTCTGTGAAGCTTCTGTCCTCTGCTGATGGGTATATTTTAGACAAAGCACAACCAGTTCTCAAGTATGCTTAACAGTGGGCTGTTTCTAGTTTCCTCATCAGTCTG
>NW_012147886.1:4306557-4309310 GCF_000956105.1 Propithecus coquereli | reverse complement strand
TGAATCAGTAAAAATATAAACTCCAGGGACCCAAGAGAAATTTCCAAAAGCTCCTTATACTTTGATACTGTGTTCCTGGTTCCAATCCTCTCTTTTCTAATCATTTGGTTCATGGCTGCCAGATTAATTTTTCCGAAATACCACTTTGTGTATGACACTTTCCTTACTCTGAAATCCACAAGAGTGGTTTATTGTCCCCTGAAGGAGATCAGAGTCCAGTAGCTTGGTGTTCAAAGGCCACTGTGCTGGCCTATGCCCACCTGCCAGACTCTGCCTCCACAGCTACAGCTAAAGGATGTGCACTGTTTTTCCTGAGCATCCTGTGAACACTCTACATTCATTGTTTTTCCCAGCCAGACTTGAGGGAGGTTGTTATTCTGTTTTGCTTTGTAGATGTGTTCCTAAAACATTAAGAAGATCTTTAGAAGCAGGAAAAGCCAGTCTATATTTCAGATTTTCAGAAGTTTTACATCAAATGAAACTTGTTTTTCTTTTTCATATTACTGGTCCTAGGCATAACTTCATAAAATAATCCAGGAGACATTCTCAGACACAAATGAAATGAAATTCTCCAGGGATCTAGAGCAAGCTCTTGAGAGGCAGAAAGCACTAGGATGCAGTGGAAAAAGCCCTGAAGTAGATTTAGTGTCTGAACTTAACTCTAGGGTCTTCCTGGGCAACTGTTGCCCCTGATTCCATTTCCTCCTCTCTGTAAACGGTACAAGCCTATTAGTCATTGCTATTAACATCACTAATACTTGGTACACCGATTTATGAGAATTATATTTTTATATTTTTCAGAGCTCAATAAACTTGAATAAAATTAATAAAGTAAATTCATTTACTTTGGTCAAAACCAAGGAAATACTGAATTCTAAGGAGGCAAGCCAAGGCTTCAGGACTGAAAGATACCAGTCATGCCAGCCAGCCTAGTCCTTTGCAGAAGTATTTTAAAGGATGGGTAACCTCTGTCCATCCAAGCTGTGATTTGGAACCCAGAAGGAAAGACAGGCCAGGCCATCCCAGCCCTTGGCTGCCAAAGCCTGTGACTGCAGCTGCCAAGCATCTTCCAGGCTTGGGGTGAGCTCCAGCTGGAGCCGAGATGTTTCCATCTGTACAACTGCAGGTGGTTATATAATTAACTACATACATTTGTAGCACTGCAAAGAGGAGTCTAGTAATGAATCCATCCTTGCTGTACATCTGTTGGGTGTTACGATGGACTGGAAAAGGGTCTGTTCTTAACATAAATAGATCAAAATACTTTTGTGTTTTAAATCTTCTGGGGTTGCTTATTTAAGCAAAGTCACTACTGAAGCCTAAATGACTGAAAGTGATAAGTAAGCTTGAAGTATATCTATATCCTTTCCCGTGCACTTGGCTTGAGCCTTTTCTGCATCCTTCAGAAGCCTGAAGGAGTTATGGGTGCCCTCAGTGGGGGGTCACTTTGCAACAGAACATGTTACACTCCCTATCTTCTGCCTTGTACTAAGGGATTTGATCCTGTCATACATAGTATCTTTCTTATTTCTCACTCCTCCAGACCAAGTGAATACATAATTCCATTCACCTACTTGCCAAAAGTGGAAATAATTTCAATCAGATGCCACTCAAATGAAAGACAAGTTATTATTTTTAACTAAAAATGAACTTATCCCAAAAGGAGTACCAAATACCTCAGTGAAGATAGAGTCCCAGCTTAGCAGACAAAGTTATATTAAATCTCTCTCTTTTTTTCTGTGCTGCTGTTGATTTCCACAGTGCAGGCAAGAAAGAAAACTTGGAAGCCAGGACTTGATGACATGGTAACATACATGGTAGGATGGGAGAGCTGATATTTCCATTCTCAACCTGCTATTCATTATTTGACTTTTGAATTTGTTCAGAACTGGGTGAGGAAGGGAGATGTTAGGTACTCCCTGAAATTCTCAAAAACATTGTTCTAATTTTCCTGATGCCAGTGACTTGTCTAGTCTCAGTTTAAGTTATTTATTTATTTATTTTATAGTTTTGGCTAAACTGGAATGACCAAAATTGGAAATGACCATAAACTCAAAACGTCCCTTATTCTTTATTAGATGGCCACTTTCCTCATGGAATAAATGTTTCTTCCAATCTTTAGCTAGCTAAGTGCTGGCTAGACGTCCATCGGTAGTGAAGGGTAATGCTGGTTACCCTTCTGGATCATCCAAATGGGCATGGGATTTAAAATAAGAATTGCATTAAAAGTCAGGAAAGGCTCAGAGTAACAAAAGACAGTCCTGTTCTTTAACATTTGCTGAGGTGTCTTCCTAATGGCTCTTGGGGCTGAGAACCAAACCCCTTGTTTAGATAAAGGGCAAGACTGGCATGTCCTCCCGGTCATCAGCAGAGGTAGAAGCCAGGCCTTTGTGTGTGCATGTGTGTGTGCAGTAAGCATCTATGGCACGCTTTGCGGACCACTACACCTATGAAGGTTTTTGCTGACCCACGTGGTAAGATGAGATAATGTTTCCACATTTAGCATCTTGACTGTATAGGCACCAGAACTTTTGACCTTTGACTTAAAAGGTTATCACTCTAGAAATGAAAAAAAAAATCAACTGTCTAATAATAAGGAAAGGCTTCTTAAAAGTCTCTTATAAGCCAGAATTATGAGTGGAAAGTAAGAGAAATGAGACTGGCTAGATTTTTATACTTCACAAAGCCAGGAGAGGGAATTATCTGAATGTCCTTTGTCAGTAGCCAGTACTTGAAATCCAGCTCAAGATCTG
>NW_012147886.1:4292166-4293677 GCF_000956105.1 Propithecus coquereli | reverse complement strand
TTGTTGTTGCTACATTTGCATTTGGGGTCTTAGTTATAAATTCTTTGCCTAGGCCAATGTTTAGAAGAGTTTTCCCTACATTTCCTTCTAGAATTTTTATGGTTTCATGACTTACATTTAAGTCTTTAATCCATCTTTGATTAAGTTTTGTATACGGAGAGAGATATACAAAATTCTTCTGCATGTGGCTATCCAATTTTCCTAGCACCATTTATTGAATGAGGCATCCTTACTACAGTGTATGTTGTTGTCTGCTTTGTTGAAGATCAGTTGGTTGTAGGTAGATGGTTTTATTTCTGGGTTCTCTATTCTGTTCCATTGGTCTTTATCTCTACTTTTATGCCAGTACCATGCTGTTTTGGTTACTGTAGCCACTAATAAGGCTTTTTAGATGCATACCTTCCATATTTGCAATTTTCTATTTCTCTACAAAATGTACGTTTTTTCTTTTATTGTATTTTTCTATTTTTCAATTTTATTGAGACAGAATATATATATAAAAGTGAATCCAAAGTATACAGTTCAATAAATTTTCACAAATGAATATACTGCATAAACAAAACCATAATCAATACATAGAATATTTCCATCACCACCCCAAATTTCCCTATGCCCTTTGCTGGTCATTTCCTCAGACCTGAATGAAGGCAAGCACTGATATGAATTTTTACTTTTTTGGAGTTTTGAATAAACAAGACCATACAGTATGTAGTCTTTTCTATCTATATTCTTTTCATCAGCATAATATTTTTGAGATTAATGTATGTTGTTGTGTATATCAGTAATTCATTACTTTTTATTGCTGAGGAATAGTAGTAATAGTAATAGTAGTAGTAAAAAGATATACCACGATTTGTTTATCTATTCACCAGTTAATGACATTTGGGATGTTTGAAGTTTTTGGTGATTACAAATTAAGGTGCTATACACGTTTATATACAGATCTCTGTGTGGATATATGTTTTCACATTTTATTTATGTAGGACATGAAATTGCTGGATTATATGGTAAGTGTATGTTAAACGTTTTAAGAAACTGCCCAAATTTCTAAAGTGGCTTTACCATTTCACTTTCCCACCAGCAATGTAAGAGGGTTCCAGTGGCTCCACATTCATGATAATGTTGGTGTTGTCAGTTTTTATTTTTAAATTTTATCCATTCTACTTGATGTTTAGTAGTTCCTCATTGTAGCTTCAATATGCATTTCCCTGATAACTAATGATGTTGAGCACTTTTTCATATTCTTATTGCTTATTCATATGTTTTCATGATGAAGTATCTGTTCAATCTTATGGTCATTTGGAAAAAATGGGCTTGTTTTCTTATGGAGTTATAGTAATAAAATATATTTTGCACATTTTCAGATGTACAATGGGAATATTTGTGTGGGGGCTATTTACTCTCAGTCTGCTGCATGTCTTTTCTTTTTTGGAAAAACCAAAGTTTTAATTCTGTTGAAATTCAACTTTTATGTCTTTAAGTTCATTGATTTTTTTCTTCTCTAGTATCTA
>NW_012147886.1:4290214-4292116 GCF_000956105.1 Propithecus coquereli | reverse complement strand
TATTAAAATTATTGATTTAAAATTTGATTGATTAAATTTTCTCAAATAATTAATTGCAGCTTCAAATTTAGTATAACTTATTCTTTTAAATGCTGCACGCATATTAAACTGCAGGAAAAGCGCAAACAGAATTATTATAAAGCATATTATCATGCCTGCATTCAAACCTATTCTGAGAAGTTGTCATTGTGGTTTCAATCAATTTCCTCATTAGTTCTATGCAGATGCTTCTTGACTTACGACGGGGACATGTATAAGTGGAAAATATTTTTTTTCCTTAGGAGGGAAGTATTAAGGGAGTTTTTTTTTTTTTTTTAATTTCAAAGTATTACAGGAGTACAAGTGTTTTTGGTTACAAGGATAGGTTTCGTGATGCTTGAGTCAGGGTTATAAGTGTGTCCCTCACCCAGATAGTGTTCATTGTACCCGTTAGGTAGGTTTTCACTCATCCCCTTCTTCTCTCTCTCCCTTGATTGATTTTCATTGAGTTATACTTCCCTCTATGCACATGTGTGCTTATCTATTAGTTCAAATTTAATAGTGAGTACGTATGTTTGTTTTTCCATTCTTTAGATACTTCACTTAGGATAAGGGTCTCCAGTTCCAAAATATTTTAAGTTGAAAATGCATTTAATACATATAACCTACTGAACTTCATAGCTTAGCTTATCCTAGCCCAGTCTAGCTTAAATGTCTCAGAACACTTACATTAGCCTACAGTTGGGCAAAATCATCTAACACAAAGCCTATTTTATAATAAAGTGTTGAATTTCTCATGTAATTTATTAAATACTGTACTGAAAGTGCAAAACAGAATGGTTGTGTGGGTACTGAAAATACAGTTTTTACTGAATAGATATTGCTTTTGCAGGTCATAAAGTCAAAAAATCTTAAGTTGAACTATCGTAATGTTGACAAATTCTAAACTGAACCATGGTAAATCAGGGACTGTTTGTATTTGGTTTTATATTTTCTCAGGGTTATTTCTTCACTTAGCAGGGATGTCTCTAGACTTTCAACAATAATATTTTGATACCTACCCAGGGAAGCAATAATCTTACTAGATTTACAAGAAAAAGAATACCTTTGTTGAATATTTAAGATTTTAGTACCTGCGTTTTAGATCAATTGGTTCTCACTCAAAGCATAAGAACTTCTGCTTTGTCCAAAGCCATCCAAACATATGTCACCGACCAGTAGAAATAAACTAATGAGGCTATTTATTTATTTATATAAAAGGCAGCTTATTTTGTATGTATTTTTAAAATTTTTTATTTCAAAACATTAATTAAGAGGTTACAGTGTTTTTGTTACATGGATATCTTGTATAATGCTTAAGTCAGGGCTTTTTGTGCGCCCATCACCAGAATAGTGTTCATTGACCCAACAGGTAAGTTTTTGTCCTATGCCCACCCCCTCATCCTCCCCCTTTCTTGGTTTCTCATGTTGTTTATATTGCTTTGTGCCCATGTGTACCCATCTATTAGCTCTCCCTTATTAGTGAGAACATGCGGTGTTTGGTTTTCCATTCCTGAGATACTTCACTTAGGATAGTGGTCTCCAGTTCACTCCACATTGCTGCAAATGACATTATTTCATCCCTTTTAATGGCTGAATAGTATTCCATGATATATATATATGTACATATATGTGTGTGTGTGTGTGTGTGTGTGTGTGTGTGTATCTAGCTGTGGGTAAACTTGGCAGGGTTGGCTTCATTAGGCAAAATTTTGGAACACTTACTATACACTCCTTCATTACCCACCTCATTCTTGCATACCTATGACCCAACATTTCTTGGAGAATAGGGGGCAATATTGCTCCACTGTTAAGAGTATAAATTCTAGAGTCAGTCCATTTGGGTTCAGATGTAGGCTCCTCCACTTACTTAGCTCTGAAGGC
>NW_012147886.1:4275504-4278979 GCF_000956105.1 Propithecus coquereli | reverse complement strand
TACAGCTAAAGGATGTGCACTGTTTTTCCTGAGCATCCTGTGAACACTCTTACTTCTTGGTTTTTGCCTGTACATGTGGTTGTCAAACTCTGGTAGGAGTGAGAATTACTTAAGACGCTTGTTAAAAATACTAACACCACCTTCATCCTATTCTCCCATGTGGGACGGTTTCTGTATGTCTAGCTCCGCTTGTCTAGGTCCTAGTCTTCTTCGAAGGCTGGCTTCAGATTCACGAGCAGCCCAGCTTAGATAAGCGGATGTGAAAGGAAAAAGGTGTTCTATGTAGGAGGGAAACCAGGCACCAACTGGGAACGTTTGGAAACCACCAGTCAAAATTTGGGTCTACAGATTGTGTCTAAATGACTTAGCATTGTCTGATGTGGCTGTACAGAGGAATTCTAATGTCCTTTATTAAAAAGGTGCCAGCTTTGAGGCTGGAGAGAATTGAGTCTAAGTCCTCACTTGCTGGGGCTGGGCTAGCTTGGGCAAGTCCCTTATTCCTCTGACATCTAGTTCAATGACTATGCCATAATTGTAGGGATTAAATGTTACACCACATGCAATGCGTTTGGCACCTAGTGGGTACTTAATACTTGTTGGTTCCTTTCCCTTCTGTCTGTTCATGTAGCTGAGACAGGACAAGGGTCCAGCTGTTATGACATGGTGTGCGCATTCCCTATTTCCAGTTGCTGACGGTTACGTTCCTGGGTGTGAGGATTTTTCTCTCTGAGGCATGCTTTTCATGTCCATGTGCTGGGCTGGAAATGCCAGGGAATTAACCCTCTTCAAGAAAAACTCTCAACCGGTACCTAATGGGAAGTGTTGTGTATCCAGCTTCCTCATCTCTTAGGTGTGACAACCCCGAGTGACCCCATGGGATTAAACTCCAGGCAATCATAGTGGTAGCTGGCATGATAATTGGCCAATTAAAGATAAACCTTTAATTGACTTCATCCTCTCCCTGTGTCATCCACGCCCCTACTACTATTCTTCATCTTCCTAATAAACTACTTGCGTTTGAATCCCCGTCTCAGGGACTACTTCTTTTGGAAGAATCAAAACCAAAACAGTCTCCTAGTCTACATTTCTCTTTACAACTTCTCCCAGTAGGGATGGTCTAGCTGTTCCCAACTGTTTTATGGATCTGAGTGGCAGAATAGGTATATCATCTCAGTCCTCATAAGCCATGCTGTCATCATGTAGCACAAGAAATGTGACAGCGGCAATAACACGCTACGTCTTAGTCACTCTAACGTGTAAACTAATACAACAGCCGGGCGCACTCCACATCTCTGATATTAAACGATGACTGAATTATTGATAACTAGTCCCACACTCCCTTGAATCAAATATTAATACAGCAATATCTCACATGTAGCAGCTGTATTCGTTTTGAATGATTTCATCACTCAGAAATCGGACCACGTCTTTCACCTCACGCAAGATGAATTGGGTGCATTCTGGAAAGACAACTTGAGGAGATGGGGCGTTTAAACATTGGCTGTTGCGTTCTATCAGAGCTGACGTGTAGCAAGCTTTCCTTGGGACGAGTGTCAAACACCAAAGAAAGATTTCAATTGTCTGAGACTTTCATTAGGGTCTATTACAAAATTTATTTGTGCTGATCTGTTTCATGAGAGACTTGAAATAGGAAACACAAACACAAGCATGGCAGAACTGGAATGGGCTTTCTATCTGCACACTTTACTACATTTAGCATTTGGCTGCAAGGATTCCAGTTTATGTATTCTCACCCTCCTCTGGATTCCTGCAGCATTTTTAATCTCTGCCGCTCTTACTGTGCTTATGTATGTCTTGTATTACACACTTATTCATATATGTCTTCTGTTTTCTCCTGGAGTATAATCGCCTTGAAGTCATAGTATTCAATGTTTTTGATATTGAGATTTTCTTTCCCTTAGGTCTGTATATTTTATACATTCTTGCATCCCCACTTAGTGAAGGACCTAGAACATTGTGGGTGCACCATAAATGCTTGTTGAATGACAACATTTGGCACTGAATGCATGGACTATTGAAACTTCAGATATAAAAGACCTCCCATCTCAGTAGGATTTGGGTGCTGATGGGTGTGTAGTTCGTACCTCATCCTCCTTCTTCTGGATCAGAGATATTCTCTCTAAATATTGCAAAAGCAAAAAATATGCTAACAGATCCCTTTGGAAGATGCTAAAGGGATATGTTAGCTTTTATTAATTTCATTAATATTGCTGGCACTTGGTGCCATACCTGTCATTCAATAAGCATTTATGGAACATTTTCTATGGTCTGAGAACTGTGCTCAGTTCTTAGGATATTTAGTTTTTTTTTAAAAAAAACTTCGCCATTCATCACTATGTGCTTTTAGGCAATTATAAGTCATCGATGAACGTAACAAGAGTCACAAACAGATATAAGATTTTCTTAGTGTCTTGTGAAAATAGGAATAAGCTGGAGTTACCATTACTGAAAAAATGTTATGCTTATATTTTGTGTAAAATATAAAATTAAAAAAAGTAACACTGACCAATTTCTAGATACTAGCCATTATGTTGTATATGAATTGACTGTGCCAAGCAAGGATTGACTTACGTAAATACTTGCATAAGACAAGTTTTTACATAAGTCAACCCTTGTAACAATCCTTTGAAGTATGTGCTATTATCATTTTATTTTCCTAATAAGAAAGCCTACCTAGGATCAGTCACAGAGTCAGTAAATGGCAGATTTGGGATTTGAACTCAGAGAGTCTGACACTGCTATGCAATACTATTTCTCATAGCTGATTGTTTCTCTTTTTATTTTGGCTGCCAGGAAGTTTAGAGACAAATTTATCATTGAACTTTACACTTACATTTAACTTTGAATTGAATTTCTTGGCCTTTGTTTTTCTTTTGATCTTATCTATTTTCCTGTTACTTTGTTGAAAATTTGTATTTTTTAATCTTACTGTTTCATGTGTGTGTGTGCGGGGGCCACCACATGATTGGCTATAATGCCACTTTCATTATTCACAGTTTGAGGCAGAAGGTATGTGGAAATTCTGTAGCCAGGCACTGTATTAGGAAATGATCTGGGTAGATGAAGTGACTTGTTCTGGTTCACATAGCTAGTGAGTGGTGGTCCTGTGGCAAGAACTCAGCACCCCCCGCCCGACTTCTGGTCCAACACTTTCCACTGTACCATACCGTACCACATCATTTCCCATCATTTACCACGAGCGACCATTTCTCAATCATTTCTTATGCTGTCATCTCTTCCTAGGATATATTTAATCTTTCTTTCATCCAAAGAGATAATGTAACGTATTAGGAAAGATACAGTCCCAGAAGTCAGAAAGCCCTGTGACCCTAAACAAATTATTTAACTTCTATAGGATTTATTTTCCTCATCTGTATTGATAAATACTCTGATGTCTGAAGCACTTTTTGTACATGAATGTAAATACTCACTAACACTTGTAATCCATGTAATA
>NW_012147886.1:4269555-4271935 GCF_000956105.1 Propithecus coquereli | reverse complement strand
TAATATATAAATATGTATACACATGTCTATGTGTGTGATATATATGCATACATATTTCCCACACATATGTGTGTGTATATATCTGTGATGCATATATATCAACAAATATTTGTGGAATTACACTGAATTTATAAAACAATTCACTTATCTAGTCTAATTATAACTAATTCTTATACGGCATTTACTATGCCAGAAACTCTCCTAAGCACTTTTCACACATTAGCTCTTTTAATCCTCACACCAACTCTATAAGGTTAATACTATTATTTTCATCCTCATTCTGTGGGTGAAGAACCAGAGGCACAGAGAAGTTAAGTATGTTGTCTACAGTCACACTGATCCAACCCAGGAAGTCTGTCTCCAGAGTTGCTGCTCTCACCTCTGTGCTCTACTGCTTCTCCATGTGACACTAATGGAAGCTGCTATGGTCTGAATATTTGTGTCCCCCCAAAATCCACATGTTGAAATCCTAACCCCTAAGGTGGTGGTACTAGAAGGTGGGGGCGTTGGGAGGTAATTAGGTCATGAGCACAGAGTCCTCTTGATTGGTGTCATTATAAAAGAAACCTTAGAGTGACTTTGCCCCTCCCACCATGTGGGGACACAGTGAGAAGGCACCATCTATGAACTAGAAGGAGGGTCCTCACTAGACACCACATCTGATGGTGTCTTGATCATGGACTTCCCAGCCTCCAGAACTGTGGGAAATAAATTTCTGTTGTTCATAAGCTACACAGTCTATGGTATTTTGTTATAGCAGCCCAAACTGTCTGGACCAGGGGAAAACATGTGAGCCAAGGCGAACCATTCTACGGTGAATGAAGAGACACAGAGTATGTTCAATTTTCTTACCTGGAAGTCACTGGAGTTGAAGCTTGGGTATTGGGGTGGGTCCTGACCAAAGAAGATAGCTAAGAGAGAGTGGAAATGAAGCAGAATTTCGAGGGATCAAATGGCCTCTGAGAGACAGAAAGAGTAGCTGAAACGTCCAACTTCCCAGCTCTTGCCCTGTGAGATCTGTGTTAGTTTCAGCCTTGGTTTTTCTGTGAGGCTCCCCGTTAGAACTTCCCAACAAAAGCCCCCAGATGTTTTAAAATAGCTGCAGTGGGTTTCCTTTCCCTCGCACAAAATGAACCCTGACTTAAACAGACACTGCCCATCTCTTTCTCTATGAGGAGACCTGTGGAACATTTCCTCTCTAGCTCAAGAATGATGAGGTTGGTTCCATGTTGTCTTGGGCTCTAGGTATCATCAGGCCTCCACTTCTCTTTTGTAAAAATGTAGATCCCCCTGCAATCTTTACTTCCTTTTTACCTTTGAGCACTGCACAGTGATACTTGACAATGGCCCTGAAGAATGGAAATGACATTGAGAAGGGTCAATCTCTGGAGGCTACACTAAAATGACTCTGGTTTTAGTAACGGGCATGACGCGCCAGTTTTGCTCTGTGATTGTTGGAGTGCTGCTGTGGAAGGGATGCAACTCAGTTTTGCTCAGTGCTAACGTGTTGAGTGGTCCCCTCCCACCCCCAAATCAATGAAAACAACAAGGTAAATCAGTACAAACAAGTAAAATAGATTTAATACAGGGTTAAATAGAAGCCCTAGAAAAATCAGATGGAATGACCGTTGGTGGGTGGGTTTGGGAATTTCTCTACCCCTTTCTGATGTACAGAAAGGTGGAAAGGTTATAGGGGCCACCTATCTGCCAGGTTGCCCTCAATGGGCTCATCTCTAAAGTTGGGGAATGAGTACAGTATTAGATAATCTATAAGGTCTCTTCCAGCTTTTGGGTCACTAGGACAGGAGTCAGAGTCATAGTAGCAAAGTCAGCAGTTAAAACATCCACAAAGAGGTGTATTTACATGATACTTGAGCAAAGGGGTAAGAGATCATGGATAAGTGGTTTTTATGGATTGAGTGATGGGGAAATTCAGTCCACATTGCTAAAAAATATCACACTGTCATTCCTCACATGGATTTCCCAGCAAAACAAAATTTCTGCTGTAAATGCAGCCAAGGTAGGGATGAGCTACAAGAAACTAAGATTAAGCCTGGGAGGGCAAGGAAAGTTTTGATTAAGTGAAGCAATGAGTCTAAAGTTCTTAGCCTAGAGCTTTTGATATAGAAGGTGCTTGGCTCTGGCCAATTCTTTCCTTTCTTCTTCCCCTTCTCTTCTGTATTTAGTTTTTCAAGACTCTTTGCTTCTTAAGATCCATATGGCCCTATGCTGGGTGTTGGGTGTTTTAACTTATATCCTTAGGAAATTAGTTAAGCTCATTCCCATTTGAATTAGTTGAATTCATTCCTAGTTCTAAGAAAGGATTGTGGAAGAGGACAAAGGGAATTCTTTTGGGGAATTATTCAATCACTTTCAGAAG
>NW_012147886.1:4267471-4268165 GCF_000956105.1 Propithecus coquereli | reverse complement strand
TCTCCCAGAACTATTTATTGAATAGGGATTCTTTTTCCCAGTGTATATTGTTGTCTGCTTTGCTAAAGATCAGTTGGCTGGATGTGGATGGTTTTATATCTGTGTTCTCTGTTCTGTTCCATTGGTTTATGTCTCTATTTTTGTACCAGTACCATGCTGTTTTGGTTACTATAGCTTTGTAGTATAGTTTGAAATCTGGTAATGTGATGTCTCCAGATTTGGTCTTTTTGCTTAAAATTGCTTTGGCTATTTGGATTCTTTTCTGGTTCTAAATGAAGTGTAGAATTATTTTTTCTAAATCTGTGAGATATGACATTGGTGTTTTGATGGGAATTGCATTGAATTTGTAAATCACTTTGGGTAGTATGGATATTTTAACAATGTTGATTCTACTGGTGCATGAGCATGATATGTTTTCCCATTTGTTTGTATCCTCTGTGATTTCTTTCCTCCGTGTTTTGTACTTCTCTTTGTAGAGATTTTTCGCCGCTTCAGTTAAGTATATTCCTAAGTATTTCATTTTCTTTGTGGCTATTGTGAATGGTTATTGAGTCTTTGATTTGACTCTCAGATTGACTGTTATCAGTGTATAGGAATGCTACTGATTTGGGTACATTGATTTTGTAACCTGAGACTTTGATGAATTTATTTATCAATTCTAGGAGTCTCTTGGTGGAATCTTTGGGGTTTTCTA
>NW_012147886.1:4264973-4267421 GCF_000956105.1 Propithecus coquereli | reverse complement strand
TGGCTGAGTTCGTTCCCCTCCTACTACCTACAGGGGTATCTTTAAGCATGCCCCAAGGTCCAGATGCAAGACAGTAGGCTGACAAAGAGACTAGTGTTCCCCTTTTGAGTTAAGGTTTCCTATTTGAGCAGCTTGCCTTATGGCTTCAATATTTGCCATACTAAAGACAATAAAGTAACCCCAATATTAATTCAAATCTAAGGGGTCAGGTGAGGTTACATTTTGTTTCTCCATCCCCAGAGGGTATGCCTCTTCTCCAGAGCAGGCAGCCATTCATAGGGATGCTAGGACATGAGCTCTTTAGAAGATCCTGGGCAGTTCCAGAGCCCAGATTTGCTGGCATAGTCATTAGTGCTATTGGCTAAAGATTCTGGTCCTTCTACTTCTAAGCATAATCTAGGAGCACACTACTTTGTGATCAGGTGGCACCAAAATTGGAATGGAAGTGATGTGTGTTACTTCTGGGCTGGAGCTTTTAAATGCAGATGCAAACCATGTAGACCTCTCTTGCTCTCTGCCAGAGTTTTCTTGCTTTCTGCCAGAGTTGGCACTGGTGGTCACTTCATCAGCCAATGTCCTGGAGTAAGGGGATGTGGCACTAAGCTTTCTTGCTGACCCTCCATAGACATGCAACATGAGCAAGACTAATGTTTTAAATCACTGATGCTTTGGGTTGTTTTATTTTTTTATTTTTGTAATTGGATCATAACTGGCCTATTCTGATTGACCCATTTGCTAATATAAGAGAAAGCTCCTGCCATAGAACCCCTACTATTCCCTTCTCTTTCACTTTTGTCATCGTGGTTAAAACTTTCCTAAATGGAAAACATACAGGCTATCTTTCTGTTGTCTGCTCTCCTGAATTAATTCTAAAATACAAAACAAAGGCCAAAATCCTTAAGCTAACATTTGGGACTTTCCCACATTTTGACCTGAATGAGAAAATGTTTGAATTATTAAGTACAGCACTTGACTCATAGTAGATCCTCAAAACCTGAAAGTTTAGCTATGCTTTTATTCATTCCTTTGGATGGAATCTCCAACAGAGACCTTAACTCAGTCCTTCAAGGACAACATAAATGCTTTGTGACACTACCGGTGAGTTTTTGTTTGCATGCCACAATTCTTTCTTCATCTGTAGCAACTATATATCATCTCTTATCTTCTGAAATCCCCCAATCATTATTAGTACCTCTTCGAGATCACAAATTATGATCTGACATGTAGCTTAATGTTTTGTATATATGTCTTTTAAGATTTGTTAGATTTGAAAGCTTCCTGAAGGCAGAATCCATGTCTGTTTCTCAATTTTGTATGTCTTGTGACAGCCAATACTGGGCCTAAAAACCACACTAAGAATTCAATACATATTTTTTGAATGAATAACAAAAGAACATTTACCACATCTGTCCTGGATCATGCCACAGCCATTTTTCCATTCTCTAGGTCCTTAATTTCTACTGAATATTTTATTTATAGCAAGAAGGACAGGAGAAAAAAGCGAACTTTGGAAAACCTACTGAGCCAGGTACATTATAAACATTGAGTTTTTGTTTTAGCCCTTAGAGGCAAGTATTTGTTAAGCCATGCATCCAGGGCTACACAGGTGGTAACTGGTAGAGCTGGTGTGTTGACATCTAGAAACCATGCTGTTTTCATTACATGTTATTCATTTCTGAATCAGGCCTTGTAACAATTTTTAGATTGTTATCAATCCCTTAGGCTAACTCATTTTCTGTGCTGACTCTATTAAATAGGGTGGAGACACTTTTAAATACACAGTTCTTAAACACACTGTGAATTTTTTCTTTTCGTCCCTAGCAGAGCTTTGGAGATTGAGACAGAGACACTCAGAGTGAATGCTCATAGTGTGTCAATTCCTAATGAGGATGCAGCAGTCCTGAAATGACCTTGAGAATCAATTGGAAAATAGGTTGGATTCACACAAACTCCTCCCCAACACCCCATGAAGCAACCCTACAGGACAAGCATAGTCTAAGGAAGATCATTTCTTCTGCGGTCCATGGCCAGAAACAGAAAGTTAAGCACTCAGCTAAATTTGACAAAACACAGAATGATGTCATTGTATTCCTAGGGAAGGAAGAAACGGCTTCTCCACAGGAATCACCTCCAACATCAATATATCTCTTGGTAGCTAATGGCTGCAATTGGAATTTGCTGAGAAAATGGGATGAGGAAAAGCTGTGGGAAGTTGTGAGCACGGGAGGGCTGGGAAGGGGCACTGCTAGCTTATTACTGTTGGCCAGAAAGTGCTGTTTGTTGATTTTAGTACCTGGCCACCTATTGGGCTTGTCTCAGCCAAAATAAGCTCTACTCAGGATGCTAATTGGAGAGGAATGTATTATTTTCTTTGGATCAAATCCAACCTGAACCTCCCAGACAAGGCCCTGTGACTCCGAGGCCAGGATTTTGTTCCAAATCATACCC
>NW_012147886.1:4263478-4264923 GCF_000956105.1 Propithecus coquereli | reverse complement strand
CACTAAATGTTGTAAATTTTATGTTGCTGATGGTTGCTGGATTTTGTTATTTTAAAAGAACATTAGGTTTTCTTCTTTCAGGAAGTTAAGTTACATGCAGGTCAGTTTATCCTTTTAAAATTTTCTTTTAAGATATTTTAGGGCATTTGTAGAGTAGCCATTACTTTAGGGCTAATTTATCCTCACTTCAGAGGCATGCCATTCTGAGGCCCCTACGGATTGGCTGATTTATTCACTGAAGTCTCTCTATATTGGCTAGTGGCATCTCAGATGATTCCTGTCTCCATGTGAACTTCTGGAATTTTTTGGTTTACAGCTGTTGAATAACCATTCTCTCCTTGGAAGTTGTTCCTTGCCCCAGCATCGTGAAGTTTTACCATACACATGTGTAGATTGGAATTTAGCCAAAGACTCAAGAGTCATCTAGGCTTCCTCAATTCCTTTTTTTTGTGTGTTTCTCCTGTTAGGTAATCTGCCTCACCAATTCCAATCATCTTGGCCTCCCTGAACTCTGGTATCAGTCCCCTCACTTCAGTAAGATTCTCCGGTTCTGTGTGAGTTCTCCTCCTCTGTGCCACATTTTAGAGATTACCTGAAGGTAGATAGTCTGGATAATGGTAGGGCTCACCCCATTCATTTTTATTTTTTTCAGAGATTTACAGTCCTGTTATGCATGTTGTCCAGTGTCTCAAAAGAATTGTTGCTTATATTCCGGTGTTCTTGTTTACAGGGGGAAGGTAATTTCAGACTCTTTTATTTTCTCATGCATAGAAGCAGAAGTTATTATGTACATTTAATATCTCACTTGGCCTATGTTGCATGACCTATTGACCACTTTGTGATATATCAACCTAGTCTGTTTGCATTATTAAACACGTGTGTCATTAATGTGTGTTTTATAGTATTTAATTAAGTTTCCAAGCTTTGTTCTCCTTGGAGATGAGGGAATGAGTTTGCATAGTTAATGCTCCTCTTTAAGAATATGTCTTATTTATAATTTTGGAACATATTTTAAGCTGCCTTTATACTTGGTTGTTGTATACATTCTAGGCATATTTATCTCATCCTGTTCTTTGTATTCACTTTTCTCTACTTATAGAGAAATAAAACACATTGAAACTTTATAAATAGACAGGTACTGAATAGAAGAAACAACATACTCATATGTATCTGTACTCTAAACTTCCTAAAAAGAAATGAAAATTAAATATACCTTATTATATTCACCATTCTTTTTTTTCTCTTTAATTGAATTTTATTGTGGTATGATTTAGGTACAATAAACTGCCCAGACTTAAAGTGTGCAATTTTATGAGTTTTTGTGGCCTTATACACCCCTGAAACTACCACAATCGACATAAAGAACTTTTCCGTCACTCCCAAAAGTTTCCTCCTGCACCTTCGCAATCCCTCCTTCTACCCCTGGCCTCCAGGCAACTTCTGAT
>NW_012147886.1:4259674-4262379 GCF_000956105.1 Propithecus coquereli | reverse complement strand
TTATGTCCCTGCATCCTCCCTGTTTCAGTGTTGCAGTTTGGATAGTGGCTGCATCCTTCTACACCAGAGTTCCACTTCTCCATGGTTTCAGCTCTTACCAGACGATGGTGGCATTATTTCTTTCCATTACCCTTCCTTGTGGGGACAGTGATGACTTATTGTTATTGCTAGTCTCTGAGTGCTTTCACATCATTAGTTGGTTCCCTTAATTCTATCAATGGTCATAATTTTTTTTTGTTAAATCCTTTTCAGTAGAATTCTCTTTCCTGTTTGGACACTAACTGATGCAATGATTATTACAAAATCTTCTGTTACTGTTGGCAAATCTTGAGCTCTCAACTTAAAGCAGATAGGGCTCACGTGTTGTCTGATAAGGCTCTGATAAATGTTGTGGTGTGAATACATGTTCCTCCTTTGACTCTTGAAAATGTTAGAGTTACAATGGGCATTACACTTAAGTAGGATGGACTTTAGTGCACATCTAATAACCAGCTTCTGGCCATCTTCTTAATCACTCTGATTCTGAGATAAGAGATTAAAAACATGGCAGGATTCTCTCAATTTCAGGCTCCTTTTGAAACTTGGGTTTCTGTTTACTACTTTTAAGCTCTTGACAATAGTTATTAATCTTAACTCGTTAGGTAGGGAAGCAGAAAGTCACTAAGATCTCACAGGTTGAAGATGAGGAATAAAGAGTTTCTAAAGGAGAGTATCAGGACAATCCCATAATTGGGTTTATTTGTAAAACAACATGAAATAAACCAAACTTCCCTCTCCTATCAATGTTTCTACCTCCCTACTTTGTCATGTCCAAGTTCAGATGCCTTTTATGGGGGTAAAAGTGGCTTCTCTCTTCTTTATCCTGCTTTGGCCATTTTTCTTGGAACATGACAGCTGTAAACTGTTGTCCCCTTTGGAAACAGAGAACATTGTGTCCACTCCCACTCCAGAATTCCCATTGTTATCTCCTTATTATCCTTCACTTGATTCTGATCTGATCTGTTCCAGAACACATGAAACCAGCACTAAGCCATTTTTGTTGTTTGTGTCTGGGAGTTGTTTATCAAATTGAGTGACCAGGCATTATCTTTCTTCTTCTGGGGATTGACTGTGAGTTCTCTCTCAAGGCTGTGGCTGGGGAAAGCTAGCTTAGCCTTCTGAGAGGGCACATAAGTTGATTCCTCTGAGTTTTATACAGTGCTGTGGTGGAGGATGAGAGGTATGGGTGAAATTCTCTTAGAGGGTGGACATAGTGTCACTTCTTAAAGGTTCATCTCTAGCCATTGTCTGTGTTTTCTAAACATTCTACCTCCCAGTGGTAGGGTGGCTGTGACTTTAAGAATCCTGCTGTTTAAGCATATTGTGGTGGTCTATCTCATTAATGGCCACTGTTAATCCACATCTTCTTGCATTCACATTCTTGGCTAGTCTCTTTCCCTTCAATATGGGCTAGCCTGGTGACTCTTTTTAACCAATAGAATGTAGTGAAGTGATGCCGTGATAATTCCAGGTCTAAGTCTTAAGAAGCCTTCAAAGCTCCTGTCTTTCCTTTTATGGGAGCCCTGAGCTACCATGTAAGAATTCAGATTACCTTGCTGGAGAGATCATGTAGAGAAGACACATGGAGAGGGCACATAAAAAAAGAAGAGGCCTTGAGACTATAAAGAGAGGGAGATAGAGAGAACTCTAGCCATCCCAGTCTCTAGATGAACTCAGCCCATAGCTAATCTACCAATTGATTAACCAATCACAAAAATGCCTGCTAGCCAGATGAGCAGAAGAACCACTCAGCTGAGCCCAGACTGATACATGTAAATATTTAACATGCTACTAAATGCACAGAGGTAAAATGGAAACACACACACTCTAACCTGCATCCATATGACCTAGAGCATATGCCCCTACAGACAGCCTCCTGGCTGAGTTCGTTCCCCTCCTACTACCTACAGGGGTATCTTTAAGCATGCCCCAAGGTCCAGATGTAAGACAGTAGGCTGACAAAGAGACTAGTGTTCCCCTTTTGAGTTAAGGTTTCCTATTTGAGCAGCTTGCCTTATGGCTTCAATATTTGCCATACTAAAGACAATAAAGTAACCCCAATATTAATTCAAATCTAAGGGGTGAGGTGAGGTTACATTTTGTTTCTCCATCCCCAGAGGGTATGCCTCTTCTCCAGAGCAGGCAGCCATTCATAGGGATGCTAGGACATGAGCTCTTTAGAAGATCCTGGGCAGTTCCAGAGCCCAGATTTGCTGGCATAGTCATTAGTGCTATTGGCTAAAGATTCTGGTCCTTCTACTTCTAAGCATAATCTAGGAGCACACTACTTTGTGATCAGGTGGCACCAAAATTGGAATGGAAGTGATGTGTGTTACTTCTGGGCTGGAGCTTTTAAATGCAGATGCAAACCATGTAGACCTCTCTTGCTCTCTGCCAGAGTTTTCTTGCTTTCTGCCAGAGTTGGCACTGGTGGTCACTTCATCAGCCAATGTCCTGGAGTAAGGGGATGTGGCACTAAGCTTTCTTGCTGACCCTCCATAGACATGCAACATGAGCAAGACTAATGTTTTAAATCACTGATGCTTTGGGTTGTTTTATTTTTTTATTTTTGTAATTGGATCATAACTGGCCTATTCTGATTGACCCATTTGCTAATATAAGAGAAAGCTCCTGCCATAGAACCCCTACTATTCCCTTCTCTTTCA
>NW_012147886.1:4247456-4249899 GCF_000956105.1 Propithecus coquereli | reverse complement strand
TGTCATGAGGGTAATGACATTTACCTCACAGGATTGTTATGGAAATGAAATTAGGTAAGGTATGCTGATTTCATAAACTTCCAACACTACAGAAATGCCTGTTGATTTAATTGGTATTGGCTTCAGACCAGATTATTACCATTGACTTTATGTGGAAGAGTATTGTGGCCAAAACAAAACAGGGTTGTAGAGACTGGTTTTGTTTAATGTGCTGGTCAGCACATCCCCAACCCCAGTTCAGATTTCTATGTGGATGAGCCCTATGAGTGGATGATTTCAGGACAGGTGAGAGGTGAACCACTAGAGAGACCAGCAAGGCATTCATTCACTAAGCCTGCCAGGTGAACTATGCCTGATCCCTAGGTAGAGAACCCACAGTATTGTCTGGATAAGAGATTGTGTCCCCCAGAATTGCAGAGAGGAACACTTTCATTTGTGCATCAAGGTTAGTATGGATGGATAAACACAGTAAAGACTGCAGAGAGTATATTACTATAGATCATTCCAGGAGTCTGTAGCTTTGGGAACATCAGAAGCCTCCAGGAAGAAAAGCAGCATTGAGTTCTCATGGGCAGGGGTCAGAGTAGGGGGGTACTAGCAACAGTGGTGGCACAGAGTCACCTCCCTTAAAAGCCTTGTAGGCAGAGGAATATCACGAAGGGGCGGGAGCAGAAGAACTGTCAGCACATGTGAGTCGTGATGGGGATCCTGAGAAATAACTGGGGAGACCTGGGGAGGGATGTAGAGTGCTTAGCTACTGGAGTTGTACAGATGGAGTTTCTCCAGGCTCAGTTCTAGACTGGATTTTCTCCTTATTCTAAATCCTCCTTGAAATAGACCTCCTTCTCTATGCTGATGACACCCAACATGCAACCTTTACTTGAGCCCTGTTGTCCAAACTCCAGATGGGTGTATACTCCGCCTGCTCGCCAGCTCCCCCTCATATCTTATAGGTACCTCAAACTCAATGTGTCCCTGAACACAGGGTCAACCAACTCTGCCACCTGACTAATTTATGATTCCACATCCATTCAGTTGTACCAGTCAGTTCCTTTCTATTTTTGTCACCATTTTCTTCAATCCATCATTACCTCCTGCCGGTTTTACTCTTAAATATTCATGGTTCAGTGTATGTTCCTCCACCCTGCAGCCACCAGTGTGGTTAATGCTACCATATCTCTCAACTGAACAGCTCTGTAGCATGCTAGTCAGCTTCCTCACATCCTCTCTTGCCTTTCTCATTTTATCTTCAAACTACTGCCAAGAGGATCTTTTAAAAAGGCAAACCTTACTGTGTCATTGCCTAGCTTAGAACCTTTCAATGATCCTGTATTGTTCCTAAGGTAAAGGCCACATTCCTCAATGTGGCCAGGATGGCCATGGATGCATGGCAGAGACCATGCTGCCACCACCTCCATCTCCTGCTCTCTCTGCCGCAGGCTCCAGGGTCTTTCTTTAGCTCCTTGGAGGTGCCCAGCTTAGTCCCACCTTAGGTGATTTCCATCTGTGTGTTTGCTGTTGCCAAAGACTATGCTCCCTCTCCTTCATCTAGTTAACACCGTGGTTTACATGCCAATCTGAGGTTGCCAATGGGGTACTAAAAACAAAACAAAAGCCCTTATTCTATGTGATATTCCCTCAGCCCCCTGACTTCTTGTGCTTCTCTATCATGCTACTTGGCACACTTGTGTCTATTTTCCTCTACAGTATGACTTCTTTGGGGGATGCATGGCGTCCATCCCATTCACTGTTATGTCACCAGTGTTTAGCACAGATGTTATAATACCTAGAAGACATTCAACGAATACTCATTCCGTGATTAAACGAATATGAAATCGTGAGATAATTTCTTTCCAAGTATGTCATAGAACTCTCATTTTCAACAGGATTCTACCCAGTGACTTTTCAAACCTTCACGATGATGGGCCAGACTGCACTAGGCATCTAAGATTGTTAACTAAATAGCCCGTTTCTTTCTTTCCTCTAAAAGTAATTACTGGTTGCTAAATATTCAAACATACATTGAAAAAGCAGCTCATTACATTAAGAAATAAATTACTATTGCTAATTGCTTCTAGTAGTTAATTACTCTAATTATTAGTCTGACTAATAAATTATTGCTTCTGATTATGTTGTGAGCACAGTTGGAGCATTCAAAAATGCAATTTTCACAGTTGTTTACATCAGAATGTGTTCACAGAATTATAGAGCCCTAATTACCCTGGAATAACTGGTAACAAAAAAAATAAACATTTGATAAATGCAATCAAAATATGTCATTTCTTTGTCAGCTTATTTAGGAGATCAAGCATTAAAATGAAACAACCACACTTTTCTTCAGGGGGTAACGATACATTAAAATTGGGATTTTTGTTTTGTTTTGGTTGAATAAGAACTAAATTAGAATTTCTTTTGTTATTTAAAACAAGGAAAATAATCAGAC
>NW_012147886.1:4243136-4245160 GCF_000956105.1 Propithecus coquereli | reverse complement strand
ACCAACAAGTCTACAATCTTCCAAGTTGAGACTCAAGCGAGTGAAGCTCAAAGAAAGACAGGAGAGGCCCTCCCAGCTGGTTTCAGGCCTACCTTCTTAGTACCATTTTCTTCTCCTCAGATGACAGACACTGGGAATCTCCAGCTATGTCCGACCCAATTCCGGGGTGACTGCTACTTTTTCAAGGGCTGCAGGCTTCATGGCCTAAACCAGGGGTCAGAAAACTATGGTCCATGGGCCAAATATGGCTCACTGTTGGTTTTTATTAATGAAGTTTTATTGGGGCACAGTCATATCCATTTATTTATGGCTGCTTTTATGCCGTAATAGCAGAGTTGAATGGTTGTGACAGAGAATCTATGGCCCACAAAGTCTACAGTTTTTACTATCTAGCCCTTTAAGGAAAAAGTTTGCCAGTCCCTAGACTAAAAATAACTAGTGCATTTGAATTCAAGCTAGTTACCCTAATAATTTTTCATGAGTTATCCATATATACATACAGAAACCAAATAGTTATTTGATTTTACAGTCAAACTCCAAACTCACGAGAAGAGTTAATCCTAAGAGTTAGGATTCACTGGGTGCAAAGTATTTTTGAATGCAGAAAAAGTTTCGGCATTGTTTTCTGGGAATGAGATTTATTTGTGCTGCTGCCTCTTTCGAAAAACTGGGCCCTGCCTTAAAGTGGACACCGGTATTCCTACCAAAGTCCTTGTCCTCTACAGAATTTGTTAACATTATGAAACATACCAAACCCTTGGCAATGCCTGTGTTAAAGGTATGGTTTGCTAAGTATTAGAAGCATTATCAAATCTTGAAAAGTTAAAAATGTCTTCATTAGTTACAAAATAATACATTGGTCTCAGTATGCATGTATATGTGTGTGTGTACCTGTGTGTGTGTGTGAGAGAGAGAGGGAAAGGGAGAGAGAGACAGAGAGGGAGGGAGAGACAGGGAGAGAGGGAGGGAGAGAGAGAGAGAGAGAGAAAGAGAGAGGATATTGAAAAAAACTGGGGAACAGTTGGGTAGAGGCAAAACCCAGCTGGCTCCACTATTTTGGGATTTGGAGACATCGAATACATCCAAACTTTGGAAAACACTACATGACAATTTGTTGGAACATGAAAAACGAGAAAAGCTGCAGTGGGGTACTATGTTCATAATGTGGGATTACTGTCACCATCACAGATGACTTTAGCTTTGTTGACCCCTTCAGGAAATCTGGCCTGCGGATCACCTTGAGTCCCCCTCAGTTGTTCACAAACACAGACACACCCTTATCCTTGTCATGCCTTGGAACTGCCTGCTGTGTGCATCATGAATAGTAATGAGTTCAAGCTGTGCAGAGTGGGAGTTGCTGTCTTGGGGCCAGCGAGTTCCCTGGCTTGGGGGTATTCTAGAAGAGGATGGATAGTTTCTCATTAAAGGTGCTATGGATGTCACTTGATCATTGCTTTGTGTATAGCTGGCACAAGTAAAAAGATTGTACTAAATGATAAAACAAAGAGAGTTAGATAGATAACTTTTAAAGTTTGTTCAAGCCAATCCTCTGATCCTAAGCCCAATAAACATTTTTATAGCATTTTAAATGTGACAAATAGCAGAGATGTTCAGAAAATCTGTTTCCTTTCCTTGGGAACACAGGAGGCTTTTCTCAGCCTTCCCTGAACCCTGAAAAATCTGTTCTGTCTTTTCCTCCAATGACTACCAGAAGGCCAGTGTTGAAGACCTTGGTGTCACATGCTGAACAGAGCTTGGGTCCCTGAGTCACTTCTTGGAGAAGAGCTGCCCGGCAGAGCTTCCCACTTACATTGAATTGTGATGTGAGCAGGAAATAAAACTTCTCATTTTGTTAATGCCACTCAGGTGTGGGGTTATTTGTTGCAGCAGTGAGTGCTCATTATCTATCTCGATGTGTTTATATCACATGGCTAAATTAGATAAAAGTAATTAATGTTAGGAAAGGAATATCTTAAGTTGAAAAATTACTTTCTGTAGAGCAATGAAAATAAATGAACTATAGC
>NW_012147886.1:4241599-4243086 GCF_000956105.1 Propithecus coquereli | reverse complement strand
AAGTCTTAAGTATAGAGTTTTAAAACTTCCAAACCCCTGGCGTGAATGTCATTTTACTTACCAGTTTATCAAGTCAATGACAGAAGTAGGTACCCTATTGCAAGCTGTGGGCTGACTTTTTTTTTTATACCTCCTACTAATTGCTACAAGTATGTATCACCACTCATTTTTTCACCATGTGTTTCTGTTACTACTCTCTGTGTGCTGGACAAAGTTTTAAGGTGTCTCCAAGATCTTCATCTTCTGGTAACCCTCTTGTATAATCTCCTCCCCTGGAGTGTGGGCAGGACTTGCTGCTAAACAACAGAAAGAGCTGAGATGATGGGATGAACATGATCACATGGGGTGGTGTTGTGATTAATTACATGAGATTGTGAAGCCCCTCTGTCTTCCTTTGCTGGCTTGGAAGAAGCCACTTTGGAAAACCCCATGTAGCAAGAAACTGTAGGTAGCATCTAGGAGCTGAGGGTGGCCCCAGCCATCAACCAGCAAGAAGCTGAGGGTCTCAGTTATCCAACTGCAAGGAACTGAATTCTGCCTACAAGTGTGAGCTTAGAAGCAGATCTTTCCCAGCTGAGTCTCAGATGAGACAGCAGCCCTGACTGATATGGTAATCTCATCCCTGTGAGACCCTCAACTGAGATGCCAGCAAAGCTGTGCCTGGATACCTGGCCCACAGAAATTGGGAGATAATAAATGTGTGATATTTTAAGCTGCTAAATTTGTGGTAATATTGAAATTTAAAAGTGCCTACATTCTCTCTTCCTACTGTCACTGACAATGAGAGAATCCTGAGAGATAGATCTTCATACCAAGATTATTACAAGCTACCCACACTGTAGCTCTCAAATGCTCACCTGTGGTCCGGTCTGCTCTGGTTAATAGAGCGTAGAACTTGGGACAGAAGACCTATTAGGTTGAACCATATGAAATTGCCATTTTAGCAGGTTTAATATGGTGGCATGTCAGCAATTTCATAAACTTAAACTCTTCTTGACTCTTCTACTAATAGCAATTTAGCTTTGAATAAGTCATTTTATTGTTTCTTTTTTTCATCACCTGTCAAATCAGGAATAATAATCACTAAGATGTTTTAGCATTTTGCCCATTTTATCTCACTCCACCCTTTAATGATCTATGGTAGATATTAATTGCCCCATTTTTGAGATAAGGAAATTGAGGCTTGAAGAGGCAATATAACCTATATAAAGTTATACAGTAGCATAGGCAGGGTTCAAACATGGCTAAGCTGACTCTAGAGCTCATGCTTTTGACTTCACTGTGCTACAGTTTTTCCCTTATAGCAACACTATGATTGAAGTCAACAGAGACAGGCTTTACAACCAGACAGATCTGGGTATGAATTTAAATTTCACTCCTGTGAGTCTTTGTAAAAGTAGCTTTACCTCTCTGGGCCTCAGCTTGCTATTCTAAAATATGTGGAAAATAGTAGCTACCTCGTAAGAATCTTTTGATAATTAATTGGG
>NW_012147886.1:4178087-4238214 GCF_000956105.1 Propithecus coquereli | reverse complement strand
TTGCTGACACTGAAGCCCAAGCCTTCCATAAGTTGCCACTCTGACATATGATGTGAATTATATTAGGGAAGGGTTTCCTAATTAGGTCCTGAGTTCTTTATAGGTTCATAAGCTAGCAGTGGAATTTTGAAATCATAGGAGTTATTGTCCATTTGCTTACAAGTGAGGGCACCTAAGTTAACAGGTCATTGTATTTGTTTTAGCCTGGAATTAAACAACCCGGGCTGGTTATGGCACTTAACATATTTCATGTTCCTTAGAAGTGCTGGTTAGCAATTTATCTGTCTTTGATTAATTAAACATAGGAAAACCTAATTTGTCACTAGCCTCAGCTTGGAAGATGAAATTTATCAAAGTATGAGGCCCATGGGAAGAAATTAATAAAAGAAATCCCTGCTGGTGAAAAGGTTTAGAAATAGTGTTCTGTATTAATTCAAATTCAAGTGCATTTTGTATTCATTCCTTGTTAGCTCATTCATTCATTCAACCAGTATTTACTGAATGACAACTCTGTGCCAGATGGTTCTAAGCACTGGAGGTAGGACGGTGATCAGATCCAGTATCCCTGTCTTGGGGAACTGCCAGTATAGGGCGGGTCTTAGTATAAGTAGGTAGTACTTCTGGCAAAGGGAAGCGGACTAACTTGCATGTTGAGAGGTAGAGAACATATTGGTCAAATGCGCTGCTCCCGGGGTCAGACAGCTCTGGGTTGAAGTCCTGTCTTTGTCATTTAACAAATGCGAACTTTGGGCAAGGAACTTAACCTCTTGAAGCCTCAATTGTCCTTTCTGTAAAATGGGATAGCAGTTATCTATGTCAAAGGGTTATTGTGAGGATTGCGAGGAATCGATGAGCCTGTAAACACTTCGGCATCTCACCTGCATGTAGCTCAGCCTCAATTCTCATGTGTCAGTTTACACGTCTCATCTATCCTCATGGTAAACAACCTGGCAGGTTTTTTTCTTCTTCTTCTCAAAATATGAAAACTGGAAACCTGGACCAGAGAGGTGGGACAACTTTCCTTAGGTGATACTTGTCCTCAAGAGCAGAGCTGCTGGACCTTGGGCCCAGGTCTTTCCACCCCCAAGACCAGAGCTATCTCCATTGGCCTGATGGCTCTTCTGTGCATCGTGCCTGAGAAAGCCAAAGGGGAAGAACACTTATCTTTTAGGCTGAAAGATCTGATATGGCATTTCCCTTGCAGTCAGTGATTCCCAACCTTGCATGGGTTACCCTGAGGAGGTGTATCGTAGTCCCTGGGAGTTGGGGATAGCCAAAGCTGAAAAAGTATAAAATTTCTTTGACTTGATTTTATAAAGAAGCATGTAATATGTTAGCATTGGATTTATCTGCTTCGTAATTTAATTTGAAATGTCAGATTAGGAAGGAAAGGGGTGATTTATGTTTACGTAAGCGGGCACTGTCTGAAAAATAGGATGAGCCTCTGAGTCTTCTTAGGGCTGGGTAGATGTTTTGGGCCTCTTTGCAGCTGCTGGGAGTAGTCTAGGGAACACATAGGAAGATTCTGTGGAACCAAAGTGTGGGTTAAAAATTGTGGCTGTAGTATAGCTAACGGAACCCTTATTCTGATAAAGATGTCTGCTGGACTTCCATGTGTGTGGCATTGGGTAGCAGCAGCTGCCTATGTTATTGAAGTTAGTCTACTCCCAAATGAGCAATAGAGAGCTATGTTTTTGCTAATTATCATAACCAATTAGTTGAATTTGGAGTAAAAAATATTCAGGGCAAAATCACTGGTTCGCGCTGTTCACAAGAATGACTGAATTATACATGTGATGGTTGTTTCATGACCCACAGTGAAGAGACCAGGGAAAGTTCCTGGCAATGGAATGTGTCTCCCTCAAAGAACCAGACCCGAGGGGAACTGCAGGCCGTAGCAGAGCTTGAGGGGCTGCATAGGGCACAAGGCCTCTGCTTTGGGAGAAAAGAGAATGGTAGGAGCAAGATGCTTCAGCTGTGGAGACTCTGAGAGCCCACGGCATCACTGTCTGTTGTCTTGTGGGTGGGTGTGGTAGGTGCACGTGTCCCAGAGGCTAATGAGGTCAGTGCAGGTAGTACTTGCAAGGGTCCAATGATGCCTCTGAGAACTGCAGACCTGGGACAAGAAATTCAAGCTTCATAGGACTAGAAATGTCAATTTGTCCATTTCATAGATGAGAAAACTGGGACCCAGAGGGGGAAAATAACGAAAGTCACAGCAGCTAGTTAGGTTCAGAAAGTCAAACTCACCTTCTGCATTCCTCACCCATTGCTCTTCCTTTTTTGCCATCAATTCTTTACTTTCCAGGAAAATCTGTGTCAGAACCCCAGAAACCCACTCAAGTCACACTCTCCTGCATCAGTCCACAGTCAGGCAGGAAAACGGGAGCATGCTGGGTAGTTCAACAGAGGGAAGTAGTCAGAGAGGTGTGTGCAGAGTGAGCGAGGGGTGAGGGTGAAACAAGCTGGAGGGTCACAGTTGTGGGAAATCACATTACTCTTAGGGCTGAGACTAAAGGATGAAAGTATGACCAGTACTGAGAGCTGTGCTACTGGCAGGACCTGGGGATGATCTGGAGCCAAAGGCAGGGAGATTGCCCGGAGGAAGCTGGACCATGGAGGAATCACACACAGCCAGGCAGTGTCACCTCTCAACATGGAGAGGAGAGAAATATCCTGACTTCTTCCCTTCTCCAACCTCCAGATTTCATGCCAGTGTTTTCCACTGTGGAGAAACTAGTGAGTGAAGGACTCCAGGAAGTGTGTTTTGCAGGGATCAGAGAAGCAACTCACCTGCCCTAATCCTGAGGGTTTTTTTAAGGAGTTATCTTATGGATAAGATAGGGACATTTATGAAAATTAGTGGGATAGTCCTAGAATCATTGAATCAGAGCATCCTTAACTATGTTTGGCACATGCAGGTATTCAGTAAATAGTTGCTCAGGCTTCAGCAGAACCGGTCTCCCTTATGGAAAGTGAATGTCATTTTACATAATGTTTGTACATGTTTCTGATTATTTTATGAGATCAGGATAGAGAAGAGCAATTCCTTCATCACTTTGTATTCCTATCAGCAATGTTTGATGAGCGGCCACTTTCGTACATTGACATTAATTGTGAGTATTATCATTTTAAAATACCTTTATGTTAACTGCTTTTTGGGGGTTCATGTTCATGGCCACTGACTTGGGCAGGTTAAGCTGAGCTTAGAGGCAAAAACAGACTAGTGGATTAGCTTGACCATGAGTAATAATTGAATATAAGGATGTAGTTAGTGTCTGGAGTGAAATATAGGCCATTAATTTATTCATTCATTATTCTGATATTTTTTAAGTCTCTTCCAAGTGTGAAGCACTTATTAGAATATCACATTGTAAGAGGATAACAATGATCACTATCCCTTCTTTAGTGTTTATTATGTACCAGGCACTATCTTCAGTGGTTTAAAAATATTAACTCATCAACCCTCACAATAACCCAGTGAGACAACTTTTATTATTGCTGTCATTTTACAGACAAGGAAATGGGGCCCAAGGAGGTGAAATAACTTGCCCAAGATCACACAGCAAGTAACTGAGCCAGGATTCAAACTCAAGTACTGTGTGGCTCAAGAACCTGGCCTTTGTCCTCTATGCTCATTCCTCTCATTCCAGACACTTATCTTAGCAGTACCTTATATTCTATTTTCCTCTCACTCTATAATTCATCTCTTCTGATGACATTTTTTGCAGGTGTTTCTTGTAAAGTTATAGAAATAAGTTGACTCAATAGAGATAATTCACACCTGAAGCAAACTCTGCAAATTACACACAAGATAAAATTCTACCTCATCAGGTTTGTGCATGAACTCTATAGTCAGTGAAGTCATTCCCTGCTGAGTTACAGCCACCTTCCTGGGATCATTGCTAATCTGTCATCTATGTGAATTTTTAATCTTTGTTTACAACGTCAGCATTGTTGTCTCTACTGAGTTTCTGCTCAACACCATTCCCACAGTTTTCCCATCACTCCAGGGAAGCACAATGGTGATAGTGTTCAGCACTTCTCTGTCAACTTTTAATGTATTCATGTTTGGCCAGCGAAATTTTAGTGCCACCCATGAACTTTGGCATGATCTTGTTCTCACTATTGATGAAATCTTCGAAGTCTTCATGTGCAGGTTCTTCTTTTAAACACCTCTATAATCCAAAGCCTGTGCCAAGCATGTATCAACATTGTTCCAAGAATTAGCTATTGCAGAAATGACCTCCTCAACCTTTTTAGCATGTCTGAGATTCCTGGGCCTCTGTTAACTGTGGCAAGCATGTAGCTAACAGAAAAAGGAATGTTAAGGGAAACCTATGTTCACTTTCCATGGAGTGTAAAATTTCTTGGCTCACAAATTGGTATTATAGCTGTAACACTGAGGGGGATGCTAAATGCTAAAACACAATTTTCCCCAAGAAGTACAGGAGAAGACTGTGGAGTAATGATCGGGAACAATAAACTACATTTTTTTTTCCAGGCTAGGTTGCCTGTAATGAACTTGAGCTAGGAGTGCAAAGTGGATATCCAATCAGTCAGAAAGTATTTAACTGTTCAAACTTTCTTGTCTGCATAGCAATGACAGATAAGTTTCATGTATCATTTAAATATCTCAGATGTTGGCTCTTTTCCATCACTGTCAACTTAATCTTTCCTGTAGAATTGGCAAGTCTAAAAACAGTCACTCTGGGCTATGTTTCCTTAAAACCTGCTGGAGTTCTCTTGTCAGCCATTGCTAAGTATTTTCTAAGAACGTAGCACCAGTATAGAGCTGTTTCATCAGCATTTGCAAATTTCTTTAGGATTAAGGTTTTCATCAGATATGATCCTAGCACATTTATACATGTAACTCTCAGCTGCTGCATGATCAACAGAAGCTTTTTCACCACATATTTTCAAATATTTTATACCATGGCACTTGTTAAATTTATACAGTCAACTTCCTGACTATTTGTATTCACCTTCAATATTCATTCCTTCATAAATAGCCTAGCTGGTTCCATGATTAGTAAATCAGTGCCATACATTCAAGTTATTGTTTTCAAATCTAATAAACACAAAATCAAGATCTTCATATTTTCCCCGATGTAATGTTTAACTCATCTTACTTTAGTTCTTGGTTGTCATTTTCACTGTAAAACACCAACAAATTGTCTTTTAGTTTCACTAAATTGTATATGGTGGAAGTTTCTACCTAGTATTACATGATAAGACACCTCACATATGCACCATTAGTTCAGCAGTATTCCTCGTCCTTTGCTATTGATAAAAATTATACTTCTTCCTTTTCTTGACTCTATTATTCACAGAGGTATCTTGACATTTTTGTTTGACATTTTCATAGTGCAATTAAAGGCCACAAAACCTCCACAATACAACAAAAATATTAACTAGTGGCAGAGGCACATGCGACTTGTAGAAGTAATAAGACAAAACTGGCATTAAATGTCAGTTCAGGTCTTGTTTTGTCACCACATTAGTTTTGGTACCAAACTTGCCAACAACAACAATACCAGAAACATTTGGTTTTCAGAGTTGTTTGGATTCTGGAATTGTGGATGAGGGATTATGAACCATGTCTTCATTTGACAAATATAGAAATTGAGGGTTGGCAGGATTATCTGGTTTGGACATTTGCAAGAACTCCCTGCTCCAGTTCAGTTCTGAAATTCGGCAGACTAATGAGTTGGGAATATATATTTATACTTACACACTAGATTAAGCTTGTGATTTGGGCAAATTGTTCATACTTTGTGCATGTATTTCTTCAGTGGTAAAATGGAAATACACATTGTTAACTTGAGAATTACCAAAAGGATTGACTCACACAGCATTATTTCAGTGTATAATCTGATTATTAACAGATGCAATGCTCCCTTTACCCACCATTGTTCTTATACTTTTGAGAATCAATGAGAACTTTCTAAACACACTGACTAGAAGGATGGAATCAGGTGAGTAGCTAAATGAACTTTTAAAAACTCTTATCAGATATAATAAAGTCAAGTCTTTCTGTTGCAGGGGCCAGGCTTTTGGAGAGAGTAGTGGTTTTCTCTGAGGATAAAACTCTAGCTTTGAGTATCAAAAGCCAAAAAGCCCAGAGGACTCATGAAGCATAAATTTGCCAACAACAACAATACCAGAAACACTTGATTTTTAGATTTTATTCCATAAATAATTGCATGTTATGAATGTAGGATAGTATGAGAACATTTTTTTCTCCCCAGCCATAATAAACATCCCAACGCAATATTTCAAAGGAAAGTATGAGATTTGGATAATGGTGGATATTCCTGAGGGGTCTTTGAGACTCATTCCTGGGCTGAATCTTTTTGTTTTGGGGTATAGGAAGGGAATTGAAACTTAGGTAGGTTTCAGGGGACTTGGGAACAGATTGGTCTTGTATGTGAATCCTTGTGACATACACAGGAGACCCAAAAAGTTCTTAAGAATTTTATATCAGTGGAAACATTGCCAGCTTGTACTAAAATAGAGTACTACATAAGAGAAGGCAATTGGCCTTCAAAATTCTCCTGGCAGGAAACAAGCTGCTAAAACTACTCAGCTATAAGCAAGTTCTTCCTTTTATTAAAAAGTAACCATGACTTGGAGGGTGGAACCTCCACCCTGGAGAAAGAACCTTGAATGCAGAGAGTGAGCCATGATCCAAGAGGAAGGAGCCACAGCCTCAGAGGATTATTTACAGGACTTGAAACCTAATAGAGTTTACCTGTCTGGATTTCTTTTTCCCTTCTATCTCTCAACCCTTTTCTTTGAACAGTAATGTCTACAACTGTCATTTTGGCTTTTCCAGCATTGTATTTTGGGAACAGAGAACTTGTTTCTCGAGTTTCACAGGTCCAAGGTGGAGAAAAATTGTGCCCCAAGATGGAGTATACCCCAAGACTTACCCTTACCTAATTTAGATGATTTAGATACTGAGATTTGGGATTTGACTTAGATGAAGTTTTGAACTTTGAGTTGATACTGTAAGAGGTTGAAGCTTTTGGAGAACTTGGGTTAGGATGAATGTATTTTGTATGTGAGATGGGCATGAATCTTTGTGGGCCAGAGATGAAGTGAGTTCAGCTGAATAATGGCCCCTCAAAGATGTCCACATCCTAATCCCCAGAATTACAGAATATATTATCTCACATGGCTGAAGGATATTACAGATGTGATTAAATTAAGAACAGTAATATTGAAAGATTATCCTGGATTATCCTCTTGGGCACAATCTAATCACATGGATTCTTAAAAGCAGAGATCACATTCTGACCTTGATCAGAAAAAGAGATGTGATGATGGAAGCAGGTCAGAGAGATGCTACATGGCTGGCTTTGAAGATGGAGGAAGGGGCCGCAAGCCAAGGAATGAAGACAGCCTCTAGAAGTTGGAAAAGGTAGGGAAATGGAATCTCTCCTAGGGCCTCCAGAAAGAAATGCAGCCCTGTAGGTACACTGATTTTAGCCTGGGGAGACTCATTTTTGACTTCCGACTTCCAGAACTGTAAGATAATAAATTTGTGGTGTTTTAAGCCTCTACATTTGTAGTAATTTGTTATGGCAGCAATAAAAACTAATGCAGATCATCCCAGGATATTTCTCATGGGGATTTTGCCCTCTAGAAAGCAGGTATAAGCCATCACTAAACATAATTAGAGTAGAGAGATGCCAGTCAAAGACTCCATGGAATAAGTAGCATTTGGGCTGGACATGAGGCATAAGTGACAGAGAGGACTTTCTAGTGTCATTGAAGACATAGTGGCCTGAACAAATATGCAGAGTGCAAAGAGGAAAGCAGTGGCTACCTGGGGTGTCATCCATTAAAAGGTCCAGACACGTTCTGCCTGCTGCTTTGAGACCCTTTTAGTTACTATGCCTCTGGGACTAGAAACTTCAAAATATGTTTCCATCAGAGTTCTTAAGCCACACTGTTCATTATCATTGCCCTTGGGAGCTCACTGATTTTTATGCACGCAGCAAAGACCTTATGAACTATTTCTCCCTGAGGTGTTGTTATTAGTCTTTGTTCCTTTGCTAACTTTCTGAGTGACCTTGGGCATATCATCAACCATCTCCTGAACTCCTGGGTTTCATTTTCTTCTTCAAAGACATAGCAATATCTTAATCTCCTTTTCATCTCTTCTTCTTCTTTTTTTTGCCACTCTGGTATCTTTTTTACATTCCACTTCCCAGGTGTGGAAAGTGAAGATGATTTAGACACTATCTGTGGAAGGCTTTGAACTTTTCTATAGGTGATTCTCAAACTTATTTAGAAGGTAGAACATCTGGAAGGCATGACAGTCTTTAAGGAACACCATGAAATACTGATATATTTAATTCCAGGAAATGCAATAGGGATGGTTTTAGTTCCAGACAATTTGACAATCTGTGTTCAATTTAAAAATCAGAGCCTCGAGCATACACATCCATGAAAAGAACAAGCTGTTGGTCTCAACGTGGTCAGCTGTTTCTGAGTTTTTCTGGTAATATTTGTCGGCTGCTTGTTCATTTCTTTTTTCATCTGCCAGTACTTTAGGTAGCAGATGTCTAAAATTTATGAAAGATATATATGGGAGAAAACTTGAAATGGAAAAAGATATGATAGCAAACTATGTTTTTTTCCTTGAGAATTGAGAAATAAAACTTACTATTATTTTGGTTAAATGGCAAAACCCCTCAGTCAAGCATTCACAGAACTGGCATTTGGTAGACACGTGTTTGATAACTCTCTTTACAGTGAGTACATAATGAGATTCCTGAGGGAAAGGCCAGTATCTTATTTCTCTCTGTACTTCTGTATATATTTAAATTGTTAGTGTCTCTCCTCACTATTTAAGAATAGCTAATACTTACTGAACACTCGCTGTTTCTCAGATAGCGTGCTAAGCCCTGAGTACATATTAGGACACTGTTATTATTATCTCAGTCTCACAGATGAGACAGTGAATCTCACAGAGATTATCTGCTTAGGATCACAAAGCTGGTATGCAGAAGAGCCAGGATGCAAACCCAGAGCCTGATTCTAGAGCCTGATCCCAGAGCCTTCAACCACTGCTCTGCTCCCTAATTCTAAAGCTGTCTTTCACTTCTTCCTTCTCCCTGAAGCCTCTCCCTATGTCCATCTCCAACCCCCAGATACACTGACTGCTCCCAGCCTGAGATGCCCACAGCACTCATTTCTGTGCCTGGTCTATGCTCTCTCTCCTCGATCAGTTTGGCCCCTTGTCCAGGTTAGTTCACTGGCAGCTGCTGGTGCATCGAGCACTGTATGACCCTGGGGGTCATGCTGTGAGCTGGACAGCAGAGTAGAGTAGCAGACAGAGAACCCATCTTTGCTGTAGGACGCCCCTCTCACTTTTTGCTGGTTGACTCAGTTTTAGCTGACACATCAACTTTTCAGAAAGATATTCTCAGATCTGAAAATGTCTCTCTTTCTCCAGATGCCACTGCGTTTTATTCCTCCCATAGCACATATGACCACCAGAAAGTACTTAACTTCCTCATGTATTGTCTTAGGCCTCTCCCCAGGAATAGAAACTCCGGGAGACCAGGGATCTAATTGATCTCGCTCACATCTGTACCTTTGGTGCCTAGAACAATGATTGGCATATGAAACATACTTAAGTATTTGTGGAAGAAATACATGAGTAAATATTCCAAAATGTTTTTGAAATGCTTTATTCATTAAATAAATATTTAGTATCTACTTTGTGCTGGACATTGCTCTAAGTGTCAGCAATACAGTGGTAAGCTCTGAAAAACAAACCACTCTTAAAAATACTGACTCTGTATCTTCAAATACAACAGTCTGACTATTTGATCAAAATTAGGTCTGACTATATATTTCAGTTGCCTGGGTCTGTGCTTTTGTTCTGAGATAGGTATAAATAGTACTCCTTTCATTCTCAAAATTGCCCTGTTTGGATTATTAAATTATATGGTTGCCCTAGTTAAACTGGATGTATTAATGCACTAAAACCTAGTAGAAAGACAAAGTAAAACCTCGGTATGACTTGGTCAAACAATGGGTCTGTTTTTTTGTGTGTAGTATTTATTTCCTGATGTTTCAAGCAATGGTGGAACAACTCAGACTGATCTAAGCACAAACATAAGGGGAATGGATGGGTTTACATAGCTGAAAGGTCTGTTTCAGGCATAGAGGGATCCAGACCTCAAACTCAGGTTGCCCTCCTCATCCCTGAGCCCACCTTTCCTAGTACCAATGGCAGCAACAACCCCTGCTTCATCTCATCTCAAAGGAAGTTCAGCAGAAAAAGCCTGAGCCTTTCCCAGCACAAGTCCTGACGTTCAGTCTGAATGGTCCACTTGGATCATTTACTCCTCCCCTTCCTCCCTTGAAGGAAAGGTGGTATGTTCATTGGCTAAGGTATCGGGTAAATTCTCCATCCTTGTAGCTGAATGTGGAGTCCTCCCCACACCACATGTCCTAAGGATAGGGAGCAGTAAGTCCAAAAATGGAAATCTAGAAATTTGTCAGAGGAAAAGAGAATATACTCAAAATACCAATAGGGAACCCGAAGTGTCCTCTACTATGTGTGTGTTTGTGTGTTTATATATGTCTGCATGTAACACATGTATGTTTTTGGATGGATCAACTTCAATCAAAGAATTTTACATCTGGACAATCTCCTTTTCAGTTTTCTGGTTTATAGGTCCAAATAAAGTTTATTTTTTCTATCCTGTCACCACCTCATGTGTAAAAATCCCTTATATCCTTACAGTGTATGGCACACACATTACAGTATATGCATACACACTGGTTCACTCATTCATAGCACTTCCATTTACAGATGTTCAACTTGTGCATTGCACATAAACTATGATGCACATAACCCTCATAGAAACTTTCTTAGCAGATGTGGAAATAGGCTTACAAAAGTGAATTGATTTCTTCAAGGTCATTCCCGAAATCCTACGCTCTTTTACAAACCAGCACAAAGGAGTAGGAGCAATAAGGAATTCTTACACTGTTTTACTTGGGAAAGAAGCAATCACTCTTTACCATTAAATCCTCTCTATGCCTTTAAATAAGAGTTTTTACTGAAGCCTTGGAAATTATAATAAGGTGCTCTCATTTTTGTTTTACATTTAGACAGATTAAGCAAAAATAGGTTTAAAAAATCAGTGAACCATCTGTAGTGTTTATGCCCTTAAGTACAGAAGAAGTTCATGGATATGATTAATTCTGTGAAGAGGTAAGTAAGGCACGCGAATTTCTAAATTTTTCTTGGGTCTTTTTGTTCCCAGTCTTAGCCATTTCACAGTTCCCAAATCAAACATGAAAATAAATCTGAGAATTTAGAGTTGTGCTTCTTGAATTTTAGTGCTCTTAATAATCACTATGGGTGCTTGTTAAAAATACAAATTCCCAGCCTTTATGCCAAGAGATTCTAATTCAATAAGTGTCTGAAATTTGTATTTTTAACAAGCCCTATGGTGACTGTGATGTGATGATTCCACGAACATTCCTTAAGACATAGAGGTTTCAAAATATAATAATTTTCCAATAATAATGAGACAAGGCACTCTCCTTTTCTGCATACATTCAGTATTCACTGAGTACTAGATGCTAATAATTGTCGCAGTCCTAGGAATGTATAGCTTTTGGATTTCCAAAACGGTCTGTCATTTTCTTTTCAATATTCACACTCGTGGTGGTTTGGAAGAAGTTACCCCTTTTAAAAGGAGACAAATATGCAAAGGCCAGGGTTATGAAAGGCCCTGGGTTCCAGGGAAGGTTTTTGGGTACAATGTGTCTCTCTTTCTGAGATTTCCATTAGGATGAAAGACACAAGCTGGAGCTCAGGCAGACAGTCTTTAATCTTTACACAGAAGTGACAACGGAGAGATAACTTAGGTCAGTGTCAGCAAAGAAGAGGTGGAAAATATTCTGGTGCATCAATAATATATCTCTCTGTTTTCTTATTTCCCTGTAAAACCAAGGGGCAGCAATCTTCTCTCTAAGGATGTTGCATGAGAATGGCAAAACAAATAATAAAATTTCTGTCACAACCTTGGATAAAAGATAGGGAAGAAACTAATATTTATTTCTGTGTCTTCTCTGTGACACCTGGGGAAACTGAGGATCAGATAGATTAAGTGGCTTGTCCAGGGTCATATAGCTAGCATTCTCAGTTCTCTCTTATTGCTAATAAATCATCCTAAAACTTAGGGCCTTAAAACAACAACATATTATCAACAGTATCTCCCATTATTATCACATGTCAGAGTTCTGTGGGTTGGCTGGGCTCAGCTGAGTGGTTCTTCCTTGAGGTTTCTCACATGGTGGTGGTCAATTGGTAACCAGGGCTGGAGCCTCCTGAAGGCTCACCTGAGCTAGATGTCCAAGATGTCTGTTTCACTCACATATCTGGTGCCTTGTTGTTCTTTGGCCTTTTCTTATGTCCCCTCTCATCCTCCAAGGTCTTGGCTTGGACTTCTCACAGCACAGTGGACTCAGAGTAGTCACACTTCTTATGTGATGGCTAGCTTCCAAGATGGCAGGGAGAAGCAGCTCCTAGGCCAGTTAGAATATGCTTGGGACTGGCACAGCATTATTTCTACCATATCCTATTGATCAAAGCTGTTACAGAATTGTCCCAAATGCATCGGAGTGGACAAATACACTCTCCCTCTTGATGGGGGGCTGGGGGGTGGCAAGGTCACATTGCAGAAGAACATGTGGGACAGGAGATACTGTTTCAGCCACTTTGAGATGAGTTTATTTTGCATATGGGAAAGATGCAATAGATACTCATAACATCTAGTAATAACAGCTAATTCTAGACACCATGCTAGGTGCATTATATATCTATATCATCAATATATATTTATTATATATCAATATAGTCCTCACAATAACACAACAAAACTAGAATTAATACTATTACCTTATTTTATAGATGAAGAAACTAAGATGTAGAGAAGTTAAGTAACTGGCTCTAGGAACCTACTAGGTGGTAGAGCTAGAATTCAAGACAGGTAGGCAGACCCCAGTACCCATATTTATTCAGGTCCACATCCAAAGCCCATGCTCTTCCCCTATTTCACACTGCTTGGCCCTGTCCTAGCCTTGGCTCAGTTGAACCAATTAATACCTTTGTAAATATTTAATAGAACAGAACTGTTTGAGGGTACAATTAGGGAGGAAGAGCAGGAATGAGCTCAGTTTGCAGAAAAATACCTGGAACTGGTTGGAACATGGGTTTGCAGGTGTGGGATGGCTGGGGTTCCAATCATCTCTCCCTGCCTGTTCTGTTCTTAATTTTCCAGACTCTTACCTGGGACTGAGTTGAGAACATGTGCTGTGTGAAAGTGGGAGGAGGCCAGAAATAACTCATTTGAGCTGGTGCATGGAATTACAATTTGAGCGGATGTGATTTTGCAAGACGAGAGGGACATCTAAAGAGAAGATGGTAGAAGACACAAGGTGGTTCTGTGCTTCAGTGACTTTAAGAGAGCACATCCCACCTGTCACCAGATATTCCAAAAGCTGCTGAAAAGAATCACTGGAAGACTTGGATCACTGGCTGGGCTAGTTGGACTGGCTTATGCCTGAGACTTTTTGCAGTTGCAAGCAAATGTCTTGAATCAATTTTGATTTTTGTCTTAGGAAGAGGAGAGATAACGGCCAGGGATATCAACCAATGAATAATGAAATTGCTCTGTCTTTGCCAACTGGCAGGTCAACCCTCCAAACTCCATTAGATAATGGAATTATACTATTGGCCTCAGTACCTTTGAAAGGCTTCCCTGACTCCTTTTGGATTTTTCTCTTTTCTTCTTCTTGCTCTGTCTTTGCCTGGATAAGCCTATGCCTAGAAGTGTGCATAAGATGTAGTTGGCCCTCAATAAACATTTGCTAAATGAATGAACTCCTCCATCCTCCACCCTGCAGTATTCATCAATATTCACTAGGTAATATGTGACTTTTCCCTCCAATTCCCAGGGGTTATAATTGCCTGGTAGTCACCAGTATGGAGTCCTGGTTGTTAACAGCTAGAATTATGAGACAATACCACACCCAGCCATTACTCAATATTCTGAATATCAACTCTGCTTCTACCCACAAATCTCTTTGCACTCTCATAAATCTCTCATCTCAGTAATGTAGAGTAACAAAAAACTTCTTAAAAAGTTAATCTTGGAGGGTGACAATACACTAATCCCATAGTACAGGTAATTATCAACAATTTAGTATGTTGAACACTTAATATATGTTTGGTATTTTCCTGTAAAGGAGAAGCTGGTGGGGATTGGATCACTAACTTGCTGCTTTTAGGTGTAAAGGCTATGAATTCAAGGACTGACGAAACCTGGGCATATTTTAAGTACCTGAAAAAAAAATACTTAACAGTTATTTATCTGAATTTATCAAGTACATCCACTTTTCTAAGCACTAGGCTAAGCAGTTGGTATATATGAAAGCATGATAGGAAATATTAATAAAGTGGCAAAAACCAGATTTTTGAGTTAGTCAAGCCTGGGATTTAAATTGAGCTCTGTAACTAGGCCCAACTGATAACTTCAGGGAGTCTTGGGTCTTTTATCTGCTAAACAGGGATAAATAAAATGACCTTTATCATGGTTATTATTATTTTATTATATCCTGGAAGGACTTACAGTCAGGTTCAAAAAGTAAAATTATATATTTTCCCATGTGAAATGCATAATTTCCAAGGAGATATTTTGTTCCTTGTAGAAAAGAGTAGACCTAACCTAACAGGTCAGAGGAATATCTTGTCATGCTCTGATTTCCTTGTTCCTGATTCACTCAACCATTCCTTTCTTAAATTTAAACCCTTCTGCTTTGCCCTCTGAAACTCACTGTCTGAGGACAGCAGATGCCCTTTTATCTGTAATTTCTTCTTGGAATGTTCCCTTCACCTTCTGCCTTCATTAAAACTTGACCATGCCATGGACCAGATGAATGCACAGTGGGGTGCATTATAGGAGAGGAACTCTAAATTTAGGGAATCCTAATCTTTTATCATGGACAGTAAGCATCTCTGCCCTTTCCTCTGGAGGACAACTCTTTATCTCTTAAGATTGCTCACTATAAAAACATGCTTGAAAAGACAGTTAGGAATAAAGAGAAGTTAATTATTTTCCACCTAGTGCACGGCAATGGGAGAGATCATGGAGGGATAGTCTCCCAACAGACCTTACTCTCCTTCTCAAAATCCTCGTCTGGTTTCCTGCCTGTCTTTCTGGCCAATCTGTCCTGATCTAATTTCCATGCTATCCTGGTGGTAGAGATTGGAGCTTCTTGAGGCTTGGTCTTGGCCCTTTCCTCTTCTCATTCCAAATACTCTAACTTGGCTAGCTTATCAAAGACTATGACTTTGATTACTACTGCATGTCAATGACTTTTCCAGTTAATATATCCAGATAAGATTCTTATATGAACTCCAGGCCCACAAAATCTCTGCTCAGATATTGAAACGGCAACACGAACACTATATGTTTGAGACTGAACTTAGAATCTTTACCTTGCTACCCACTGTCACACTCTTGGTTCACTTGCATAGTTGCTATTTTAGTGAAAGACAGTTGCGAAATGCAGAAATTTATGAGTCATCCTTGACATTCCCTCTCTCTCATCCCTATGTCCAATTCACTAGAAATTGCTATTTAAATTCCTAAATATTGCTCTGGTCATTTCATTTCTCTGTAGTTACACTGCTCCCATCTCAGTCCAATCCACTATAATTTCTAAATTGTAAGTCACCTTTTCAGTGAGTAATCCCTAATCATCAACCCTTGTGCCCCAACCCCCAAAAAACAGCACTGGCTCTTCCCATCACCTCTTAACCTATTTTGTAATATTTGTCTTTCTGTGCCTAGTTTATTTCACTTAATATAATATCCTCCAGTTCCATCCATGTGGCTACAAATGACAGTATTTTCTTCTTTTTATGGCTAAATAGTATTCAATTTTGTATATATACCACATTCTCTTTATCCATTTATCTGTTGATGGACACTTAGGTTGATGCCACGTCTTAGCTATTGTGAATAGTGCTGTAGTAAACATTGGGATGCAGGTACCTCTTTGATACACTGATTTCCTTTCCTTTGGAAAAATACCTAGAAGTGAGATTGCTGGATCGTGTGGCAATTCTATTTCTAGTTTTTTGAGAACCCTCCATACTGTTTTTCATAATGGCTTTACTAATTTACACTCACACCAACAGTGTGTGAGTTCCTGTTTCTCTGCACTCTCACCAGCATTTGTTATTTTTTGTCTTTTTGATAATAGCCATTCTAACTGGGGTAAGATGATGTCTCATTGTGGTTTTGATTTGCATTTTCCTGATGATTAGTGATGTTGAGCATTTTTTTCATATACCTGTTGGCCATTTATGTGTCTTCTTTTGAGAAATGTCTATTCAAATCCTTTGCTCACTTTCTAATGGGGCCTATCCTCTCTTGGGGCTTTCCTTTTGCTGATCTCGGCATCTCCTGATCCCTCTCCCAACTCACTGTGCCTACTTAACTTCTACTTGTTCTTCGTATCTCAGCTCAAGAGGCCCTTCCTTGAGGAAGTCATTTCTGATTCCTCCAGGTAGGTCAGCTCCTTTTAAAAGCCCTCATATGTCCTTTATCCTCTCTCACACAGCACCTGCCAGTATTGTAACTATATATCCAATGGTGTGATTGTACTTTATTAATGTTTATCTTTCTTAGCCTATAAATTTCAAGAAAGCATGGATTTTGTATATGTCAGCCTCCGTCTCAAACATTGCCTGTCTGACTGATAGTGGTAGCCAATAAATCTTTGTGGAATGAACAAAGATTATTGAAATAAATTTCAGATTCCTTAGGTAACCAGGTGAAAAAACAGTGCTCACCTGGATGTAACAGCCTGACCACTTTTAATTAAAATCAGTTTCTTTACTTCATGATCAAAGCAGAAATTCCATGGGTTGTCAGAATGACTGCAGGAAATAAAGATCAATTGTACCATGGCTAGCCTATTATGCACATATGATGAATCTGTGAGGTTTAAACACAATCACTCCTGTTTTGCAGTTGAGAAAGCCAAGGTCTTAGAGTTATAAGTGAAATTGACTAATGCCGTGTTTTATGTACAAGGGGCATAGCCAAATTATATATATGGTCGATTTCAAAGACGAACACACATGCATTGCTTTGGAAACTTATAAAATTGCTTTGAAAAATTATAAAATTCCATGTGCTAAAAGAGGAGTAATAATGCTGGTAGAGTTGGAGAAAGAAAAAAGGAAATGACTCATTTGAATATATAAAATATCTAGAAATGGCATGGACACCCTGTATGTTAGCACATTAAACAGACCTATAACATCCCTTGACTTATTTTATATATGAAACGAAGCATGTAAATGCATGCAAATAAAGTCACGAACTGAGATCAAATGTGGAAATCGGAGAGAGGAGCTTGAAATGAATATGGTATTTTATTTCGCACACCCGGCTGCAAACAGCAAGGCAACTGAGAGATATGTTTGAAGGAGCTCATGGTTCTCAGGGAAGTGTACACAAAAAAGGACACCAAAGAGAAAACGAGAATGGGGAGAGGTGATCAAAATTAGTACAACAACAGTAACTTCACCTCTGAGACAATTGTGAGAGAGGTCTTTTCTTTCCCCATGTGGAAAATCACAACTAAGTATTACTCCTCTGTGGACTAGGAATATCAGGAAAGATCATAATTTCAAATAAAATAAAATAAAATAAAAATCAATAAAGGGGTTTCTTTTTTCTTGCTGTGATTAAATTGTGTCAACACAAAGTGCAGTAAATGGCTATACAATTATTCTGTAAATTTGTGCTTTGTAGATCAGTTGTTTAAAGACTTAATAAAAAAGTAGAATAACTACACAGTTATAGAGACAGTAATTTCTCCAGTAAAATCTCACAGAAAATGCTAATGCAGAAAACAGATACAAGAGGAGCTGTTCTGGTTAAATTGGGGTTAAATCCCCCTTCACTCCAGGGGGGTTTATGTGGCAGTACCTCTGAGAAACCTAAAAATCACCACAGAAGATGAGTCAGCTTGAGTACCTATATTCAAGTACTTTTTTGCTAGTAGTATGCATTGATTGGGTTGTGGAAGAGAAGAGTGAAAAAGTTATGCAAACATACGCACGCAGTTATAACTTTTCCCATAGTGTTGATTTTGCCTGCAGTGTCTTTCATCGTCTCTCAATAAATTGGAGAAAATTCTTCAGGGCTCAACCCAATAGTTCTTCGTATGCAGCCTTTTTTTCCTCCTACTGGAGCAATAATCACTTTCCCTGTATCACTGAAGCCTGTTGTACAGGCTACTATATTCCATTGCTTGGTGATCATTTGTGTGTCTGTACCACCTATTCATTCACTAATTCATTCAACAACTATTACTGAGTACTTATCATGTGCTAGGCACTGTTCCAGTTGCTGGAGATTCAGCAAAAAACAAAATAGACAAAATTTATGAGGCCAAGAATTCCTCAAGAGGAGAAATCATATGATGTTTGCCTCAGTAACCCCAGAACCCACATCTAGCTCAATGTGCCAAGATGAAATAACAGAAGATCTGTTATTTCAGCACCACTCTTGGCCTATACCTCCAGGAAAGATAAGGGCTTTGAGCTAGGATGATATTTCTCTATTTGCAATATATTTTGGAAGTCATCTAACCCTCATCGTGAAAGGCATGAGGATTTGTCATCGACTTGGTCCACTTTATTTTGGTTTCATTTATATCAAAGAATAACTTTAACGAAGATAAGCTCTCTAGCTGCCAAGATTGTACTTTTAGGAGGTCTGAGGAAGAAAGCATCGTTGATGTTCTAGTTAGCTTTGTTTGTTTTTCTGGAAAAGAGAGCCACCCATACTGTTTGAAAACAAAGCGTAATTATTATAAAGATACACATAAATGAGATCAGGAACGGGAAAACCACCAGGATTAGAGGAAGTGCAAGGTATAGACTATTTTATTAATATTTGTCTCTCCCTTGGGGTTTCTCTTGGCTTCTTCCTGCGTATCTGCTCCATTCTACTCTCTGCTGTCTGGCTTCCTCTGTTCACTTCCGTTTTTTGCTCCTTTAATGGTCTAGCTTGTATGTTGACTATTAGAGCCCTATTTTAATTCAGAAAATTTTTCTTTCTTTTTAGTCTTTTTTCTTTACTGATAAACTTGTTTATTGAAGTATAGCATACATACAGAAACTTGCACACATTTTCAGTGTAGAGCTTAATTATTTTTCCCAAATTGAACATACTGGAATTGCCACCACCCCGATGAAGAAACAGGACATTACCAGCATCTCAGAGTTTCCTACCCCCCTTCCAAGTCACTAACCCTTCTTCAGAGTAACTGGTAACATGCCTTCTAATACTACAGATTAGGTTTGCCTCTTTTGAAAAGTAGTCAAAATGTAACTATACAGTATCTGCTCTTTTGAGTCCAAGTTTTTAGCACTCAATGACAAGACTGCCTTGCTAATAAACTACCTAACAGAGAGAAAAATAAACTATCAGAAAAAAGAGAAAAAACTCACAACACATAATCACCCCTTTAAAGGGAAAGATCACAACACACAACAGCCCCTTGTAAGACTAACCACCTGTGGCTTAGTTCATTGTTTCTGAGAGTTTTGTTTTTCACAACACGTGAAAAGAACTGAGCAGGTAGAAGGAGCGTGATGCTTCCGCAGCTCTAGCCAGCCACATTCCAAGACTTTGAAGAGCCAGCCTCACAGAGAAGAAAAACAAAAAAGGAAAAGCCAGACGCAGCCGTTTCACAGCCCTCTTGCTATCAGTTGACAACAGTAACCAGTCACTTTTTTTTCTTTCTTTTTACCCCCTAATAAAAACCCTGAACCACTTATCCTCCCTGCTGACACCTCTTCTTTCTTTCTGTTGTGCCGCACGCTTCCTGCCTTTGGGAAGTAAAATAAACTTTCTTTGCTTAAAACTGTTCTAATCTTTGTGTCAAAAATTCTTTCTCAGCTCACATCACGAGTCCCCACCCTAACACTTAGCACTACGTTTGCGATATTCACTCATGCTGTTCCGTGTAGCAGTGTTCATTCATTTTAATTACGGATAGTCATCCCTTGTATGAGCATGCTCTAGCATATTTAGCCATGTGGACTGTTACTAGCTTGAGGCTGTTGTGAATAATGTTGCTATGTGAATTTTTATGTTTTTTGTTCACTTATGTACATATTTTTGTTGTATATATATTTGAGAGTAGAAATTGCTGTATCATACGTATATACATTTACTTTGGTAGACACTGCCAAAGCAATTTTAAAAGTGATTGCCCCAACTTATACTTTCCCCAGCAGTGTATGAAAGTTCTAGTTACTCTATCTCCTCACCAACAGTATTGTCGTTCTTTATCATTTTAGTCCTTCTGAAGGTGTGTGTTAAGTATCTCATTGCAGTTTTAATTTTTATTTTTTGGAAGACCAATGAGATTTAGCATCTTTTCATATGTTTGATGTTATTTGGGTAGGGTGACCCATACATTACAGTTTACCTGGGCCAGTCGGGGCTTACTCCTGCTGTCCTGGCATAATTATGAGAAGGGCTTCCTTTCATTCTCAAAAGTGGTCCCAGTTTGGATGATACATTGTATAGTCACTCTACATAGCATATTCTCTTTTGTGAAGTACCTGTTCAAACATTTTGACCATTTTTTTCTATTGTGATATCTGTTTTTTCTCACTGATATGTAAGAACTATTTATATAATCCAGATAAAAGTTCTTGGTTGGTTGTACGTATTGTAAATATATTCTACTCGAGGCTAGACAGGGGAATTTATTAATCATTACTTTCGGTTTTGTTTCCCACATCTAACTAATTCAAGCTCTCAGTTATTTGCTAGGACAAGTAATAAAATGAATAATTTAATTAATCTTTTTATGCAGGACATGGCCATGTACAGATGCTGAAATTCTTTTCAATCACTTGCACCCAAAAGATGACGAGAAGAGTCGAGTCTGATTGTGTACAACATAGCTACCCTTGCTGTCCCTGAGCAGGGGCTTTGGGAGGGCAACTTCCTGCAGAAGAAGTAAGCACGAAGGACAGACTTGTGTTTTCATTTTGCCTCTGTCATTTAGCTGGTGACCAATTTGTATTTCAGTTTCCTTATCCCTAAAAGGGAAAGAGGCACTCATTTTTCCAGGATTCTCAAAGGATCAAGTGGCAGGTGTTATATAAAGGCACATGGCACCATGCATGGATGATAGACGTCCAGTCCAATATATACACATTTCCATTCTTCTTGTTATCCTCTTTATCCTTGTTTCCTTCCTTCCCTTCTCTTCTTCCTTATTCTCATTGCCCTTTCTCTTTTATTTTGTGTCATAAAGGAAATAGAATGCCTGATCTCTTTGCCTTGCAACTACAAGCTTCCTGGAGACACATGATTTAGTTCATATAAAACAATTAATGCACAACCCAAGAGAGAATATAAACAAGTGTAAAGGAGAGGGGCACAGGCTACACGTCTTACCAAAGTTCAGAGATAGGAAAGATTGAACATATTCCATGAAAAAAATAAGGGATGAAATCTTTCAAGCACCTTTGAAAAAATGATGATGTTAATGAAATCTCTAATACAGCTGCTTGATGGAAGATATTTAGTTATGCTTCGAGTAAGTGCTTTGAAATTTCAGTTGTTCATCTATTAGAAACAGACATTTGCAATTGAGGGGGTAAAAACAAGTAGCACATGATTATCTTTCAGGTCTTTTCTTCTATCTCTTTGTGACGCACTGATAAAATCAGGCCAGTCATTGACATGTCACACTAATTGATTTTAACTAGTTTTACACAAAAGAAACCAGGTAAAAGATCACTCTGAGAGGCTGTGCCCAGGTGGAATCTGTGAGCACTGCTGAATTTGGAGTTTCCAGTGTATCGATAGCAAATAAAGATGGATTGCAACGGCTTTGTTGAAAACACAGTCATATATTTCACTTTATTATGTATCCATTAAGCAGTCTTCTAAATCACTTGGGACGTGTGTCATTGTTGTGTGATCTATGAACAAATGGAGGACACTTGGCTTATTTCGCTTTTCATCATAATCTCAGAGCAAATTTATAGATGGGAGTTCTTGTCCTCATGTGTGCCTCTTCATCTGGAAAATCCTCACTGATTTCTAGAGATTCAGGAAAACTTTGACTTTTTCTTTAGGGCTTTTGCCCATTTAGTCCAGAAAAATTAACCAATTTGATCTTTGTTCCTTGGTTATTTAACAAATATTACTGAGCTTCTCATCTATGCCATGTGTGGGGGTCGATGCTAGATATATAATGATGAAAAATACAGTCTTGATTGCTGCTTGAGGGCATGAAGCCTACCCAGTTACAATCACTACTACCTTTTTTGAAAATGATCTGTCTATAAGAATTTTTCTCGATCTACTTTGGGAAGTTTTTAAGATAAAGACTATCACTATTCATGTTTGTATACTCATTATCCAGCATGAGGCCAGCATTCAACAAACATTTATTGAATCATTTTGAATTGATGCTGGGCCTTCTCACCAGTTGTGTGTATGTGTGTGCGTGTGAGTATGTGGCTGCATGCGCGTATGTGCACTTGTCTGCGTGTGTTACCCATTAGAACTCTTGTTTTGCTTTTCCTCTTCCACTCTATGCTTCCAGAAACTCTATTTTAGGTTTTCATTCAGGCTGAGATTATGTAGAAAAGAAAAATGAAAAAAAAAATTGATGCATTTCAGATTCATATGCCATCTGAGATAGATAGTAGTAGTCTAGTGCTGTGGGGGAAAAGATTCTAAGGTTTCTTTACAATACAATGGAAAGAGTTCTGTGGTTGATTAGTGATGTCTGTCAATGAAAGAGGGCAGGACAGAGGTAAGAAGCATGTCATTTTTGATTTCTACTTTGAGATCCAAACTTGAGGAGGGAAGAAAGGAATATGGACAGACTATAAATTTGCAGGTAACACAGACGAGAACAAGCGTGAATTTGCTACTGTCACTATCATGTGTCTTGGGTGAGATAATTGTAGATATTCAAGTCAGAAAGCTGGGTCTTTACCTGTGTTACTTATCGTTTCTCATGGACACTTAATAACTATTTGTTGCAGAAATCGGGCGTGTGAAAGAACTCAAGTCATGTTATTTCCCTCCTGTGGGTCTTTATATTCCATCCCAGTAACTTAAAGTTCTCTAATTTCCTCAACTTCCCTAGGAGATGAAGTGAATCCAAAGCCCATCCTCTCTCTTATCCTACTCAGGAAGATTAGCTGTGAAATTGGGGCCTGAAATGGTAATCGCCCACCCTGTAAGGTTAAGAGTGGACATCTGATGTCTGATTCAGCTTAAGTTTTGCTCTTTACTTCATATATAACTTTGAGAAAAACCAACGTGTTGTTCCGCACTTTTACTCTCTCATCTATAAATTGAGGTTGCTGGATTCAACGATGTTGAAAGTTCTTTTCATTTAATTTTCTCTGTTCAGCTCAACAGTGAAATATGCCACACTTATTCTACTAAAGTCTTGCTCCTTGGGATGCTATCACCTCATGGTGGCTTTTTATTGCTAGGAACTGATATTACATTGGGTAGGATGAAGAAATCACAGCAAATCTATTGATTACTAAAGAAGGGTTAAAATTTTGAAGGCAGGACCTGTGTCTAATGCATCTTCATAGCTCCATGATCAACAGCTATGTGTTAAATCAACGGAGAAAAACTGTTACTGGAAGAAGGACTCTGGAAGAATTCGTGAGTACCAGTATCTGTTGAGCATCATTTACGTAATTATCATCAGCCTAGGACTTGATAGCAACTGAATCAACTGTACGAAAGGTTATACAAAATCTGCTGCTCAGGATATGAACTGGTTATGTGTTGTGGTTTTTGCCGTTTTAGTAAAAGACTTTTTAATACAAGTCTTTGCTTCTAACAAAAAATCTTAATGAATGTTTTTGATTGCTCCGTCTCATCCATATACTTCCTGCCTAGATATTCATAGCATGAACATAATGAAGATGCTTGGAGGGAGGAGCAGAGACAAGGTAATAAATTAAACAGCAGCTATTTCTCGTTTCCCATTCCTGCCCCACCTTCAGCACAGTTCAGGCAAGAATGAGTTCAGAACTTTAAGTACCTGGAAAGAAATCTTAATTTTCAGCCTGACAGGTACAAGGAGTGAGACTACACATAAGATTAATTCTTAATAACTTCCTGACGGAACATTTGGTCCCATTCCTCTCTCCTTGCACACAGAGTGGTGTTCCTAAACATCACAGCCAGAATTCTGATGATTCCCCTTTGTCTGTGGCTGTAACAGAGAGATTTTAGTTTTAAATTACAGATTCCCAGACCTATGCATCAGAGTCCAATTTAATTGGTATGGGCCAGAACGGTGTCTAGGAATTTGTGTTGTTGCAAAGTTCCCTCAGGTAATTCTGATACCCAGTTAGGTTTAGGATCCACTGATCTGCTAAATAAAGGTGGGTGGCAGCTTGTAGAATGGCACCGAAGGCTCTTTGCAAGTCCCTCCAACTCTCTTTCCCTTTTCCAGCTTATTTCTGCTTATTTCTCCTGTGCCATTCCTACCTTCATGCCCCTCCAGATCACTTGTGGCTCCCCAAACATGACCGGTTCTGTGGAGTTCCATGCGTTGTTTGCTCATGCCATGTGTACCCTGCGTTATGTAACACATTTGCGCCAGGTGTCTGTTCAGTGAACTTAACATCCTTCGATGGCCAGTTTAACCTGCACTTTCCATCTCTGAGTTTCCTGGTAACTGTCCATCTGCCTGCAGAAATCATAGATCCTTCTTTTGTGTTCTAATAATATATTGAACATTTTGTCTCTATAATAAATACAGAGACATATTTTCTACTTCCCAAATTGGCACAAACAGCAGAATGGTGGGATAGAATATTTAAAATAGAACAGAGTATTTAAAATTATTTTTATGCTTAATTTTTGAAGTTTTTATTCAAGATAAAAATAACACTTGTTAAATCAAGTAATACAGAAGTGAGCTTATAATATCCCCCCCAACAAACAAAACAAAACAAAACAAAACAAAGCCCTCCCATTCCCCTCTCCCTGGTCTAGTCCCACTTTTTTGAAGCAATAGTTTAAAAAATCAATTTTTTTTCACTGTATAATACAAAATTTAGTAGAATCAAAGGGGCAGTTCCTATTTCTGTCCCTGGACACATATTTCTCCTCTTTAGAGATATACACTGTTACTACTTTCAAGTATTCCTCCGAAGATAGTCTATGAATTTTCAAATGTATATTCAAACACACACAGACACATACACACACACAGAGAATCAGCCGTATTACTGTACATATATTGCACCTTGCTTTTATTACTTAATTTATCTTGGAGATTTATTCCATATTTGTACATAGAGATTTCTCATTCTTTTTGTTGGCATATTAATTCATTGCTAGTAGCTGTGCTATAATTTGCTTAACTAGTCCTCTACTGATGGAAATTTAGGATGTTGCTTAACTTTTTCTACTACAAATAACTCTTCGGTGTACATATATCATTTTTTAAGGTTCAAGAATACCTGTGGATAAATTATAAAGAATGGAATTGCTGGTGTGTATGTTTTCATATTTAATAGATATTTCCAAGCTGTTTTTCATAGAGCATACATAAACATGCTCCCTCTACAAATGCCATTGTCGAACCCTTGTGTTAGTAAGGTTTTTTTTTTTTTTTGGTTTACTTTTTGCCAATTTGATATTTAAGGAGTGGTATCTACTTAGTTTTAATTAGCATATTCCATTATAATGGGATTGCACATTTTTTCACATAGTCAAGAGATGGTTCTATTTTCTTTTCTGTAAAATTCCATTTCCTTTTTATTATGTATTTTAAAAAATATTCAAAATTATCATGTTTTTCCTTTATGGTCTCTGGAATTTAGGTCATACTTAGAAAAATGTTTACTATGCAGAAATTATTTTTCAATGTTACCTCTAAAATTTCAATAATTATTTCCCTTTAGAGTTTTTATGATTTGACATTTCAATATTTTCTCCATCTAGAATTTATTTCATTGTGAAAAGTAGGAATTAAACAAAATTTTGCTTTTTTCATCATGTTTACCTAGTTATACTGATATCACTAATTGACTAATTCATATTTTCTCAACTCATATCCAAAGCCGCTTGTATCACCTGTGTACTGGGTTCAATACATATTAATTCTGGACCCCATTTTCTTTCAATGTTTTTAAAATTCATGTGGCAATAAAATGCCATTTTAATTTCTGTAGCCCTTTAAAATTATTTTTAATGTCTGATTAAAGTAGGTACTTCTTCAAAACTCTTCACTTTTGGAATATACTGAAAACATGTATTTGAATACGGACATTGGAATGAGTGTGCCTATTTGAAATTTATGATTATATCGAATTTATAAATTTTTGTCTGGATTAAGAATAATCAGCATTTTATCGTATTCTATCTTTATATGCAAGAATACATGATGCTTTTCTTTGACTTAAGTTTTTGTATGTATATGTCCTTTAGGAATATTTTCAAGTTTCTTAATATAGATCTTACAGATTTCTTAAGTGCATTTCTAAGTATTTTAAACTTTTTCTTTATGACCCCAGCCAGATTTTTTAAAATATTGTTTTTTATTATTAAGAACTAAGCTATATAATATGAGGAACTCAACACACTGTAATTACCTCCCAATATCTTTACTTTTTCCAAATTTTTGCTACTTACGTTTTATGTAGACATGGTTTTCATGGAATCTATTTTCATAGCCATATTTTTAGAATTGTTTTAATTATTCATACAATTATTTCTAAATAGACTCACTGTTCACTGCCAGTACATTGGCCAGAGTTTTCAAATTATCTTAGTTGACTGAATTTTGCCCAATAGGAACCTCTTCAAGAAGGGTGCATGGCCACTGTCTTAGTGCATTCATGTTGCATGGAGGCTGGTTAATTTAGAAGAAAAGCAGAATGTACATGAAACATGGCACAAGTTACTTGCTTGTGGTGACAGCTTCAGGCTGCTTCCACTCATGGCAGAAGGCAAAAGGGAGCTGGAGTGTGTGGAGATCACGTGGCAAAAGGGAGGAAGCAAGAGAGAGGCAGAACTCACTCATTATCACGAGGATGAGGAAAGCACCCAGCCACTCAGGAGGGATTGCCATGAGCCAACATCTCCCTTTAGGCCCCTCCTCCAACATTGGGGATCAAATTTCAACATGAGATTTGGGGGAGAAACATCAAAACTATAGAAGCCACTGTATTTCTCAAGTACTTTCATGTTTGAACATATTTGTCTTTCTTTTTATACTTGGACAATATTTTGCCTCAGTATAAAATTCTTGTATCTTGCTTTCTTTTCTTGAGGAAGTACTTTATAGATATTGTTCCTGTAAATCAAACATGGAGAAAACTGTGGCCAGCCTGATATTTTGCCCTTAGAAATGACTTGATCCTTTTACAGGTTACCTGAAGAATTCTTTCTTTATTTAAAAAGTTTATTAACTTTATTAAGTAATGCTTAGCGTGGATCACTTTGTAAGGTTTTCCTGGGACATATGTCTTCTCATTTGGCATAGTCAAGTTTTCTTTATTTCTGGATTTTATTCTTTTTTAATGTATTTTTTTCTTGATATCTTTTTTAAGGCCACTGGCCCTTACCTGTTTTCCATACGTATCATGTTCTTTCCTTTAAGTCTCTAATCAGAATCATTTTATTCATCTGCTAATATCATTTATTCTTAATCCTGTCCTCTTGGCTCTTACTGTTTTTGGTAGTATTGATTGTGTTTTTTAACTTTTTAGTGTGACCTTTAGTTTATGGTTATTTTCCCTGTGGATTTTTTTTTTTTTTTTTCTGAGCTCTGCAAACTGATGGTCCATCTGTTCATCTGTTTTTTTTGTGTGTGGTCAAAGAGTTATTAAGCATTTTTTTTCTCTGCTTTAAGCATGTGCTTCAAAGAGACAATTGTTTGATGAATTTTTATGGTGATAAGTTTGAGAACAATTTTTATCTGTCATTACAATTTTCATGGCTATGTTTTCATGTTGAATGTTCTTCACCATTTAGGTTATTTTCATTTCTTCTTCTTTTTTATGTAGCAAACATTGTATTGTGGGTAGGGTGGCTCTTTTTTGATAATTATACATTTTTAAATGAGGTAAGGTTTTAGTAGAGTAGCTTTTTATCTCTAGTTCATGCAGAGGAGGGGCCATAGCATTTCTTAGGAGATCCCCTGATTTCCCTGGTTGATGGTGACATTTCTATGTGACCAGGTTGTGTGTACAAGTAAATTCTTTCAGCATAGACTGTCCCAGGCCAATGAATACAGGGTGGCTTCTAACTCAATCTCCTCCCAACTGCCTCAATTGCTTGCTTCTTTGTGACAACAAACGGGATCCAGTGATGCTCCCTTCCTCAGTTATTGCACCCATATTTCCATTGTTTTAAAAAAGAGGCATTTACTTTGACCCTCAGGATATGTCACCTGCTTTGGACACTCTTTGCCTGAAACTTAAAACCACAGGCATTTTTTCCTAGTTGTTTTTCTAAAACCTGAACTTGATTGCATTAGGTAGCTCTTTCTAACACATGAGGCCTAATTATGGTTGTTATTATTCCCATTTTACAGAAAAAGAAATGAAAGTTCAAAGACATTAAAATGAGTCATCCAAAGTCACTTAATTAGTAAGTGGTAGAATTGAAATTTAAACCTCAGACTATGACTCTAAGAGAGCTCTGTCTCCTATACCATACAACTTTACCATTAGTTTAATACTTTATTATTTAAGAGCTAGTTTGTTCTCTAACTGATGTTGGTGTGAATTTCTTATGCCCATGAGATGAAAAATTCATTGTAAAGAACATGCTTTGGAATTCTAGATTCTAAGAGCACAACATGCTCAATAAATATAATCATGAACCATATAACAACGTTTCAGTCAATGACAGACCACGTGTACAAAGGTGTTCCTGTAAGATTATAAAGGAGCTGGAAAATTCCTATCTCCTTGTGATGACATAATCCTCTTAACATTGTAGTTCAATACATTACTTCATGTTTGTGGTGATGCTGCTGTAAACAAACTTACTGCACTTCCAGTTGTATAAAAATATAGTACCTACAATTGTACACAGTACATAATACTTGATAATGCTATTAAACGATTACGTTGCTGGTTATGTATTTACTATACTTTTTATCATTATTTTAGCATGTACTCTTTCTACTTATGAAAAAAGTTAACTGTAAAATAGCCTCGGGCAGGTCATCCAGGAGGTGTTCCAGAAGAAGGCATTGTTATGATAGGAGATGACATCTCCATGTGTGTTATTGCCCCTGAAGACCTTTCAGTGGGACAAGATGTGGAGGATGAAGATAGCGATATTGATGATCTTGATCCTGTGTAAGCCTCAGCTAACGTGTGTGTTTATGTCTTAGTTTTTAACACATAGGTTTACTAAAATGAAAATTTTAAAAGTACAAAAATGCTTATAGAATAAGGATATAAAAAGGAAAATATTTTTGTGTATCTGTACAATGCCTTTGTGTCTTAAGCTAAGTGTTATTACAAAATAATCTAAAAGTTAATAAAAATTAAAAAGTTTATAAAGTAAGAAAGTTAAAGTTAAACTGAGGTTAATTTATTACTAAGGAAAGAAAACATTTTTATATAAACTTAGAGTAGCCTAAATGTATAGTGTTTATAAAGTCTACAGTAGTGTACAGTATCATCCTAGGCCTCCACAGTCACTCACTCACCACTCTCTCACTGACTCACTCAGAGCAACTTCCAGCCCTGCAGCCTCCATTCATGGTAAGTGCCCTACACAGGTGTGCCATTTTTATCTTTTGTACAGTATTTTTATGGTATCTCTTCTATGTTTAGATATATTTAAATACCCAGATACTTACCATTGTGCTACAATTGCCTACAGTATTCAGTACAGTAACATGCTGTATAAGTTTGTAGCCTAGGAGCACTAGGCTACACAATATAGCCTAGATGTGTAGTCAGCTATACCATCTTGGTGTGTGTAAGTACATGCTATTATGTTCATACAACAGTGAAATCTCCTAATGACACATTTCTCAGAATGTATCCCCATTGTTAAGTAACACATGACTGCCCCTGTTTTGCTTGTGTCACAAGCTTAAATGGGGGAAGAATATACCATTGATAAAGCCATCTGGACCTGGGAGAACAACTATGGGAAGAGTAACTCTTACCAAGTCCCTTCTTTGTTTTGTTTTAAGGACATGCCACTTCTGTTTTAAAATAGCCTGTGTAATATGCTCTTACATCAGGGTTGTAGTTGACCATCTATTTTCTATCCTTTTATAGTTGGGGAGTAATTGTCCCTGGGAGATCTTACATTTAGGTTTCCACGGGGCAAGACGGTCAACAGATTTCTCTTTGAAATCCTAGTGGTGCCATATTTAGAGTTAGTAATGCACCAACTGAATGAGAAGGGGTTATCTGGTGAGCCAAATTCTTGGGAGTGGATTGATATTATTGCAAAGATAGGGTGCTCCTTGCTGTGTGCACAAACAGGCTGGTAGAAGGGATATTCATCATGTCCTGGAGGTGTTTTTTGCCCTATTGAGAAGCAGAGATAAGTTAAGAAGGGAAGAGAAAAGTGTTATCAGAGTATATTCTTTGCTCAAAGACATTAAAATGACATATAAGCTTCTGGATTTAAGTCCAGATTTATATTTGGACCTTCCCATCTTTGGCCTTGGGCTCTGCAGAAAGACTTATGATTCCAAAGAGGAGCAATTTCCTCTGAGTCATTTAGGATTATGGTTAAATTTATTGGGGAAGTTTATGTTTTACTTATGAGAGAGGAATTTTGATTTTCTTGGTCTGGAACTATTCTCAAAGGAACAAAAAATCAAGACCAGTTGCCAAAAATCAAAACCAGTATCCTGTAAAATTTATGGAAAATGTTAAAAAAAATCTACTCCCAACCACTTTATCACATTAATTATTTTCCCCATGCTCCTTTCCAAGCCTTGTTCACATATAGACCTATTTTAAGAAAGTGGATACAAGCTGTCATACCTCTTACAGTCATCTTTATTTGCTTTATAACCTTCACAAACATTTTCTATGATGAATTATTTCTTCATAATTTTAAATTTTAGTGACTACATAAAAATCCCTGAATGATATAGTACCATAATTTTCTTTATCATCTTTCTATGACAAGATTTTGAGGGTTTTTTGCTCATAATTAATGTCATGATAAATAACTTCACAGGTTTTTGTTAATGTTTTTTCTTTATCTTTGCTAAAATATTCATTAAAGTGAGATTACTTACAGTGGGACTTGTGAACTAAAGAGAATGCACATTTTCAACTGTCTTGGTACAGCTTGTCATATTGCTTAAAGAAGGATTTTCCAGCCATATCCATGCTTCCCAAGAATGAGATGGAGCCATTGTTCCCACATTTCTAGTAGCCACCATTAGTAGGAGTGTCCAGGGAGAGGCCTGTGCACCAGTTCTACTGCTGTCACTCTGGTAGAACTGCTTGCCTGGACTATGCCCTATGCCAAGAGCTTCCTTGCTGGTGTTCCACTGCTTTTACTCTTGCCCTTTCTAAAACCTTTTCTTTATACTTCTGTTAAAGCACAGTTCTTATAAATTTCACCTATTTGAACCTTTTTCATTACATTTAGAACGGAATCGAAAGTTCTTTCCATGGTGTACATTCATGGTCTGGCTCAGTGCACTCCTCCAACTCCATTCCCTAACACCCTCCTCTTACTCATTACTTCCCAGACATGCTGGTCTTACTCTGCTTTCAAATCATACTAAGTTCATTCCCATCTCAGGTCTTTTGCTTTCCTATCCATCTTCTTCCCGACATTCACGTGGCTTGCTCTTCTTTTTCAGGTTTCCGCTCAAGCTACACTTTCTTGGAGATGCTCTCCCTGGTTACCTTAGCCAGCTTCTAGTCATTCTTTATCATTTCATAAGCTCTGTTAGGTTAAGGACTGTTACCTATTTTGTTCACTGACTGTATTGTGGTTGAAACCAAATTAATGCCATTTGGATGAATGAATGAATGCACTCCTTCTCATGAAGGCTTGGAGGTGGAATCTCATTTTTATGGTAAACTTAGGTGGGATGACTCTAAAGTGCTATCCACTTCCATGTCTCATGTCTTATTTGGATGTGCTGTGTTCTGAAATTCTGAGTGGGAAGGTCTAGAATCAGGGAGAAAATGATGGGTATGGAGTTTAAATGAAAAATGCCACTTCACAGGTTATATTGTCTTGTTTCTTTGGGTTTTTTCTTTAAGTAATTTTTGAATTTCTATTGTGGGAATAGCACTGGTTTAGACACTGATAAAGACATGAAAAACGTGTTAGAAGTAGGTCTTGCCTTTTAGGAACAATAATGCAGTTGTGAAAACAATAAAATATATAGACATGCATGTTCTCTTCCCCTGACACACACACACACACACTCATACACACACTGCTTGAGGTAAAATACAAACAAAAGTAATAATAGAAATAACCAATATTTTTGAATGTTAATATCAGGCACTTTATCAAATGTCTTACTTACATACAGCATTGAATCCTCACAACCATATGTAGTTGGCATTATTATTCTCCTCATCTTTAAGAGGAGGAAATTCAGACTCATGTAGTAACTTTCCCAAGACTACACAGTCAGCAAATGGGAGAGCTCTATCACACATCCCCTATTTAAAGTCATGCTAAATCATGCTAAGTAACATTTTGAATATAGGATAAGGCATTTGGTATATTTTGAGGGATTTAAAAATTTTTCAAAGACAAAAGAGACAAAGCAATGTTCTTGAAGTGGGAACACAATGTGAACAAAATCTAGCCATGGAAATGTGAAATAAAGTGATCAGGTTAAAGCCTCTAGAATAGAAATTTTAGACGCTACCGTCTCTGTGCCTAAGGTATCTAATTGCTTGCTCTTTGTTTGCCTGTGAGTGTCATGAGAGTAGATATTATTATCTATGAGAAGAGTGTTATAATTATCAAATATATTTCACAGATGGAGAAATTGAGGCTCAAAGAAGTTTGGTGAATGGATAGAAATCACTCAGTCAATAAGCCTCTGTGTAGAGCAGAATTTATGTAATCTAGAGATGATATTATCATAGGTTTTTAGATGCATATGAAAAGTTTACATTGTTCATTGATAGAATAATAATCAACTAGCAAAATTTCACAGGAGGAAGATGAAGCCCCAGAAGACTGGTGATAGGCACTTTAAAATATAGGAGATAAAGTATTCCACAGGTCCACACTTGGGTCTTCATTACATAGACCTCACATGTATGATACCCTATGATTACCATGCAGCCTCTAGACAATTTAGTAAGAGGATGCTGTTGGCGTAATAAGGAATTCTACCTGTGTGGATGTTAAGTTCAAGTGTTGAAACTTGCCAACAATATATATAGTTATCATTCAGAAGTCCCAGGGGATGTGATTGGGGATATAAATTCACTGTGGCATCCTCCTATATGGCAGGACCTCATCATAGACAGGCAGAATGCCATTGTCATCATGTCTCCTGTCAGGAAGCTGGAGGAAATGTAGAAACCATATTCACTAAATGTCTCAGTCTTGATATACTCTCATATCCTTTTCTGCAAAAATGTATCTGTTGAGCTTCTATAACAAAATGCAACCTGTATGAGATTTATGTGCCAGAGGGCTCACTGTCACCAAACCTCAAGATGAAAAGAAATATATGCTTCTGCTCAGTTCTGTAAGAGAGAAAAAAATTTCATTAGGCAGGAATGAAGGCTGCTTTATATAGTGGTATATAGTGAGGCTTACTTAGAATCTAGAACAATGCCTGGCACATAGATTATTCCTCAATGAAATTTATTATTAGAAGTGATGATGCTAGGCTGTGTATCAGTCACGATTTATAATATACACAATATAACTTACTCCATGTAGTTTAAAGAAATTAAGAAATGCTTAAAGGATATTATGTACCTTATAAGATCTCTGGGAAGGTCAGAAAATTATGATTGGAGCCTATATCTTCAGAAAAAGAAATTCCCAATTAGACTCCCTGTCTGCTGTCATTCAGACACTGTTGTTTCTGCCAGTGGACACGGACACCACAGCTTTCATGGGGCAATGCCACCAGTGTACACACCACTACCACCTCTGACTGCTGCATGTCCCTCCACATCCCTCTTTGTAGTGGGCTCAGTGTACTTCTTTCTTTCTTCACTCTCCTACAAATCACAATATCCTCCAGATGCACATGATTGATAGAGCCTAGGTCACTTTAAGCTTTACTCGAGAGGAGGCCAGGAATGTGAGTTTATGGGAAGGAGCCAGAACCTACCCTTACTGGATATCGCATGGGAAGAAGTAGTGGAACAGAACAAGCAGGAGCAAAATTTTGGCAGAGACTGACTCTGAGGGATTTGGACCTTGGTGAAAAGGGTAGGTGGGAGTGATTATTTCTCTTCCCTTTTGCCTGTGGCAGTCTGCCAGTTCCCATTCTGTTGGCGAGCCCTTCTTCCCTTCTTCCCAGGCACTGCTACCATTGGTGAACTGAGAACTGCTTCTTGGGAGCAGAGCACCAGGCTGTAGACTCAGGTAGTGGTCATGGGCTGAAGCTGAGATGGCGGGCACCATCTTGCCTGTACACATACTAGATGTCTCCATCCAGCTGGGAAACTCACAGCCTCAGCACCCACTTGGACTGTGACAACCACATAGGAATGGGAGATACAGAGGAGTAGCAGTGTTCCCAGTGTTCTGATCCATGGGGCAGGCTTCTCCAAGGGGACTGGCAAGTGCCATGAATGCTTTTTAGGACAGAGAAAGGTGGAATGCATACTCTCCTGCACAAGAGAGCCCCTGGATCATGATCTAAAGTTTTCTATGCCCCTCCCAGGTGGAGACACTCCCTACCATTTGGGTCCTTCTCTTCTTCCTTCCCCCATCCTGCCCACTGCTACAGATACAGCCACGGATGAAAGGCTGTTTCCGCTCAGACTGGTGAGTGTTCCACATGGGACCATTAAACCAGCGCACTTGGAATGGCCACCCTGCCTCTGACGGAGTACTTATCACACCCAGGTTTCCACAGAAGATGGGGCTCACTTCCTTCCCACTAAGAAAAAGCATCGAGCACTTTTGTGTGCTCCAAGAACAAAAGCTGCTGATCCTCTGAAGGAGGGCAGGGATAGCAGTCATCTCCCTAAGTTACAAGCTGCCTGTTTCTTCTGAGAGGAGCCTACTCTTCCTGGAGACAAATCCCCGACACGACCACACCTCTCCTACTAAAGCATTTCAGCCACAGCCCACACTTGGTCTGGTAGCCCCTCACACAGCACGTTGAGCTGCCTTCACCATGTCTGCCAAATCTGAGCTAGTGTGGGATCTGGGAATCTGGGCACTTTTGTGCCCCTGAAGGACAGAGACTGCTGTCATTGCTGAGGGAAGGATGTGTTAGCAAGTTGGGTGTCCCATAGCCACCCACCTCTGCTAATCTCCTCAAGAGGAGCCTGCCTGTCCTGTCTCAGGCTTACAATGCATCTGCCCTTCTCCTGTCTGAGCATTCTTCTGGCGCAGAAGAGCCCCTTAACCCTCCCTATTACAGCCAGCACCTATACCCAGGGAAGCTTGAGAGCAAGTTTTGCAGCTCAGTCTTGGTCTGGTGTACCTGGGACTCAAGCACACCACCCAGGGGCCTAGGAACAGGGGATTACTTAAACTTGTCCACCACCACTGGCACCTGCACACTCTCCCCAGGGTCTGAGGTCCAACCAACTCAAATTGCCAGCAACACCACAGTGAATACCTACCTTTATAATCCAAAAGGCAGAATACCTCTCTCTCTCTCTACATTGAGCAGCAGAATTCCCAGCAGAAGAGAACAGGTGAACTGCAATGCTACGTATTTGAGCTTAGGGAATAGGTTCCAGATGAGAATGAACTAGCATAAGAACTCTGGCAATATGAAAAGGAAGCTGTTTGGGCAGCCCCCAAAGATCACACTAGCTCTCCAGCAATGGACTCCAACCAAAAGGAAATTTTTGAAATGTTGAATATGAAACTCAAAATATGCATCACAGGGAGGAGGGGACGGGTATTTGCATACACAAAGAGTGCAATGCGCACCACCCGAAGGATGGACATATTTGAAACTCGGACTTGGCGGGGGGGCAAGTAAACATACATAACCTAAACATCTGTACCCCCATAATATGCAGAAATAAAAAAAAATATGGATCACATATAAGCTCAATGGAATCAATGAGAAAATTGAAAACCAACATGAAGAACCAAAAAAAAAAAAAAATAAAAATAAATAAAAATTTTAGGGCATGAATGAAAACTTCACTAATGAGATAGTTAAAAAAAATTACAGAACTTTTGGAAATGAAAGAATCATTCAGGGGAGTACAAAATAAAATGGAAAGTTTTAACAACAGGCTAGACCAAGCATGACAAAGAATTCAGAACTTGAAGACAAGGATTTTTAATTAATCCAGTCAGTCAAAAATGAAGAAAAAAGCATCTAGAAGAATGAATAAAGGCTTCAAGAATTATGGGACCATGTAAGACAACCAAACATAGGAGTTATATGTATCCCTGTGGGAGAAGAAGAACAAGCAAAAAGCACAGAAAACCTACTTAAAGGAATAATGGAGGCAAACTTCCCCGGTCTTACTAGAGATTTAGACATCCAGATACAAGAAGGTCATTGAACTCCTGGAAGATTTATTTCAAACATGACATCTCCATGGCACATAGTCATCAGACTTGCCAAAGTCAAAGTGAAGGAGAAAATTCAACAAGCTGTGAAATGAAAGCACCAAGTAACTTATGAAGGAAAATCCATAAGACTAACAGCAGACTTCTCAGAGGAAATCCTATAAGCCAGAAGGGAATGGGGTTCTATCTTTAGTTTTCTCAAATAGAATAATTGTCAGCCAAGAATTTTGTATCCTCTAAAACTAAGTTTCATAAATGAAGGAGAAATAAAGGTTTTCCTGGACAAGCAAATGCTAAGGGAATTTGCCACTAGACTTGTCCTATAAGAAATGCTTAAAAGTACTATATACAGGGAACAGAATAATCAATATCCACCGTGTAAAAACACCCAAAAGTTAAAACTCATGGCTCTTATAAAATAGTGACACAATGGAGAAAACAAAGCACCCAGGTAACAATCAATATGATGACCAGAACAGTATCTAATATATCAATACTAACATTGAATGTAAACGGTTTAAATGCCTCACTTAAATGATACAGATAGGGGGAATGCATAAAAAATCACAATCCAAATATATGCTGTCTCCAAAAAAAAAAAAATTTAACTTGTAAGGATTCTCATAGACTAAAGGTAAACAGGTGAAAAAACGTTCCATGCAAATGGAAACCAAAAGCTAGCAGAAGTAGCTGTTCTTATATCAGATAAAATAAATTTTAAATCAATAAGAGTGAAAAAATAAAAAGATGATCATTATATAATGATAATGGTATATATTCAATGAGAAGAAATAACAGTCCTAAATATATATGCACCTATCACAGGAAAAACAAATACCACATATTCTCACTTATAAGCTAAACGAGGCGTATATATGTTCTTAAAGTGGTATAATGGTGTAAAGAAGATGGTGAGGGATAAAAAATTACCTATCAGATATGATGTGCACTATTCTAGTGACAGGTAAACTAAAAGCCCTGACTTCAGCATTATACAATTCATTCATGTAACAAAAAACCCTCGTACTCCTTAAATCTATTGAAAAAAAAGTTGCAAATTCCTCCACATATTGAGCCAAAGAACCTGAAAAATGTTCAAAATCGACTCAAGCTTTTTATTATGGACTATGAACCATTACAATGGCAGACTGTCAGACTAAAGTGGGTAGAGACTGGAGGATACATTAATATGAGAGAAAAAGCTTTGCCTGTGTAAGCTACACTGAGTCACACTTGAGGGGCCATATTGTCTACTTATGTCGGTCAGGGGAATTATGTGATCCATAAGCTTCCCTAAGATCACTCTTGGTCTCTGTTTTATTATTTGATATCAGAGAGCCCAGGGCTACCAAGTGGGAAGGGGATTGAGATGGTCATACAACACACTGGCTCCCTCAAATTGTTAGGAATTGAGAAGAGTCTGGAGCTATGAAGGTGTGGGAATAATCATGTTTAGAGTGAAAACAAAATAGTTGATGGATACAAAATCTTTTCATGTATGCTCTGGCAAGAATGGTATGAATTTCAGTGTTTGGGATTGTAAAACAGAATGAAATTAGTTAAAATTAATTGAACTATTTTGATGAGATTTCTTGGTGTTTAATTTGATTCATGTGGCTTTGAATTAATGGATTTCAGAATGAAATTGAATCTCAAAGGAATGTGTTAATAGGTGCAGAACTGCATGAGGCTGATGGAAATAGATTGTCAAAAATCACTTCGGAAACACATTGGCAGCTTTCCTGGAGCTTGCTTTGATAGCCTCATCAAAAAACATGTGTTGTCCAACAAATAATAAAACTGGAAAATGACTGAGTTCGATGTTAATGACCATCAGCTTGTTGATTCATAGTGCAATTCTCCTCAGTGGCAGGACACTTGTTTTCTTGAGAAGAATACAAGGGGGGTAACCGGAGTACATTTGTAAGCCAGAGACACAGGTCTCTTGCAGAGGCTAGATTAATCTTTTTGTATTACTCATGATTCTGCATGAGAAGGAAAATTTAAGGACATCAGGAGTCATAGAGGCATTAATCATCGGTGTCGAGCATGACTTAAAATCCACCAATTTCACCCTCAACTATTTATTGAAACTTTACTAGAGGTGGGCGCTGTGCTAATGCCTGGGCACATAATGGTGAACAAAAGTCAGCAAGTCTCTTAGCCCCACTTGAAAGGACTGGAATCAAATATCAATCAGATAGGCACATAGGTCAATTGAACAAGAGTGATGCATTAGAATGAGAGAGCTTATGGAAACGGTATTTAACCTTGTCAATAAGGTCAGGGAAGCCTTCCTTGAAGAAGTGACACTTTAAAGCTGATAGCATAAGGGTTATCAGGAGGTTACCACATGGAAAAGGACGGAGGAACATTGCAAGGAAAGAAAGCACCATGTGCAAAGGCCGTATGGCTGGACAGAGCCTGGAAAGAATAAGGAATAGAATGAAATCCATGTGACTGGGAGTTGGGGGAGCTCAGAGATGTGGGCATGTATATGATGGGGTGGGAACAATATGGGGACACAGGCATGGGATATGATAGGGCTGTAGATGTGTGTCAGGGCCAGACCACCAAGAAGCTCATAGACTTATTAAGGATTTGGTCTTTCTCACCAGAGCAATGAGAAGGCATTAGAATGTATTAATGTTAACTAGTGGGTTGCCTTGATCTATTTTTTCTTTCTTTTTTTAAGGCCACTTCAGCTGCATTATCTGTAGTAACAAGAAGGTCTCTCATAGCTGATCTTCCAAGGATTTACCTGGGATAACACTTGTGAATGCTGGAGGTGACAGTGACTGAAGAGAGATCTTTAGTGCTCATTCTATCTTACACATTTACAGCTTATGAAGCAGAGCCAGCGTTGGAGCTGGAGGCTTGGTTTAAAGGAGCCCTCTGGCACACATGCACTCAGAGCAGCCACACTGCACTGACGTGAGCTCCTGGGTATGGCCAGCAAACATTACCGGCAAATATTCATAACCTCTGGTGTCATGTTCTTTCCAAACACCTAATATTGTCATCAGGCTGCAACATGTTTAGTGACCTCACTGTCTCAAGTCTCTCTGTTTCTCACTTGTGACATGCTCAGTGGGTGGAAATAATATTTTGCCTGTTCAACATGTGCCCATACAGTCTCTTATATTTCCAATTAAATCACCCTAAATCTCAAACACGTTGCCTTATAGGGTTGTAAACTCTGCCATGTTGCATGGCATCACCCGAATCTCTTCCCTGGGATCTGGGTGAAATTCCCCACAGTCCCCAGTGCCAATTTGAACCATTATCCTGGGTTGCATAACAACAACTGAGCCTCTGTGTGTGCAATTAGAGAGCCTGCAACGAGGTTCTGCCTCTGGGCATGTGCAGCATCTAAAAGATCCAGGGGGTACAGTAGACCAGGCTTGGCCAGAGATAACCAAACTTCATGAAACCCTTTTCATTTTGATCAATGAATTTAACTCCAATAATAACTTAGCAATTGGAAAATTGACCTTATTGCTTTTATTTTGTAGAGAAAAACCCACAGGCTTTTGGCTGTTGATGAAGTAGTTGCTTCATTCAAACCCATTTTGATTAAAGATCATAGAATTCTACTCAAAGTTGCTTAATCAAGAAAGGATATTTATTAGAAAGGAACAGAAATGATGTCATTCATTCATTTATTCATTCATTCACTCAACACATCTTTGTTGTTTGTCTATTGTGTTCCAGGGTCTGTGTTAGCCTCTGGGGATATAATGATAAACCCAAACACACATGGACTCTGCCATCACACAACTTAAAGTCTGGTAGAAGAAATAGACATTATTCAAACAGTCACACAAAGGTACCATTTGATTTTTGTACTTTCTGTTACAAGTAAGAGGGAGAAGATTGGATTGATGCTAATGAAAGCCCAGGATGGTGGAGTTGACCAGCACAAGCTGAGATGTGAGAGATGAGAAGGAGTTAATGAGGAGAAGAGGGGACAGAAGAAAGTTCCAGGCTGAGGTAGCAGCATATACAAAGGTGTCACATTTTCAGGGAGCATGACTAGGACTGTGGACCAAAGAAGGACAATGTGGATGCAGCAGAGAGGGCAAGAAGGAGCCAAAGGAGAGGAGAAGCAGAGGAAGAGGGGAGGGACCACAAGACTTTGCAGTCACATTTGCAGGCAGTGTTAAGGGTGGTTGTCTTTACCCTGGAGGAAGGGGCAATCGTGGAGGGTTAAGTCAGGGAGGTGTTGACATGATTATCTTCGTATTTTGTAAAGATCACTCTGTTATGGTGCGCAGTATTTATTGGGAGGTAGGCAGGAGAAGGGGAGGACTAACTAGGAAGATATGTTAGTTAGGGTTCAGTCAGAACTTCTAGGAGTAGCTTAGTAAGTAATTAAATAAGTTTAATAAGTAATTAATACATAATCAGTAGGAAAATAATTTGAGACTATGTAAGCATATCATTCTTCATCAAATTCTCACACACTAGTTTTAAAATCCATTGATGATTTTCTTTATTTTTGACTTTCCTCTTGAAACAACTTCAGAATGACAAAATGTTCCAAAAACAAAGCCAAGAAGTCCATACAGCATTCAAAATTTCACAAATGTCATTTTACATAGCTCCAGTACAATGACCCAAACCAAGGGATTATCAGATAGAATACTATGTATAATACTAATCTACAGACCTCATGAAAACTTCACCAATATTCATACTGATTTTCTTTTTCTGGTCAAGGGTTGAATCTAGGATCACACAATGCATTTAGTTGTCATGTCTCCTTGGCTTCCTCAACCTGAGACAATTCCTCAGTCTTTCCTTTCCTTTCATGACCTTGACATTTTTGAAGAGTCCTATCCAGTTTTTTTTCTAGAATGGCCCTCAGTCTAGTTTGTCTGATATTTCCTCTTAACTAAATTCAGGTTGTGCATTCTTGGCAGGAAGAGAGCACGGTGGCAATGTGTCATTCTCACGGCATTGAATCAGGAGGTAGATGATGTTGACTGGTGCTCAAAAGGTTAACTCTGATCACTTTGTTAAGGTGGTAACTGCCAGGTTTCTCCACTATACAGCAACTATTTTCTCTTTATAATTAATGTGTCTCTTGCTGGGTGATATTTTGAGACTATATTATTATCCTGTTTCTCATCATATTTTCACCCACTCATCATCATATTCATAGATGGCCCTTGCCTAAAATAATGATTACTTTTTGCCACGTGGTGACTTTCTATTTCCTTTATTCCATCTACATTTACTAGTTGGAATTCTACTGTAAGGAAGAGCTTTCTCTGCCCCCTTTATTTTATTATTTATTTATATCTCTAAGTACCCATGGATTCTTATTTTTGTATTGCTTAGAATCCATTCTATCACTGTGTGTTTTAATTCTCAAATTGTCCTGATTTAGCCATAGGGAGCTCCATCAAGTTGGCTTCTGTATCTTTTTAAAATTCCTTAGTCATTTTTTGAGCACTTTCTGTTTTTCCTGAACCATAAGGTACCCCATCCTCATCTTGTATTTTCCTTGTCCCAGTCCTTGAATCAACCATTTCTCTGAGGCTTAGGGAATGGTATTTAAAAATAAAAAGCTTCTCATGGGTATTAGAGTGTCATTGTTTCTAATGCTCTTAGTGGAAAGAGTGATATCTATTTCTATTTCATCTATCTGTATATATATTTAAAGAACATGAGTTTATACTGATGCTTCCAATTCCAGTCCGACACCACAGGACTCATGCTAGACTTCTCCCTTTCCTTATTTATAACTCTTTTCTCCAACAGTAAGAAACCTGGCTCTCATTATCTATGATATATTAACTTATTTGCTCAATCCCAGAATACACATAAGTACTTTTAAAATTGCCAACCATACCCCGGTGAAAAATGAACCTCCTAATGAGAGTACAATATTTGTGCATAGTTCTTTTTATCATTAGCCTTAGAGTGCATAATCAATATTTTTAAAAAATCATATTAAAGTCAACTCATATTTCTATAAAAAACAAACCTACTAACTAGAATATCTCTGTATAGTTTTTTTTTTTTTTTTTTTTGCTTTTAGCCTTAGAATACATAGTCAATAGTCATTTTTTTGAAATCATGTTAAATACAAATTCAACCTCTGCCTGGGTTGGCTGGCACTAAATTCAATCACAGACTTGTTAGGGCTTCCCTTCCCTAGCCCCGCATTTGTACAGAGGTCCTAGCCAGCTTAAGAAAGGGCAAAACTCTCTGAGCAAAACTCTGTGATCTTTGAATCACATAATGTGGACACCAGACACTTTTCTGTGCCTGGGAATCCTAGTATCCATGACCTTGCTTTTCTAGATGTATCATGTAGCCACCCAACTCCACAGTAGTCCCATCTGGAGAATTTCCAGAAGTCCATGTTGTTCCCAGACTTGAGAATCTCTCTATTTCACCTTATTACTTTTTTGCTTGGGCATAAACATATGACTGCTTGTTCCTGAGTACAGAGTGTTAGGAGTGTGGTTGATTGTTCCACAAGCGGATGTTTATGTTGCTCCCCTCTTCTCAGCCCCAGTTCACAGGTCTACCTTTGGTTGTATCATTGGTTGTGAAGTATAGCACTTCTGCAGTATTAAGGGAGACACTGCTCCCAGATTTCAGGGCAGCCGTCTCTGCACACATTCCAGGACGCAGTTTTCTCAGTTCCCTTTCATCCACTGCTACTTTGTCTGCTTTCCTGCTTCCAGCTGTTTTTTGAAACCTCTTACCCTGTGATGAACCTATTCCCATTTCCTTGTCCTCTCATGAGTCCATTCTTAATTTCTTGGCTATTATTTTGTTTTATTCCTTTATTTCCACTTTATTGAGGGCTTTCAAATCACTGAGTTGAGTCTATCACCTTGAGTCAGAGTCTCAGCCCATATATATATATTTTTATTTCAGCATATTGTGGGGTACAGATGTTTAGGTTACATGTGTTGCCCTTGGTTCCCCCCCCCCATATATTCATTCAACCACTCACAACGTTTTTGGACATTTTATTTGGAATTTCCTTTTGAGTTGTTTATGAGCCAAGCAAGAAAATTGGCTACTTTACATTATAGTTGAACATTTATAAAGCAAAATGTCATTATTCAGTTCAATTACTAAACTTATTTGCTAAAGAATCATCTTTGTTTTTTATAATAAAGTCACCATCAACATGGATAAAATTCAAAATACACAACTATATTTAATTTACCCCAAATTTCCCCAAAATGTGTATTGGAAGAAGTGTGTGGCTTTTTGCCTATGATGAACACATCATAAGAAAAAATACTCATGTGGCTGTGTATGTTTTGGTGTGTTTGCTACAAAATTATTTCTAATTATTATATAATCTTCCCATTATAGATCTCTCTTTGTAGCCAAGAAAGTTGCCCCTATTTTTAGTATAAAATCCCAACCTCATATCTTGGCCTTGTATGCATAAAGATAACCCTTGATTTATTCCCTCCCAGGAACAGGACTTCTGTGCTTCCTTGGGTGGAAAAGAAGCATTGACTTAGCTGTGTAGGATGAAGGTGGCAGCTTTATAAACAAACTTTTAAGCAATCTTCCTTTTTTGGTCTCTCTTTCACCTCCACTTCCTAGAGTACTTGTAGGAAATCCCTAAGCCCTCTAAAGGCTCTAAGGAAGGAAGAAGGTCGCATCTTGATTTTACCCCACTACTGGTTAAGGATTTAGCTTTTTGAAGTGAGCTATACATGTTGTCACTCATCCTTCTCCTATCTAGCTCCCAGATGTTGTTGCTATCATTCTGTGTTCTCTTTTCCTTGTATGTTCATGTTTTGTTTGGTTGTTTTACATCCATTTGTAGTTTTGAGTAGGGTTATGAGAGAGGGCAGAAGTAATGCATATTTTTGGAGTTCTTCAAAAGAGACACACTAAAAGCCTACAGAAAGATAAAGCTAGAAATAGGAGCCACTTAAATGGCAAAAGGGAAAGCAGGGCTATTTGCTCACCAGAACGAACTAACTCAATGGAAAAAAATATGCATTATTAAAAATATTTTGAAATGCACACACAAAAGCAGTTAAGTAAGATATCTTATCACTCTTTATCTGCTTGGATTTTTGTCAATAAAATGAAGCTTCCATGGACCTTGTTTTTTTTTTTTTTTTTGAGGTCATGATTTATAGGTGGCCAACTAAGAACTCATATTTTTAATATTATTCTCTGTGCCCTTGGCTGTGCACCAAATGTGCAGTCTGTTCAGTCTGATGTCTTTTTGGGAAATCATTGTTGTCATCATTTCACAACAGAAATGTGTCAATCTCATTTTACATTTATTACTTCATACAGCATCACACACATCTTACCATAAATAAACTTTAAATCTTGGAAGAATCCAAGCACATTGGGCTATACTGAAAGGTTATGTATAGGTGAGATGTATAAGGGGGCTCACAAAGTACTTGGCACAGAAGGTGGCTCGAAATGTTGTAGCTATTAATATGTGTAAGTGGGGTGTTTGTGTGTATGTAAGATTTGGACCTGGATATAATATTATTTCTCTTGATTATCCGTGTATTATATTGTAGATGCTTAGCCCTCCATTGCTAAAGGGTTATGTTTTCTTAAACTGAAAGAGAATAATTGAGACATGGAGAGAATGAACCATGCCAAATTCTCATGCCCCCAAATAATATATGTCCTAGCCGTGTAAGTCTCTTAACTGTTAAACTCTGAACCTCCATTTCTGTCATTTTACCACGGAGGCAATTGTGTCCTTTTAAGAGGACTGTTATAAAAATGAAATAAAACATAGTACATAAAATTACTTTGTAAATTGTGAAGTACTATATAGAGGCAATGTTTTTAAAAATAACAGATAAGTAATACTAATTACAGTAACAACAATAATGAGAAAGAGACCAGAGGAAGATGAAAACATAATGTCCAGATTGGACACATCCAGGAAAATACATTGACACTCCATATGATTGTCAGGAAGGGACATGGATTCAGGTCAAATCACATTGGCGGCTCTCAGAAAACAAGGGCTGTATAGTCACAGCTGTCATTGAACAATTTATTATGTACTGAATTCCCTGGTCTCAGCATGTTTCAAATCCCTGTTCACTGGCCAACCCGACTCAGTTGAAGTGAAACGAAGAGTGCAATCAATCATTTGACAGGTTTGGAAAAACATAAATCAAACCAAACAAAACCCAATTTTTCTAATTATCCCCAAAACAGTGTGGAAAATTTCCTTTTCCTTAATAATAAGTTCTTGAAAAAATTTGGGATACACAGGTAGGTTGTATAACCCTGACTTCTTGTTGATGAGTTAATCTTAATTGCTCCAAATCATGTGGCCACCTGGAATGCTTAGGGATTGAGTAACTTAAAACTTCATTTTGGGAGGGAGAAAAAATGGCAGATTAGTGGTGGCCTTCTGGCTTACTGCTCCAAGAGAACGAGGTGAAAAACTCGGATGGCTACATGTGAGTGGATTACTCCCCTCCAGAACAGTGTTGTCAATCTGCAGAGAAACAGCATGAGACAAGCAGTGCAGGAAAAAAGGTGAAAGGGAGAGTGCAAGAAATACAATAGGGAATAGAGCATGGGAGGGCTGTGTCCCCCCAGCCAGCGCTGTGGGATCCGACCCACAGGCGGACATCCGGCTCCCCCACAGATCTCCACACCCACTGAGACAGGGACATGCCTGAAGTCAGTGCAAAGTCATGGTAGCGAGAAACATTCTGAACTCTCTGGTTTTTAGAACATGCATATTATATATATTTACATAAAACAAATATATTTTTGGAGATGAACATTAATAAGCACTGACAATATGGAAATCATGGTGCAGTAGACAGAAATTAGAAAGTGATGGGAGGGCTCCGGGGAGGAAGAGAGGTAGAGGATGGTATAGAAGGTGAATTTCATTATCTCACATAACGTGGAATTGAGAGATGCTGTATCTGTTGGGTCCTCTGAGAAGCAAACACAGATGGAGTGAGGAATACAAGAGGCTTATTGGAAGGTAATGCCTATGAAAGATGAAGAAGGTGAAAACAGGATTGGGCTGGGAAAGTCTGCAGACTGTCATGCAGATGAGACATCTGAGAAAGCTAAGGTGAATAAAAAGCAAGATTAGGCAGGGAGAACCTCAGATGCAGACCTGACAAAGGCTCAAACAAGTCCACAGGGCACTCAGGAGTCCTGAATGGGCAGAAATGGCCAGACCATAGAATTCCTACTGCACTTAATCATTGGCTGGTAGCTAGTTGGGACAGGCATGGCATTGGCCCAGGAGCCAAAGTGAATCCTGAACACACTGCAAGTCGAAAGCTGTTATTTACCTGCATTCCTTTCAGCGAGTGGAAAATTTTTCTTGAAGGGAGATTTGAGTGGTACACAGGGTCAGCTTCCTGGGTGTGGGGCCTGGGCAATCACACAGGGCATTATACTTAGAAGGGTCCTGTGCTTGGTTTAACGCTCTGCTGGTGCTATCTTGAAATTCTTAACAATTTTTGAATAATGATCCTACATTTTCATTTTGCACAGGGACCTGCAAATTATGTAGCTGGTCCTGGGTGCACTGTAATGGATGCAAACAGATTTGTGTAAAACATTTTGGAAATAGAAATTGAGGTTTGAGTATATTTTATAATAATAAAGTTAAACAATCAAAAAAAATTAATATAATTAACAAAAGTGGTTGTCTGATTGAGATGTGAGAAGAATTACACATATCCAATTTGGTGAGATAAATTCCTTATCTGAAAAGGTGCAAATGTGAAGTGTCGATAAACACTAAGTAAGTTTTTTGAATCAGGAAATAGAAGTAGAAGAATGTTACTTATAATCATGGTATAAATCTCCAGACGAACTTAAACAGACACACATATTTTTGGAAAATGTAGTTGAATGAAGAAAAAAGGTTTTATGGTGCAAAGTCTTATTTTCCAATTTGATACACTTTTACACATTTTATACCATTCCTTCTCTTCACGTACATGAATTTTAAAATTCAGCAATGAAACTCTTAGATCAAAGAGTGGATTGACCACATGTATTTAGTTTTACCTCCTGAAATCACATTAAAATGAGAATAAAGGGCAAAAGAGGTATAAATTCTCAAAAATGAAGAGAACAGAAGGAGGTCATTAGAAGACAAGAAACTATGATGCATCTCTTGAAGATAGTAGTCAATAGGACAGTGATGACTAATGCAGTAGGCCAAACAATCCTCTGCTCGAATAGGGGGAGGGGGTCGCCCACCAGGAACAGGGCTGATGTGAGGAACTCTGGAGAGACCCTGGAAATGGTATGAAGGTGAGGAGGAGGAGGGCACGTGGCTGGAGGCTGGGAGGTTCAGTAAAAGTCTGTGATAGGACAGTTGACCTGGCTACACTCCCTTTCTACATTTGGAGGGCTCAGCGGTGGCACATTTAGCCCCCAGGAAAAACAGACAGACAGACAAACGAACAAACAGACAAACTTGAGCCTCTAAAGACATTGTGAACATTGGTATCTCAGAGCAAAACCTCCAAATTCTGGCATTTAGAAGGCCACGAGTATGACAGCCAGCTACCTACCAGCTCATCCTGAGGAGCATTACTGGGTTTGGGGCGCCCTCAGTAGTGATACGGCTGCAGTGACCAAAGACTTAGATCACAATACTTGATTCCCTTTGAATATCTGAAAAGTCTTCTCAAGAAGGACAGGTTCAAACAAGCCCAGACTGCAAAGATCAAAATAAACACCTAACTCTTCAATGCCCAGACATTGACGAACATCTATAAGCATCAAGAACATCCAGGAAAACATGACCTCATCAAAAGAACCAAATAAGGTACCATTGACCATGTGATTTTTGCCTTCCAGTCAGTTCATACATCACATTGATTGATTTACATATGTTAAACCAGCCTCAGAAATAAAAAGGATCCTAAGGGTCTTATGGAGTTATGATGGTTCAACTTATGATTTTTTGACTTTATGATGGGGTTTTCAGGGTATTACATGCATTTTAGACTTATGATATTTTTTTACTTAGGTGGGTTTATTGAGATGTAATGCCATCGTAAGTTGAGGAGCATCTGTATTGTGTACAATTATATGCTATTAAATTTGATAATGTAGAGGAAATGGATGAATTCCTAGAAAAATGTCACCTATCAAGGTTGAATCGGGAAGAAACAGAAAGCCCGAATAGATCAATAATAACGAGCGAAGAGACTAAAGTAGCAATTAAAAACCTTCCAACAAAGAAAAGTCCAGGACCAAATGGTTTTATCGCAAATTCTACCAAAATTTCAAAGAGGAATTAATACTAATATTTTTAAACTCTTCCAAATAATACAGCTGGAGGGAATACTTCCAAACACATTTTACAAGGCCATCGTCATCTTGACACCTAAGCCAGACAAAGACACCACAAGGAAAGAAAACTACAGATCAATATCTCTGATAAATATTGATGCAAAAATCCTCAATAAAATATTAGCAAATTGATTTCAGCAACACATCAAAATAACTATACATCATGGTAAAGTGTAAAAAACTATTATTTTAGAACATAATTTTACATATTCTATTTTAATTGGAAACTTTGTGAATTTGGCAGTCTTTACATCATCAAATCATTTTAAGGATTGGGGACCCAAGCACAAAGAAGAATGACTAATTTTCATGACATCCTGTGTATATGAAAATGTAGATGTCATGGTCTAAACTTAAATCACTTATCTTCTATTCTTGTCCTTATTTCTGTATATCAATGGCTCCCAAACATTGGTCTTTGGAGAACACTGGTCCAGGAAGATATTTTTAGTATTTCAAACTTTTGTTTAGGTAAGTTCCTGAGTGTCTTTCTTTGACATGAGCTGTGTAGCTTTAAGGACAAGTAGATCAGGACAGAACTCTAGTCCCCGTCTTGAAGCTCTTGTGGTCTGCATAACTTTTAACCTCCTGTGTCTTGAAATTACCCAGGATGGAGAGATGAAGTTTGACCTTCACTTTTCCAAGTATCATTCTGTCATTTTGGGGGCAGTTCTTTAGAGATGACTTTTGCAAAGTATAAATGTCCCGCTGACATTAAGATTTACATTTCTAGGCTCTTATATCCTCTGGGATTTGTACTGTGATGATTGTTCTCAAAAGGACATGTCAGTTTCTGTGGATTTGTTGAGATGGCATTTCAACTCTCTTTCATATGTTTTTGGAATTGGACTCTGATTGACAATTTGTTCTTTGAAGTTAAGTGCAGATTCAGAATGCACTGTTTTGTCCATTTAAATCTTGCATCAAATCCTTCTTATATTCCTATTGTCCATCTCACTGAAATCACATTGGTTTTTGCCAATGAAAATCCTTGGTTAGAATTTTGATTGAGAATTTTTCCTCAATAACTCCCTCTCTTCATTGACAGTTTATGTATTAAAATCATTAGTCATCCAAAAATATCTGATGCAAAGATGTTATTTCTTTCTTAAGAAATATTACAGTTTAGATATTTGATGAATTTTTATGCATTTGTACCATTTTCAGAATGATAATTTGTATAAGGCAGCAAAGTAGGAAAGTACCAGGTAGTCAAATGGATAGAGTTTGTACATCACTCTGTTGCTTATTGTCTTTGCGGTATCAAGCAAATTACTTACACAATCTAAGTCTCAGTTTACTCACATGTAAAATGGGAAAAATATTTTCTCTTTTATGGTTTTTTTGTGGGGTTTGAAAAAGACAATACAAACCTGTTAGCACAGAGTCTAGCATATAATATACACTCAATAAATGGTAGCTACTATTTTTATAAGTCTTTTTCATCTGCAGGGTTATAACAAGATATCTAGCAATGTTCATGGTAGATAAGAGATGATCAAAAATATATAATGATGAAGTAATTAATGAATGAACTATTCAATCTCATATTACATCTCATATGAGAACATACTGAACTGTAAAAGACTCCTATTTTACTTGTAGACTAGCTGTCTTGGGTCTTTACCCTGCACTGAGGCATTACACCCTTTATAGAGGTAAGGACACTATAGTGTTGAGAGTTAATGACAGGTGTCCCAGACAAAATTTTACTCTTAAAGTGGAGCAGAGTGGATAGTGGGCAATTATCTGATTTTTCAACCTTTATTCTTCCTCAGTTTCATGGCACAGGACCTGCTAAGGCTGGTAAGGGATCAGCAGGAGCAGCAGCAATTGTCTTGCTGCTGTGAGTCTAACCTAGGAGTTGTTCTTTATCCACGTCACACTGCATGTGCTCATTTGTCAAACTCAGGGTCTTGGCTTTTATGCCAATTGCATTGTGCGATTGGCACCCTTTCCTCACTCCCTCTGTATGTGGCAGATTCTTGACATCTTGCCTACAGAAGTTTTGCCAGGTCCCTTCCCAGAGCCCTTACGTCTCCACTGTTGGTTAAGATCCTGTTCTGAAATAGACATACCATCTAGCAGGTAATACTCATCCCCCTTATCTAGAATATTCCCCATGGGCAACTACATCCTTATTCTGTCTATTGGACGGGTCTTAGTGAAGCTTATATTCCAACAAGTACTCGATTTGCAGCTCTGCTCAGGTAATTTTTGCACATGTATTGACCAGCTGATCCCCAGTCCTGATGAGGAGTGGCTCAGTGGCTGGTCAGTTCTTTCATGGAACTCCTCTGCAGTCCTGGCTACTTCTTGTTCTCTGGCTTATGCTGCCAGTATCCCAGAAGCCTAGCTATGGAGGCTTTTGGAGTACTGACACATTGTTTTGAATCTTTTTTTTTTTTAAGAGTAATTAACTGAGAATTTTATTTATTTATTTATTTTTATTTCAGCATATTACTGGGGTGCAAATGTTTAGGTTACATATATTGCCTTTGCCCCGCCTGAGTCAGACTTCAAGCATGTCCACCCCTCAGATGGTGTTTTGAATCCTGTTGAGGGCTATAAACTTAATGACGGGTAAAATTTCAGATGAATGGAAACCTTCACAGACACACATTAAGGTCTGAACTATTTTAGCAGAATGTGTTCATGACGGCTACCCATAACAAGATCTTCTCCACCCCTAGTTCTCACCATTCCATGCTGCGTACAGTGTCTAAGACATGTCTCGGGGTCAGTGATGCAGGTTTCCTGGGCTGGTGCTATCGTATCACTGCCGTGTTCTGCCTTATGCCAGCCTCTGTCTACCAAGAGAGCTTTAATTTTAATTTCTGAGTGAAATATGGGATGCTGTGGCAGAGATGGGTTTCTTCCTCAGTGTTTGATACATAGTTGTCCTTTGGTTGGAGAATAAATGGCACAGTTCTTGCTTTAAATCCTGTGGTTATTGTTTCAATTAATCACTATCTGAGAGACCACTTTACTTGCACAGTCCCTGAAGAACTCACAGGGGCTGGTATTTGGGAGAGACTTTTGAGATCAGATGACTTAATCTAAATTCATTTGAATTCATTTAAAAAAGAGGAAGCCAAAGGCATGAGCAGTGAAGGGCCTGCTTCGACTTCCCAGCTCATTCAAGTCAGAACCAGGAGGACACTTCATGTCTGCTGGCTCTTTAGGATCTCATCTGGATATTAATGTAAGCCCAGGTGAACCTCGGATTGTTGTGTCCCTTGTCTATAGATAGCATCCTGGGCTGTTCTCTAAGCTCTGAGAATTCGAGGGTTAGTGGGCAGACTTGTACCTCTTTTATCAGAACCATTTTGCAACAGACATGGTACCACCCCTGATCTCTGTCAGCGCATGATGGGAACTGAAGGGGCTCTTGAAGTCAGTGTCCAGATGGGGTCCCCAATCCTAGAGAGTTTCCATACCCGAAGAAAGTGGTCTGAGTCTTGAACGACCTATTTTCTCACTTTACTGAGGATGCATTTTAGGAGAGGCTCCAACAGTGCAGTTGGGAGACCGGCAGAAGAGCATCAAATCATCTGATAATGCCAGTCCTGTGCTGTCAGGCTGGAAAATCTCTTCTCTGTAGATTCCTCAGGATCACAGGAGACAGATGGTGCCCCATCTGGGAGTCGTGCCTCGACTTCCTCTTAAAAGAATGAAACATTTTAAAAGAGGGACATCTTGTCAGATTCTTTTCCTTCCTTTCCACATGTGTGTATTACCAGGTTCAGACACTCCTGCCTTTCCAATCTTGTGTTCTTCTCTTGCCTGAATGCTTTCATGACATGGCCAATGCAGCTTTTCAGGTCTTCTAGCCTGGCTTAGTGTGGAAGTCTCTGAACTGGTCTCTGGCCTCTCATGCCCTCCCCTCTCATCCACCCTGAATGCCCCTGACACAGCAGTCTTGTAGTGGCACTACTAATCAGAGATGCTATATGATGTGGTCATAAGGGATGTGATTTGGAGGTAGGCTTGCATTTGACCCCCAGCTCTTCCACCACCTACCTGGTGCTCTGAGCCTCTGTTTCCTCATTTGTAAAATAAGGGTAATAACAATATCTACCTCAACAGGTAGTAGTGAGGATAAGATGGGGTGATGCATATGAAATCGTTAGCTATAGTAGGCACTCAGTAACCAAGGGCAACGCACGTAACCTAAACATCTGTACCCCCATAATATGCTGAAAAAAAAAAAAGAATAGGAATCCTAGATGCACTGACAGCCTTGCCACTACACAAAGATAACCTTAGTTACATTAGCTCATGCCTCAGTTTCTTCACCTGGGCAATTTAATAAACAAGTGCACCAAAAACTCAAAAAAAAAAAAAAATGTTCAGTCTTCTTTCTCTTCTCATTCATGCCTGACATGGTGTGGCTTAGCTTGTGTTTCTCCTAAAAATAGCCCCTGAGAGAGGGATTAGAGTACAAGCGGTTCACTTGGAAAGCAATCCCAGGAAGCGTTGTGAGGGATGCTGAATGAGACAAGGAAGGAAGTAGAAATTATAGAGCAAGAAGTGCTAATGCACAGGTTGCCACACTGGGCAACTGGCATGTACTCCCCTGAGGACCCTTTGACAATCTCTGTGGAGCCCCCTCAGAACTGTCCCACTGAGGGTGGAGGGAGCTGGGGTGTTCGTTTACCAACTTGAACCCCTCCTTGGTTCAGTATTGTTCATGGGAGTTAACGCCCCATGAGCTGACCAAGCATGTGGTTGCTGGACAGTACCCTGAGGCAGAGAGATGGTGTAGGGGAACTGTCTGCAGCCACCCTCTGGGGGAGGTCTAGGGCTTTGTTCAGGGTGCTGACACAGTCTGCTCTCTGGGGCCTGACACGGTATACACAGGTGACACTACTGAGCTCTTGTTGAACTGAGCTGACTGAGTGGGAGAAGGCATTGATGCTAGCTTAGGGGGAGACCTTTCGGTAAAGAAGAAAAATCCTGATCCCTTAGTTCCTTAACTTCTGGAGCCATTTCAGGCCAGTGGGGTCAGATACATACACTGGAGGCCTGTGGCAATGACGTAGCGTTTGCAGGTAAAGGAAGACCTGTGCTTGGGCTACTTTGAGTCTGGGTCCTCTAAGCATGATCTCGCTAGCGTGTGTACCCACCAAAGACCCCCTTTCCTCCTTCCACCCCTGGTTAATCAATTTTCATTTCATTCACAGCATTAGCATGTCCAAGAAAACCAAAGCCAGAGAAGGCCCCAAGATGATTCATGTTTATCATGCTTTCATGCCTTGTCTCGATCTCATCTCTACTAATCTTTGAAAACAGAGGCCTTTCCTGTATCTGGCTTGGTGAACACCTGCCTCTCCCAGGACCCAGCTTACTGTTATTTTACTTTGTTCCTCTGTTCTCCCCTTTCATCCTGCAATTTCCAATATAATATTTGTGTAATCTCTGCTACAGATTTCTTATTTGTTGTCCTTGTGTCTGTTCTAGGTAGATGATTCCTCCTCATATTTGTTTAATCTCCCTTGATTCTTTACTTTCCAATGTGTTTTCCTTCTGTACCAAGGTGAAGGTCCCAGTTTATTCCTCCTTAAATGTCTAGTGGATTAGCTGCAAGAATCCCATTATTTCTTTTCCTCTTCCCCCACCTCCTCCTGTTCCTCTTCTTCTACAACCAGACAATTCACTTTATTGCAGCAAGTATGCAGTGAGAGTATACTGTGTGCCCAACCCTGGCGGTGTGTGATCTGTGGGAAGTGTAAGATGTGAGCAGGGCCTTGTCAGAATTAGGAGTCTGGCTGATAGATAGAACACTCAGTCACAAGACAGCTAAATAACTGGACATTGATTTTAACTGATTTGTGTGCTTCAGATTACGCTGCAAATTCTACAGCAGCTTGGAAGCAGAGGACAACTTAGACTGAAGGAAGCAGAGAAGGCTTTGTGAAAAAAAGCTACCCACCTGTGTTGCGGCTCTCTAAGACCACAATCGAGTTCAGTAATTTCCTAGAAGGACTCACAGAACTCAGAAAAATGGTTATAATCATGGTTACATAGTTTATTACAGTGGAAGGATACAGATTAAAATTGGCAAAGGAAGAAGGTTCATTGGGTGGAGTCCAGGAGAGATTAGGTACACAATTCTAGTTGTCCTCTATCAGTGAAGTTGTATGGCCAGAACTTAATACTCCCAGCACTGATGTGTGGCAACATGTATAGAATATTTTCAACTAGGGAAGTTCATCCAAGACTTGGTGTCCAGGATTTTTATTGGAGGGTTAGTCACATATGCATGGAGCACCTGTGTGACTGACCTCAGCTACTCAGACTCCAGCCCCCTAGATGTCAAATTGATACTGTATAGCCCAAAGCCCAGGAACATAAAAATAAGCATTCAATGTGGATAAGATCATAAGCATAAACTTATGGTCCAAGGCCTTAGGTACCCAAAGACATTCTTACTGGGCAGGTATTCCAAGGACTCAGAGGTTTTCTTCTGGGAGCTGATTGAGGGTCAGTTCTGAAGATCTTTGAAATATGCGGGATTTGAGGAACACAGGACTGATGAATTAACCCTTTACTGTGTACCACCGCTCTGTCCACCCTGAACCATACCATATCTGTAGACTGGTATAGCAGGAAAGACTCTCTGAGGTCACTGGGAGTTTAGTCTAAATCCAATTGTTTTGTATGTATGGCAAGTGAGGCTCAGAAAAAAAAGTCACTTTTAACAGGAAGCCTTCCATGATGCTCCACAGATAGATGTGTTGCTTCCTACTAGGAACCTAATAGTCCCTAAAAACAACCATCGTTTACTGAGTGCCTTCTGGACACTATGTCCTGGACTAAGTGGTTTTCATTCATTATCTCATTGCTAACTGCTTTTGTGGATATTTACATTCAAGTTTTGTCTCCTCCACTAGATCGTGAACTCCTTGAATGTAGCATCTGTGACTTGTTCATTGAGGTACCCTTAGGGCCTACCACAGTGCCTGGCACAGAGTAGCTGTTTGAGAAGTACTGATGGAATGCATGCACAAATGAATAAATGTTTTGTCCTGCAACAGTAGGTAAATAATGTCAGAAGACAGAACTAGAATTAAGATTTCCTCCTGTGTAATTTCTCTAAGCAATACTGTGAAAACCAGACTAAAAACGATGACACTTATCCTGACACCTCCGAGAGAACAGGGACTATCTATGGATAATCCTCTGTTGGATCATCCACAGATAACGATAAACAGAATGAAACAAAATCATTAGTTATCAGTACTAGACATTACAAAATGCCAGTTATTAATAATGAAAACTGCTTGAATTTCCCCAAAGATGTCATGTTGCTTCCTACCTGTGTGCCTTTGCAAGTCTATCCCTCTAGTTTTTCAGCTTGTTTTAATTTCAGTAGTCAACACAGCTTAGTCTAAAAATAAAACTCTTACTCTGCTATTTTTAGGTAGTACGTGGAATTGTGACATAAAAGCAATTTAGGGAAAACCCAAATAACACTTATATCAAGGCAAAATGTACTACAGGAAAATTAGTTCTCAACACTGTTCAGGAGACCACTTATAGCTGAGTTTGTTTGTTTTGTAAAACATGGATAACCAGTTTATAAACGTTTCAAGAATTAGCTAAACATTTCCATGTAAATGTATATATAAATTTAGGAAGGTTTTGAGGAAAGATCTTAAATGCACTTGATTTTGGCAGGTCTTTTGGACAAGGCCATCTAAAGACAGTGATACTGTACTTAGCTTTTATCTGTGCAGGGAAAAAATTGATTTAGGAAATGGAGAAGGAGCTGAAGTCTATTCCCTGTCCCTCCAGTGCACCCTCAGAAGAAATTTGTGATTTTGAAAGGAAGCAGTGAAGCCAGCGAAGACTCTGCTGGATGCCGAATCTCTCAGACACCAAATAAGTTTAAGGTAGTTATTTTAAAAGCCCTCCAAGTAGCCCAACATGCTGGCACTGACTTACTGCTTGTCAAAACCCTTGCCTAATTATTAAGTCTGCCATGGGCCTTCCTGACAGCAGCATCACATCTTGGTGTAAGAACAGTGGAGCTTCCACCAAGTGCATGCGGGACATCAATGAGAGTACAATAAGTAACCTACGGGTGACCCACTGCCTGTCTTACATCAAGTTGACCCCACTGCCTGTCTTACATCAACAGTGCTTTTGGTTGCCAGAGGACACTTCCTTCTTCCACCTGTTCCTACTTTGTGACCTTTACCAATTATGATGCATTCACTTCTCAAACTCTTTGCCAAAGAGTTAAAAAAAAAAAAAAAAGAAGTTCAATGGTTTTTCTAACTGACCACATCATAAAGGTAAAGAGAGGAGAGTGAGAGAGAAAATATTCTTGTGATTCCTCTTCACCAATCATGCCAGGCTCTTTTCTAGATGACTCTAGATGGCACCATCTTGTGCCATCTCCTCTCTGAGAATCCAAATTCTACCCAGTAATTGAGGCGTAGCATGCAGGCTTCCCCATCCATGAGCCTTCGCTGATTGTTACACCACTGCTCAATTTATCCTTCCTGTGGAAAAACCTGACCAGACAGGGCACAGCTTATCACCTAACTCTAGAATATGGCTGCCTCCTTTTGTGTGTCATTTGGGTTTTTTCTTTATATTCACATTGAAATCGATGAACTTGATTCTAAAACTATGTGATCTGGAAAGGGAGTATGGCAAAGTGAAATAATATGGGATTTGGAGTCAGGCAGACATAGTTTTGAATCTCAGCTCTACCACTTGGTAGCAATATTAGGAATTGACTTAAAAAAAACCACCTTGGACTAAAAGAGATTATGTTATCTTCCTCACATAGCGAAAAGTCCAGGAAGGCGACCCGGGGCTGGTGCAGCTGTTCAAGATGTGGTCAAGACCCTAGGCTCCTCTGACTAATTGCTCTTCCATCCAGAGTGTGCTTGACTTGCAGCCTCCTGCTTGTAGCCTTGTGGTTGCAAGACGTCTGCTGAAGCTAGGCATTACTTCCAGGTCCTAAAAAGAAAAGAACAGGAAAGACAATGGCAATTAAAATAAAATGAGGTGGCCCATTTTTAATCAGGAAAGCAAATGTTTTCCTGGAATGCACAGAGCAGACTTCCACTTGCATGCCATTGACTAGAACTGCTTTTAATGACTCCACTGGCTGGAAGAGGGCTGGGGAGAAAGGCACTCAGGAAAGTTAATTAACCTCTTTTAAACCTAAAGTTCCAAATCTTAGATTGGATCCAAATTGATAAGGTAAGAGAAATAATGCCTGCTTTATAGGAGTTTCTGAGAATTAGTGAATTTCTCACAGTGAGTGGCACATAGCCGATACTTAGTAATTTTCTTAAAAAAAGCATAAAAGAAAGAAATATATAGTGTAATTGTCAACCACCTATGATCTAGTCACACATACAAAAAGCACCATTTACAGAGTTTACTTTGAGCTAATCACTGTGCAAGGCCCAGTAAACTAAAAAAAATATTTAAAAAATACTCTTTGCAATCAAGGAATGACAATCCAGCAGGAAGAACACATGTGTAGACACACAAGTTCAGTGAAATGTACCAAGCTGCTGGGATGACTGTATTGCAAAGGGAAATGAGAGCACAGAAAAGAAAAAGACTGATAGTACCTGTAGGACTTAGGGAGGGCTTCATGGAGGAAGTGACAAATGACAGGGACATAAGAAAGGTGTAAGTTGTCTGGGTGAAGAAGACTGATTCAAAAGGAGGAAACTGCATATGCAAAGGCACACAGATAAGAAAAAGCTGGCCAGGTTCATGGGAAGGCACAACTACAAATCATTGGGAGAGATTAAGGATGATACTTTCCTTCATGAAAGGTACTGGGGCAGGAGTAACGTATGTGCTGGGCAGCTTTTGGCAGGGCTTCCAGTGCTTCCCAGCTCCTGGGATTTGCATCCTTGTGGAAGCCCCAGCCCTGTGTGGGCTGGATCTAGTGACTTGCGAGAATACGGCAAAAGTGATGGAATCACACTGCCACGATTAGGTTATAAAAGACTATGACTCTTATCTTGTAGGTATTCTTTCTCTCCATGTATCTTCTCAAGGGATGGAGAGATCACATAGCAAAGAACCAAGAGCAGCCTACAGCCAACAGCCAGCAAAAATTGGAGGATCACCTTCAGCTCAACAGCCCATGAGGAACTGAATCCTGCAAACAATCACCTGCGTGAACTCGGAAGCAGATCCTGCCCCTGTGGAAAGCTAAGATGACTGCAGCCTCAGCTGACACCTTGATTGCAGCCTGTGCAAGGCCCTACAGCCAAGGTCCCAGCTAAGCCACACCTGGATTCCTGGCCCACAGAAACTGTGAGATAATAAATAGTTGTTGTTTTAAGCCACCAGGTTTTGGAGCAATGTGTTACACAGCAACAGACAACTAGTACAGTTACCAAGATTTTATCAAACATCCCTATGGTGCGTTGCTATCGACATACTTCCCATCTGAGAAACTCTAATTGATCAAATTGATCTTATTATCTTCAAACATGATGCCCGTTCTGACTGGTCCTCCTCACCACTGACTATCATTGCATGCTTGCCAGAAACGCTCTCCCAATTTCCCCTCTAACATGCCAAGTTTTAACACCTACAAATTCCACATTAATTGCTGTGACTTTCAAGGAGCATTCTCTGCTCTTTCTAGATATTACTAGATTCCTCTGAATTACTGCATCTTTGGTTTGCAGCTAATACTCTACTACTTGATTACTTAATGGACTTAGTGTAGTTTTGTATTTTAGTTATTTTATCCCATGCATTATCCTCTAATGTGTGCAATCTGGTCTATCTAAGGACTTTGTAGATTTCTATCTTGACCAATGTATTTTCCTTTGCAGCCCCCTGGGAAAATAATAATATTGTTTATCTAGAATTGTCCAAACATACGAATAATAAGAGGATTTTTAACGTCTATTCACTCAGCTAATATTTATATTGCTGATCAAAGCACCAAGGGGATTAAAAGGGTGTTTTAAAAAATGGTC
>NW_012147886.1:4151738-4178037 GCF_000956105.1 Propithecus coquereli | reverse complement strand
ACTAGTACAGTTACCAAGATTTTATCAAACATCCCTATGGTGCGTTGCTATCGACATACTTCCCATCTGAGAAACTCTAATTGATCAAATTGATCCTATTATCTTCAAATATGATGCCCGTTCTGACTGGTCCTCCTCACCACTGACTATCATTGCATGCTTGCCAGAAACGCCCTCCCAACTCCCCCTCTAACATGCCAAGTTTTAATACCTACAAATTCTACATTAACTGCTGTGACTTCCAAGGAGCATTCTCTGCTCTTTCTAGATATTACTAGATTCCTCTGAATTACTGCATCTTTGGTTTGCAGCTAATGCTCTACTACTTGATTACTTAATGGACTTAGTGTAGTTTTGTATTTTAGTTATTTTATCCCATGTATTATCCTCTAATGTGTGCAATCTGGTCTATCTAAGGACTTTGTAGATTTCTATCTTGACCAATGTATTTTCCTTTGAAGCCCCCTGGGAAAATAATAATATTGTTTATCTAGAATTGTCCAAACATACAAATAATAAGAGGATTTCTAACGTCTATTCACTCAGCTAATATTTATATTGCTGATCAAAGCACCAAGGGGATTAAAAGGGTGTTTTAAAAAATGGTCCCTTCTCTTCAGCAACAAATAATCCAGCACAAAAAAATAATAAATTGCTCTAATTGACCTCATAAGAAGGCTAATTGTATGGGTTCTTTGTGAAAGGTATAAGGGCATAGAGCTATGGATGTTACGGTTGGGTTCCCTGGGACAAAGACAATAAGATGCAGTTTGGTATGCAGGATGTTTATTAAGGATCGCCCTTGAGATCAAGCCCTGAGAAGAAGGAAGGAAGCAGGAGTGGACAGAGGAAGGAGCTAAGATACAGCATAGACCCAACACTGGACTCAGGGAATATTGTGGGAAGCTCTGGAGCTAGCCTGGCCCTCCAAAGCAGTCCTGTGATGGGCTGAGATGGCCAATCCTATATACACTGTTTCAATCATTCATTGAAGGTGGACAGACCAGAAGGGAGGCGCACTAGGGCAAGTCAGCTCTCTCGAGCTGAGGCATCCCTGAAGGGCTGACAGCCCTCGCAGGGTCCAAGCCCTTCCTTGAAAGGGGGTCTGGGCATTACAGAGTCCACTAAACGTGGTGAGGAAGAAACCGTGAGTGTAGACAATGCATGTACAAGCTTGATGGGACAGGGCAGGAGAAAGGAGAGTGACTAGAAGGTGTAGGCTTGAGGGAGGGTTTTAGTGGCCCTGCCATGTTTCCTTTTTCTGTTATAAGATAGGACCAGCCAACACAGAGGGGGAAGTTTACTATTTAGGGGGAAAGGAGGATATAATAAGGAAAATAAAGCAGACTTATTTCTCTTTCCTCCACGCCCATGTAGAACTTTCTACACCTCAAGTATAGCACTTAGTCCATATAATATACTTACTCTCCCCCACTGTACTGTGATATCTACAGAAAAGCAGGGACCCAAATACTTTTCAAGTTTTATTCTCTGCATTTAGAAGTATCTAAAGCACATAGCATGTAACTGTTGAGTCATTGAATTGAACATTAAAAAATGGAAAAACCTAAATCCCTGAAATTTTGTTATTTTTCTACTTAAATAAGGATGTTTAAACATTATACATTTTTTAAAGTAACAATAATATTCCCTAACTACTGTGTAAGTGCCTGTTTCTACTGGTGTGGGGCAGGAGAAAAGGCACAGATGTTTCTTGCCTTAATTATATTAGATAATTCACAGACCCAGATTCTGGTGGTCTCCAGGAGCTTGTCAACTCATTATATAAATAAGAAAATCCAAATTGATACATATGCAGCTCAGAAGTTTAGATGTACGATGAGATTTTGAGACATCTCAAGTTGTAACGATTTTCTTCTTTGTAATGTCTTTTCTCTCCTTTGATGTATCTGCTGTGAAAGATGATTAACACTCAGCTTATTGGCTTGGAAACCAAATAAATCAATGTTGTTTTCTTTAAACCTAGGGAGTTCACAAGGAACAGTTTTTACAAAATTTATTTAGCTTTAATAATCTCCAATGGACAGATCTTTACAATTGATCTGCCAAGGGTCGGGGAAGAATGAGGAAAACTCTTTTTACCGTTAACCTTCTTGGGGCCTTTATTTCTTGTTGGTGTTTGTGTTGTTTGTTTCCTCTGTGGCTGAAATGAAAAGCGGCATTACAAGAAAGATTTGTCTGTGGCTTTCATTCCTGGCACACCAGAGGAATGTAAAAGAAGGTGTATTAATGGAAGAGCATCATTCCAGATCCTTGTAATTCTCCATAGATGCATCTAATCCAGCCTGGTATGTGATAAAAGAATACTGATTAGGGAAGAGAATCTTTAATATGAGCCTGTGCAACGCTCACCCTTTGGAGAGTTCATGATTATGTAAATCTCTGATTCTATATCGAGGGGTTTGAATATATGCTGCACGACAGTAAAATACCAAATAGATTGTTTCATTTCAAGTTTTAGACCCTTAGTACTTACATTTCAGGAGAAATTGCAAGAAAAAATTGAAATGTATTTGGGGAAGTTTTGAACGCCAGTTCTGAGTAAAACATAGGACTTATCTACTAAAATGAAGGGAACTGTTGAAATGTCTTCAAGATTGTCGCAAGATAGAAACAGAGCCAGAAAATTAAGTCATTTTGTAATCAACACATTAGCATTTATGCAAGTTCTTGGCCAACTTAAAGTGATCCCTTTGAGAAACTACAAACTTATTTTCACAAAGTTGCCATTACTGAGAACATTTGGGTGTTCCTCTTCTGGAACTCTTTTTAGAGCATGAAACATCTTGTTGAATAACACTTGTGGCAGTAACTAGATCATCATGCTCAAAACATGAGTTTATTTTTTGATGTTTATTTATCCACTTGAAGTTGTCAAAAGTCACTCAGAGCTGAGCTTAAAGACCTTGAGCGACTAAGGTGGGTCACAGCTTTAGTCTAACATTGACTTTATGCACTGAATTACTTGATAGTAATTTAGTAAGTAAGAAGGTAACTCCCTGAGGGAATTGCAGAAATACCCTGAACAAGGGAAGGTAAACAGGAATAAACATGTGGCCTCCCCAAGAGAAGTACTTTAGAAGAGAAAAAAACACGTTCATAAATATGGGTCCAGGCATACTTACTGAAAAGCCCTCTTGTTCATTCATCCACAAACTTAGCAGCTCAATCAGCAAGCATTATTGATCACGTACCAAAGCCTGAGTACAGTTCTAGATGCTGGGAGAATTCAAACAAATAGGACCCAGTCTCCTCCCTGGACTTCGCATGGGCTAGTTGGTGAGACAGGCATTTTAATGGAGTGTTACTGAAACTGGTAAAGTTCTTTGATAGAGACATGCACAAGCAACACAGAATCACACAGGACTATGACTAGAAGAATCCCAGGTTCACAACCTATTTTGAACCATTAACACTTTTGGCAGTCTGGTGAAACTTATGGACTCCTTACCTAAATAATGTTTTTAAATGCATAATGTGAAATGCATAGGATTACAGGGAAACTAATCCTATTGAAATACAGTTATATAATGCTTTTTATTTAACATGCTTTTAAATTATCTTAAGAAATAAGACCAAGTGGTGAGCCTAATAACTATTATACTTAAGAAATGGTGAAGGGCTTAGTAAAAATGTTGAGATACCAGCAACAACTGTAATGTGATATTGAAAATATCTGTGCTTTTCTATTGGTGACAAATCACAAATACTACTAATACTGGTAGGATTTGTTAACTACATTCGTAACTAAGGGAAATGATCAATTCCACTTAGAGGTTAATGAAAATAAGATCATTTTTCTATCTTCAGACCCCCTGAATTCTATCCATGGATCCCCTGGGGGATGGTAAACCCATGTTAAAGATCCCTGTTTAGTGGACAATCACCGAACCCAGCCTTAAATTAAGGGCTAGGAAAAGGAGTCTTCAAAGAGCTATGAGGGGGTCCTCTGGGGGCTGTGTAAGCAAAGAGCATCTGGGAGAAAAGTCAGCCTGAGGGAAAAGCCAGGGTAGATACGCTTGGTTGAGTGGCACAGTCTTGAACATGAGAGGTGAAGGATAATCTTTATGTCCACATTTCCAAGCCTAGTCTTCGTGAACTCAGGTTTGACTCCTGTGTAGCCAAGAGGTATTATATTTAAATGATTTTTTCTTTTAATGGAAAGAATGGTTTCACCCAAGACCTGTGTTTGTACTCTATTATAAAAGTGCATCATGAAGCTTTTGTACCTTCATATCTGAGCCTCCAGAGTAAAAGTGGCAATGACCATGCTTGGGATCAATGGCAGAAGTAAACAGTGTGCTTGTCAGAGCTGCTGGCACCAAGCGCACTAAAGATTTCCCAGAGATATTGCAAAGACCCTAGCAAACCCAGAGGGAGCCAGTGGAAAAACATGGGGACCATTTGTTACTAATAGAAAGACTTCATGAGCATGTTGAGAACTCCACTAGACAAAATGGCACAACCTCAAAAGGGACATATGACTTATAGTAAGTCATGACTTCCTTAATAGGTAGAGTAACAGTTTCTGGAATGCTAGATATTAATTTGGTCTCATTTGTACAAGTAAGCAGTGCCAGTCTTGACAGATATAAACTACCCAGGCAAAAAATTACTGAAAATGCAATGACATGAAGCATAAACTACCTATACACAGTGTCTTGGATAATCATCACCTGTCTGCCCTCCAGTACTCCCTAGACTAGCTAAAGGCACTCTGCTACTCATTATCTCTGTTCTTGCCTGTATGTCTTTGGGGTTCTCTTTGCCCACCTATTTCTGACACTTGTTACTGCTATTCAAATGGACTCCACTTCTATCTACCCTCAAGTAGCTCTTTCTCTGACTTTGGTATTAGGGGGACGTTGGCCTAATAAAAGGAGTTCAGAAGTGTTTTCTTATTTTTTGGAAAAGTTTAAGAAAGATTGATATTAATTATATTAATTATTCTTTAAATATTTGGCAGAATTCATCTGTGAAGTAACCTGGTCCTAGGCTTTTATTTATTGGGAGTTTTTTTAATCACCGATTTAATCTTATTATTTATTATGTGTCTAGTTAAGCTTTCTATTTATCCTTGAGACAGTCTTGGCAGGTTATATATTTCTAGGAGTTTATCCATTTCTCCTAATAGCTATTGAATCTGGCTTTCAATGAGAATTAGGGCTGCTGTTACATAGTAGAATAAAGAAGAGTTCTCATTCTACTACCTTGTCTACTGAGAGAAGTTGTTGGCAAGAATATGCCCTTTTATATAGGCAGGACTTCCCAGGTGTTAGATTCCTTGAGAATAAAGTAACCAAAACAGCATAGTATTGGCATAAAAATGAGACATAGATCAATGGAACAGAACAGCAAACCTTCCACATATAGCCAACTGATATTTGACAAAGCAGACAACAATACACACTGGGAAAAGGCAGCCATATTCAATAAATGGCACTGGGAAAATTGGATAGGGACATGCAGAAGAATGAAACAGGATGCATATCTCTCACCACTCACAAAAATTAATTCAAGAGGCACAAAAGACTTAAATGTAAGGCATGGAATCATAAGAATTCTACAGGAAAAAGTAGGAAAAACTCTTCCAGATATTGGCATAAGCAAAGAATTTATAACTAAGACCCCAATGGCAATTATAGCACACCAAATCTAAATAAACGGGACTTGATTAAGTTAAAAAGCTTCTGCACAGCTAAGGAAATAATCAACAGAGCAAATATACAAACTACAGAACAGGAGAAAATATTCATAAGCTATACATCTGATAAAGGGCTAATAACCAGACTCTACAAAGAACTCAAGAAAATCAGCAAGAAAGAAATCAAACAACCTATTAAAAAGTGGGCAAAAGACATGAACAGAAGTTTTCAAAAGAGTATAGACTAATGGCCAATAAACATATGAAAAAATGTTCAACATCACTAATCATCAGAGATATGTAAATTAAAACCACAATGAGATGTCAACTTACCCCTGTTAGAATGGCTTTTATTAAAAAATCCAAAAACAATAGATGCTGGCATGGAAGAAGAAAGATAGGAACAGTTATACACTGTTGATTGGACTGCAAATTAGTACTGCCTTTATGGAAAACAGTATGGGGACTCCTCAAAGAATTAAAATTGGACCTACCCTTTGATCCAGCAGTCCCACTACTAGGTATTTACTCAAAGGAAAATAAGTCATTTTATCAAAAAGACACCTGTACTCAAGTGTCCATTGCAACACAATTTATAATTGCAAAGATGTGAAATCAATCCAAGTGCCCATCAATTTATGAGTGGATTCACAAAATGTGTTATATGTATACCATGGAATACCACTGAACCACAAAAGGGATGAATTAATGCCTTTTGCAACAATTTGGATGGAACTGGAGACTGTTATCTTAAATGAGGTATCTAAAGAATGGAAAAGCAAACACTGCATGTACTGACCATTAAATTGGAATTAACTGATGACCGCACATGTGCACAGAGGGAAGTAAAAGTCATTGGAATTCAAACAGAGTGGATAGGATGCGGAGGGGATTGGTGAAAATCTACCTAATGGGTGCCATGAGCACTACTTGGGTGATCGGCACACTCGTAACACTGACTCAAGCATTACTAAAGTGATCCATGTAACCAAAAACATTTGTGCCCCCACAATATTTTAAAATAAAAAATAAGAAGGAAGTATGAATGTCACTTTATTAGGAGAAGCAAATGGAGGGTATGAAAGAAAGAAGGTAGCATGATCAAGTAGAGGGTGCTGAAGAAAAGCCTAAACCATTGTGCAATGTAGCTGGGAGTTGCACTCAGTAAGAACATTTTAAATAAAGTAGATGTGACCATCAAGGCCTCCTACCTTGAGCAAATTATATTATGAAAGTTTTTTTTTATTTGTTAATTGATTCATTCATCAAACACTCATGTGGGCCTTAGACTAAATGCTAGAGAAATAAAGATGTCTAATTAATAGTTTTTGTACTTGAGAAGCTCAAAAGTTGGAAAGGAAGACAAACCTGAAGTGGGGATCTTATAGTATGTCATTTGATTATTACAGGTTATCCTAAATATATGAGCAAAGATCTGTGAAAGCTGAGGGGCAAGTGATAACACTCGAAATGGTATAAATGGGAGCTGGCCCCTCAGCTTATCCCATGACTAGCTAATTAATTAAACAAGCCCTCATCACTAGCACTAGCACTGCCTTTGCTAGTCAGTGGCATGTTCATGTGATGATGAATTAGACACGTTTCCCATCTTTGAGGAGCCCCAAGGGAGTTATGGGGGTGGGATGGGAGAGAAGACGTGCTAATAAATAGAGATGTGTGCAAAGTACCGGGGAAGTGGAGAAGGAGAGACTCGTGCTGCCTGGGAAGCGGAGACTTGAAGGGTAAATAGGATTTCTCCTTTAGTTTAATTGGATCACATTGAGTTCAGTTATTGATAAAAGGTCCCAAACACAAAGTGTTCACTAACTATGGGTCAATTTTACTGCTCTGTGGATTTAAAATTGTTTGCTGAAATGATCTTGAGGAAACTATCGAAAGCATAATCTCTATAGTTATAAATTCAAAAGAAATCGGCACTAAATTAGCTATGTTATAAATGAGTGAGAAAAGTCATAACAATATCATTAAGAAAAAGATACTTGCCAGGAAAAAGGAAGTGTTTGGAATTCAGAGTAACAATATCACTGTTAGTGGATATGTTTTTTTTTCTTTCCCAGTGCGTGCGTGGCTGTTCTTGTTGCCTTTTTTCTGACTCTCTGACAGGCCACTTAATCACTTAATGATGACTTTTCTATCTAATGCTTTTTATGATTTATCTATGCTATAAGAACAGAAAACTTAGTTTAAATTTTTTAGAGAAAAGACCTAGGATAACTGAGTAACATTTTGGATAATTAAATAGTTAACATTTATTTATTCTAGTTTATTCATTTATTAAAAAAATGAATATTGAAGATCTACTGTATTTTCATAACTATACTAGATACTCAAGAAATTACAAAAGAATTGCATTCATTCTTTCATATGTTAACTCATTTACTCACTAGATGGCTTACACAAATCTATCAAAAGAGTATTATAGTTCTAAGGGCCACTGGCTGTAGAGTGAAGACTGGCTACAAAGAATGTGTACAGGTATCTCGTCTTCACTGGTTTTACAATCTAAAGAAGAAAAACAAAATTACTCATAAGGATTTAGGTAAAATGTAGATGACAAACTATGTTGCAGTGATTCCAATGATACGTTCAAAGATAAGAGAGATGTGTATGGGCTGTAGAAATCAGGAAAGCTTCTTCAGAGGAAATATGCAATGTTCCTAGCAGTAAAATCTAAATATGGGCTCACATGTGGTCAGTATTCCAAATCAAATCTCTATTGTTAACATTAAAAAATTGGAAAAGTTGAAATGTGAAAGAAATGTTGAGTGAAGCTGGAATATGAGCCTTTATTTAGGTTGTATTTGTAATTTTGGATATTGTAAGTCTAGAAAAATACTAATAATAATTAATATGGTCTGAATGTTTGTATCTCCTCAAAATTCATATGTTGAAACCTAATCACCAAGGTGATGGTATTAGTAGGTGGGGTCTTTGGGAGGCGATTAGATGGAGCCTTTGGGTGCATATAAAAGAAACCCCAGAGAGCTAGCCACTCTCTTCCGCCACGTGACAGCACAGCAAGGAGGTATCATCTATGAACCAGAGTGAAGGCCCTCACTAGACACTGAACATGTTGGTGCCTTGATCTTGGACTTCCCAGCCTCCAGACTTGTGAGAAATAAATTTTTATTGTTTATAAGCTACCCAGTCTATTTTATTATAGCAGCCTGCACCAAGCTAGACAATAGCAAAAACAATAATATAAAAATCAGAATTAAAGAGCCAGATATTCTGCCAAATGTTTCACATACAGTATTTCATTTAATTCTCTCACAGGAAATATTTTTATCCCTATTTTATAAATGAAGTCAGTGACTTGCCCAGGTCACGCACATAGTAAATGGTGGAGCCAGGATTCACGTCCAGCTCTGATACTAATCCCTGCAAGAATACCCAAAGAGTAAGAATCCTACCTTCCAAAAGAGAGGTGCCATTTCAGGACACCATTAAAGTATCTCTGGTTTACTTCTCTTAGAACTCAGCGTGGATGTGACTTGCTTTCCTTTAGTGTGAATAAATTCACAGAGATATAGGTATGAAAATGGGAAACATGATAAGAAATGTTAATGAACGTGTTTGCAACAATTTTTCCTTGTTTTGCTCTGACAATAACTGCATTAAGGTGGATGATATGAATGCCATTTAAACAATAAAGTAACCTTCAGTTGTGACTTCTTCAAAACTCACAAACTGAGACTAGGTCCTAGGTTTTGCTCTGACATTTTTTACTCTTTGATTTATTCATGCTATCCCAGGTCTTCCTGTATTTATTTTGAAATGCACAAAGTGTCCATTATATACCAGTGAAAGACACAAGGAAGATTTCCAGATGTTTCAAATCAATTCTTCCAAATATCCCAATGGGATAGGGATATGGTTATATTAAGCCATAATTAACATGAGATGGGTTAGTGCTGTGTTAGAGGCATGAAGGGAGAAAGGAAGAGATATTTGTTAAGCCGATATAATATGCCTGGTACCACATCAGACACTCTCACCTGTGATTCTATTATCTTCCCAAACTCTGTATTTTAGATACGTATTTTCATCTCCAGTATATAAATAAAGTGGAGCAGGGATGCGAAGTATGTTGTTAAATGGCAAAGAGCTGGTTAGCAGAGGAGCTGGGCTTCAAACTAAAGTCTTCCTGGCATCAGGGTTCATGTTCTTTCTACAAAACCACAGCAACAACCTGACTCTGTGATGTCTGTGCTTGGTTAAACTTGAAATATTAACGCATATTTTACTAGGCACTTTACATGTATTAGCTAATTAAATGCTCCTGACAATCCTAGGAGTTAGGTACTGTTGCTACATCTGAAATACTGATAAGGAATCTGAGGCACAAAGTGTTAACTTCCTAGACAAAAGTAGCACAACTAGTCACTACCAGGCTGGCATTCATATTCATGCGATTTGGTTCCAATGCCCATGCTACTAACCATTACATCATCATACATGGTTTAACCTGTAAGAATGAGCTTATTGGGTCAGAACATTTCCAAAAATGTCCTGGAGAAATGCTAAAGACAAATATGGACAGAGGGTGGAAAGAGGAGATCAATTCATTTTGCCTGAAAGCCTCATGAAAAATCGCACATTTCATGAATAAAAGATTGGGAGGGTTCAGATCACAAAGGCCTTGCATCCCATCGAAGGTGACTTTTCCGAGGCGTTTTCATCAGGGCAAGGGCGTGCATTACTTTTGCATTTTTGAAAGTTATTTCTGGCATAGGAAGAAGAGGTAAAACTAGGTCTTCTCAATAGTTCAAGGTAGAATTTACTGGGATACTGTTCCTACAGCAGCTCAGCTTCCCTCTCCTCCTGCCTCTCCCTCTTTTTCAGAGCCTACACTTTGTTGAGCACACGCTGGTAAGAAGTCACTGTCATCCCATCTATTGGCTAAGGAAAGAGAAAATCATTCTTGTCTAAAATCTTCATCACTGTTTTGATGGCTGTTAGACAGAAAGGTGACATCTCTATTGAGTTATCTGCTTTGACACCTCACTCACTAGTTTTTAAGACATTTTAATTATCTCAGGGATTCCATTAGCATGCATGAACAGAATCATAGGCTCTTCAATGTCCAGAACACTCACGTCATTTATGTTATTCTTGACAATGTGAGTGAGCTGATGTACCCGTGTCTGTGCTGAACATCACCTCTTCACAAATTGTTTAATGTCTTGGTTTTCTTAGTTCTCTTCGTGGTCATTCTTCTTCATGATTAATCTGAATAATTTGGTAATCTGAAAATTAGTCTACTTGGCTGCCGGCACCTTCTTCCTGATCATTAACCAACATATCGAAGAGTCATGTCTCTCTTTCCAAAGTTGATGAGGGTATGTTTCTTTCCATCTCTTAGGTTTGCTCAAATCCATGACAGGACTTTTTAATCTTGCATGAGTTTCCAAGTGCAGAATTGGTAAAGGACTTGGGCAGAAGTCATGTAGATTAGAAAACTACAGGCTGTCTCAGAAAGGCAGGATTTCAGGCATTATGTCTGAGGCATAGGGCACTATGAGTTCAGAATGGAGTTTTTCAAGAGCATTAATAAGGAACAGGACTCAGAGATGACAATTAATAATAATATGAATAAATAAGTCAGTAATTGCCACATATTGAGTAACTAATGTGTGCAGAGGCACTTTGATTGACATTTTGATTATATTAACTTATTTAACTCCCTAAGAAGAGAATATTCTTAACTCCAACTTTTTAATTGGAAAACTGAAGCTCAGAGAATACAATGTGCCTAAAGTTAATAACTAAAAGAGCTGGAATTTGAACACAGAGCTTTCTTTTTTTTTCTTTTTTTTTATTTCTGCATATTATGGGGTACAAATGTTTAGGTTACATTGCCCCTGCCCCCCTCCCTCTCCAGTCAGAGCTTCAAGCATGTCCATCCCCCAGAAGGTGAGCATTGCACTCATTATGTATGTATATACCCATCCCCTGCTCCCCCCTCCCACCTGCCCGACGCCCGGTAAGTGTTATTCCTATATGGAACACAGAGCTTTAATAGCAAAGTCTTTCTGATATTATGAGTGTGAAAGAAATGTTGACTGAAGGATGTAAAGAGAGAAGAAGTCACTTGAATAAATAGGTTAATCATTGAATGACTGATAAAGTCTCAGGCATCTGCACTTGGGAGACAGGACACGTGTTACAAATGGAAAGAGGAACACAATTTAGACTCTGATGTTGATACCGCATGTGACTTTGAACAATGTCACTGAGGAACTCTCAAGGTAAATTTATCATTTTTACGTGCTGACAATGCTTAGAATATTGAGAACATGCCAGTCTTAGCCTCCTTCTGCTCTGGTCATTGTTTTAAGGAACCTGAAATAGTTAGGATGCATTAGCTGGGAGTTGCTAATATTTCCTTCAGTGCAGTAAAGCACATTTTTCTATAATTCTAAAGATCATCTGGTTCCATCTAGTCTTGAGGATGGCCATCACAGTACTATTTTTGTTGTGATGGTTCAAGATAAAGTTTTCCATTTGCATTTTTATTATGTTCTCAAGTCTCACTTTGTTGGAGTAGGCACAGTCCCTTCTCAGGGCTTGTGCACCACTAACTGAGACATCTGGGAGGAAGAGTAGATGGAAAAGGATGACTTTTTGTTTAGTGCCTGCTATGTTCTAGGCACAGTATTAGATTCCTCACACACGTGACTTCATTTATGCATCACATAAACATCTGTGAAGTAGATATTGCTCTGATTTTTCAGGTAAAAAGACTGTTATTTAGAGATTACTTGAAAGTGGTCACACAGTTCTTAGGGATGGAGAAAAGATCACTGGTTGATATTGAGCTTATTTCTTTCAATCTCTCATTATCTTCTAGAAGGGTTTTATAAGGTCAAGTATTATTTCATTCCTTTCTCTCATTTTCTTCCTTTCCTTCTACCCTTTTCTCTCTGTCTCTCCCCCTTTCTTCCCTCCCTTCCTTCTTTACCTCCTTCTTTTCTTCCTTCCTTCCTTTTTTTCTCTGCTTTTTCTTTTCCTTTTTTTGTTGAGTAAAAAGTTGAAAGACTGAATACTTTTGACAGATGCTTTTTGCATCCTTTCATTTTATTATATTTTCAGACACCCTTTTCAAATAAATGAGCATTAAAATAGCACCTTGCACAAATGTCAGCTGATGCCATCTCTGTTTGCTATGACTTTTCCAACAAAAATTAAATTTGGTAAATTTTTTTCCCCATTGTTTTGGCTTGAGTTTTATGGGTGCCATTTCAAATGATTTTACCCAGTCCTCCAAATGGCCTTGTCTCAGGCATATGTCTGGGGAGTTTGACTTTGGGGACATATTGCTTATTAACAAGTCAGTGATTATTAGAGCTATAGAGGATGCTTACGCAACATTTTTAGAAAAGGAGTCAGACTGGGAGAGATAAAGTCTGTTCCTTTATTCCTAAAATAGAGTCATTAATGATATCTACCTAATAAATGATTAGAAGTATTAAATAAATTAACATTTGTAAAGTTTTTAGAGTTGTGCCTAGCACATGAAAACACCATAAAATGTTTGAAAAATAAATGCAATAACTTGTCTCCTTTCATAGAATTGGAAAGGCAGTTTGGATTTCTGAATAAACATACCTGGGTTTGAATCCTGGTTCACTTGTATGGTTTCTGGCAGGTCACCTGACCTCGTAGAAGGACAGTTTGCCCAATCTTGAAACCATGTGTGATGATTTTGACTTTATGGTGTTATTGTGAGGTTGAATGAGATAACACAGGCAAAGTGTATGGCCCCTGGAAGGCCTAGCATGTGATCCAATGTCAGAAGCAGTGAACCTGAGCTCCTGGCCAACTCAATCCTTTTTATAAATCTTGAAACATTTACATGATGGCAAAGAAAAGAGATTTCATATCTACAACATAACTAGTTCCTACGGGGTCTGGGGGTGGAATGTTGAATATAGCTTAATCCAACTCCAGAAAACCCATATAATTTGAAAAAGAAACGTATTCCAGACACTTTCTTCCTGTTGGCATCATCATCACTTAGCACATTGTCATTATCTGAGCTTTATTAGTATTCTCCATAAATCATAAGGCCGGGTAAGCTGAGTTCTGTGTTTGCATTTGGAAGAAGATATTCTAAGCATGGTGTTTCATTCTCTCTTCCTGTTTTGATTCTTTTGCTTCATCCTGCTAGGTCAGGAGTCACTCAGAAGATCTCAGCTCTGATTGTAACTCAGCCAAAGCTAGCTGGATCACCTTGGGCGAGGCACCTCCACTTTTCTTCAGCATTCAATGAGCTCTACTCTCTTCATTTACCATTTTTTAAAAAAATATTTCTGTTATTTATTTATGTATTTGCTAACTTTTTATTTTAGAACAGTTTTAGATTTACAGAAAAATTGTAAAGATAGTACAGAAAGTTCCCAGGTACTTCGTACTAAGTTTCCCCAGTTACTAACATTTTACAATTGTATGGTACATTTGTTACAATTAACAAACCGATACTGACACATTTTCGTTCATTAAAGTCCACCTTTACTCATATTTCCTTAGTTTTTAACATATGTCCTTTTTCTGTTCCAGGATCTCGTTTAGGATTCCACACTACACTCAGTTGTCAGGTCATCTTAGGCTCTTCTTGGCTGTGACAGTTTGTCTCACTTTCCTTATTTTTAATGACCTTGTGATTTTGAGGGGTACTGGTCAGGTGTGTTTTGTGGCACGCCTCTCAACTGGGATTTGCTTGATGCTTTTCTCGTAATTAGACTGGGGTTATGGGTCTTTCGGGGGAAGACTACAGAGGTAAAGTGCCATACTCATCATATCTTATTAAGAACATGCACTATAAACATGACATACATTATCTGGCTAAGGTAGTGCTTGTCAGGTTTATCCACTGTAAAATTACTCTTTTCTCCTGCTTTCTATACTGTGCCTTTTGGAAGGAAGTCATTGTGTACAGCCCACACTTAAGGAGTGAAGAATTGTGGCCCACCCTCTTGAAGGTGGAATATCTACCTAAATTACTTGGAATTCTTTTGCATTGTAGATTTGCCTGCATGTGTGTGTTTGTTTCTTTCCTTCTTTCCTGTCTCCTTTCCTCCCCTCCTTTCTTTCTTTCATTGATATGAATTACTCATGGATACTGATTTTATATACGAGTTATAATTTTACTAGCGTGTTTCCTTTGTTGCCTAAATGATGCCAGCCTTGGCCATTGGAAGTTCATTCATTTGGCTTCTGTGATGCTTTGACGTCATTACTACTGTGATGTTGCCATTGGGGTGTCGTTTCTTCTAGACAATGACTCAGCTGACAGAGTTGAGGAAATACTTATGTTTACTAACCAGGGTATATACACATATCTTTAAATATTATTATATGTAAACATTCTCGTCTGTATTGAGCTAAACAAGAGTTCATAATGATGTCTCCAACCCTAATCTATTACCACTTGGATTATTCTAGACTCTTCTCCTTGCTTATCGCTAACCTCTCATTCCAACAGTGAAAAACCTTTTCCCCCACAGTTTGCCATCTATTTCCTTAATTGTTCATTCCAGTATATTTGATAATGGTATCAGAATTGTTAACACATAAGCCCATTGGAAAACACTTTATTAATGTACAGTTTAATTTACTTACGTGCAGTGTCATTTGGCTGCAGTCTTGTATTTATATCTAAGTATTTCTTTTTGTGTGTGTGCTATTGTGGTTAATATTTTCAAAATGTTTTTTTAATTTTATAATTGTTTGTTGCTGGCATATAGGAAACTAATTAGATTTTCTATATTAACCTAGTATTCTGTGACCTTGCTGTAACTCACTACTTTCAAAAGTTTTGTTTGCTTTTTTTTACTTTTTGTTTTGGGTCAAATATTTTCTACATAGACAACGATATCATCTCTGAATAAAGACAGTTTTATTTCTTTCTTTCCAATCCGAATATCGTTTATTTCCTTTTCTCATTTTATTGTATAATATCTAGTATGTATCTAGTATGGTATTTAATAGAGGTGATGAGAGAAGGCCTTGTGTTGATCTTATGGGGAAAGAATCCAATTTCTTGCCATCATGTATGCTATTAGTTATAGTTTTGTTTTTGGTTACTTTTGATAGATGCTCTTTATCAACTTGAGGAAGTTTCCTTCTATTCCCTGTTTGCTGAGAATTTTTGTCATAAATGGGCGTTGGATTTTGTCAAAAGCTATTTCTCTAGCAGGTGATATGATCATATGATTTTTCTTCTTTAATGTGTTGATGTGATGGATTACATTGATTTTTGAATGTTGAATTAGAATTGCTTACCTGTAATAAATCCCACTTGGCCATGATGCATAATTGTTTAATATACTTTTTTGGGGATTCTATACCACCTGTGTTTTCATTGCTCACCAATATAAACTCTGATCTGGTCAGCCAACCCCACTGTCTACCATATATGTCATTTTGTTCACTGCTACCCCTTCCTGCAGATCTGCTTTAACTTGTCCTCTCTCTTCCATCCAGCCTTGTCTATTCCTTCTCAGTCTTTCCCTCTTTGGGCTCCTTTAAAGACTTGTATCCCTATGCAGCCCTTGAATTTGCACCGCTCTGTAGATTTTCTATAAATAACACCTCTATGTTGTTTGTTTAATATCCCAATTTGTTACTGATAAGATTTTATATGTTCCTTGAATGCACTGAATTCAGTGAGATAAAACAAAATTAAAGATAAGTCTAAGTGGATGAACATAGTAGAACCAAGAAGAAATTAAAGTAGGAGAGATAAGATGAAGCCAGAGGAGAGGTTATTGCATAATGGAGTATTCTCTACTTTTAAATTTTTTAGTGTCTGGTACATTGATGTAATATTTTACAGTTTTCAAAGTACACTGACACACCTTATTTTGTTGTTTAAAGGGAATAACTATAATGTCAATGTTTTGTATTATTATTATTATTATTTTTGTCCAGGGTAGAAAACCTGGATTTAAGTGCCTGAGGTAATGAATGACAGAACAAAGAAAGGAATCCCAATGTATAGAAGTCCAAGATCTTCTTATTAGTACTCCATTTCACAATAGGATTTCTTGTGGGGAACAGGCCACATTTGTTTCTCATATTCTGCTCACTTAGTATTGGACTTCTGTATGGCCAAGCAAATGCACATTGATTTAAATGGCATCTCATTTTGCATTTAAGTCTGTAAACGCTGTGACAAGGTGTGTTAATGAGAATTTAATGAAGCAGAATATGAGGACTCAAACTTGTGTTTAGTTTCGCATTGCTTTGAAGAAGTAGCTGTTCATTCCTTGGGGATGGAAGACTAATTCACACATTTTTTAGATTGATCTTATTCTCATAAAAGACAAATGCTATCTGATAATTATTGGACCTAAAATACTTTTTGCATCTTGGTTAACCATTAAACATCCTTATTAAAGAACAAATGTGGTGAAAGACAAGTGGACAGAGGCCCTAAGTTTGAAAATAATGGCTGCTTTCCTTGGTAGCTTAGGAGGAGATTAGGGGAGACTCCTTAAATTGGGAAGAATGGTTGAACTTTCAGTTTATTTGTGTTAGTGGGAGCTATCCTTAATAGCACGCAGGAAGAATCAAGGTCTTGAAAAGATAAGAGTTTAAGTTTAAGATTGCTGCCTAGGAGCCGTAGTGTGTCTATGTGACGGGCCAGTGAAACTGTGGCTTGTGCAAACGAGGAGAATCAAAGTTGTTTGGCAGATTGAGTAATGATAATGATTGTGAATGACCTGCAGAAAAGGACCATTCCTAATTTTGAGTAATCTTGAGAGCTTCTAACATGTTCCCAGGTCATACAAAGTGATCGATTAGCACACATAAGTGAGAGTTTCAATAGGACCTAAGTGATTTGCAAATGTATTAAAAAAACCAGGATCTTTCTTGCACTTTGAGTGTCAAGGTGCAATCTATATCCATTATGCCAGTTAAATGCCAAGTACCACTGCTATAAGAAATATGTCCTTGTCTCCTGAGTAGGCAATATGGCATAATTTTTCATACCTCACTGTCCCTTATAATAACCCAGAAAACTTGTTAAACATACAGAATTATGGACTTCATTTTCGATGCACTGAATCATAGTATTGGTGCTAGAACAAGACATGAGTGTCTGTAATTATTTTTCTGTCAGCCCTGCACTAATCTGTGGATTGCTCATTGAGAGCTCCTGGTCAGGGGATAAAACATGGGCTTTTGGTTTAAGTTGGAACTCGGCCACTAATTATGGACAAGTTACCCAAATTTTATGAGCTACAGATTCTTTATCTGTACAATGAGGATAAAAACACCTACCTTTCAGGTGTATGGGGAGATGAAGTGTGATACTATATTTACCCAGTAGACACTCAATAAATATTAATATAGTCTTCCACTTCTTTATTTTTCAGCTTGATTTCAGGACATCATTGGAATTTCTGAATTAGTCCACCTCTTTGGTGTCTAATAGAAAAGCTCTCCTTCATTACAAACTTGCCCAAGGCTTCGTCTGTAATTGTTCTAGATTCTGACTGGCAGGTCAGAACACTGAGAATGGCACTTTTGAAATGACTGTGTGTCCTAATCTTTCCTTCACTGAAGCCATCCTGGAGATAACAAAACTGAAGATGATTAAAAGATTGCTTCTCTGAGCCTGGACCTTTTCTGACAGTTTTATATGAAAAAGCCTCCTTAGCGTTTTTCAGGAATGATACTGGAGATGGATTAAGCCATTAATCTGGTTTAATCAGGAAGGAAATGTCTATTTTGATTGTGCTATCATCTAGTCCAATGATTGCAGATGGGTTGCTTCAATGTCCAAGGATATATGGGGTGATGGTTTTTTAAAATGGAAAGAATTTGGAGTTAGAATGAGAAGACCTGGCCTTTAGTATCCTTCCTTACTTTTTTCTTTTCTCTTTCTCTCTTCCTTCTTTCCTTCCTTCCCTTTTTCTTTCCTTCCTTCCTTCCTTCTTTCCTTCCATCTTTCCTTCCATCTTCTCTCCTTCCCTCCATCCCTCTCTCCCTCTCATTTTTTTTTACTATATAGATTTGGAAAATTCAAATTACTGTATTTAACCTCAGTTTATTTTTCTATAAAATGTAAATGACAACCCCATCTGGACTGTCTTTCAAGAGCTTTTACCAGGATCAAATGAAATAGGAAATGACTCATTTTTCAAACTAAATTCCTATGTAAGAATAAATATAGTGTTTATTTTTCATTTATTTGTCTTGGATGCTTCTGGAGTGAGGATGCATAATAAAAGGACAAAAAACATTTATCAATTTGACTACTTATTGATTGTCCATTCATACAATTTTTTATCATTATGCAAATTTTTATTGAGAAGCTACAAAAGAGTGTAAAGACTGCTAAATCCTTGCACTTACATTATTGTATTTAATCTCTACATTGGCCCTAACAAGTAGTCATTACTTTCTTCATCGAGAAATTTGAAATCCAGGAAAGATGTATGATTAGACCAAGATCACACACCTAGTGGCAAGATTGAGATGCTTTCTTGGGTTGGTCTGACCATAAATAAGACCAGGAAGTACAGGAACATGAAGAGAAGTGATTTCAAAAAATTCATTAGAACTTGAGGTGCTTTTGATATCTCAGATCATTATTGAGTAATAAAGAATTTGTGCCTCTCATCACCTCTGCCATTTTCCATGTGATAAAATTAGAAAATTCTTAACCCTTGCTGTAAACTGGCAAAGTCATGCAGACCTAGTAGAAACTTGTGTTTGCCAAGATGGCAATTTGGATTCTCTGTCAGTTACAGTCCACCCACCAGTCACCAAATAGAACAAAATGCAAAGTGACGTGGTGAACAGGGTGACAACGGCACCTGTGAAACTGAAGCAACTGCAAATGACTCAATCAGTTTCTATCATTCTCAGAAGGGCAAAGGCAGAAGCAGCTAGGGTTTTAAGGCAAAACATACAGGATAATTGTAGCTCCATAAATAGTTGTCACCTAAGGTCATTGGGGTAGTGAGATCACACTGTGATTTCAAAATTACAACTTAGACTCCAACCATGACCTGCATAACTGCAGAGTTCAGATCACTTTTCCAATTGTCTGCTTTCTCTAGTCCTCTGGATGTCTCATGGCAGGACGAGATAGGGGGAGGTTCTCAGCTGAACTCGTGTCAATCTAGGTCTTGACTCAGCACACCAGGGAATCTGCATGGAATCCCACTCCGAGGACTCCTCTTGGGTCATCGTCCCTATCACTGCTGCTTCCCTGTTTCTAAGCTCTTGACTTCAGTGACCCCAGGCACTGACAAAACCATTGCAGCTTCTACACGTGGGGGCCACATGGGCCATGCCACCAAGGTTCTTCCTTTTTCTCTTCATCATTTAATAGATTTTTAGATGAATCTGTTCACCTAAAATCTCATTGATCTTGGTAGCTACAAGACCCAAGCTGAGGTTCTTGGAATTATTTTGGGATGGAGGAAAGGAAAGTGAAGCAATAGATTCCATCACTTAATTCTATCCAACAAGCTGTACACACTGAGCAGGGTTCCATAGCATTTCTTCTTTAGCCTCAAGGTTTTGTCATCCTTTGTTATACACGCAGCCTTTTTTATTAGCCAGAGAAGCTTGTTTGTGATTGGCTCAGGAAACAGTCTTCCCATGATACCCAAAGGATTATTTCTTATTTGAATTCTTGGGCTCTGAAATGGAATTTTGTTCCTAACATGTCAAATCTGCTTTTTTCTTCCTCTTTAAATTTTACATGATGACTATAAATAACACTAAGCAGTCTAGATCTTGAAAATATACCGAGCGACACTGTTCTATTTAAGAAGTTACCTGTGAAGGACTATGGGGGCAAGACAGAGTGGGTATTCTTTTGAACTGCCAATAATTGGGGTAGAAAATAAGGTTGATCTTGGGACTAGAATATAAGCTCTAGGAAAGCAGGGACCATTTTCTGTTCACTTATGATGTTTAGAATAATGCCTAGCACATGCAAGGTGCTCAATAAATACCTGTTGAATAAATGATCAATCAATGATGAATCAATAAAGGGAAGAGGGAGAGTAATTATCAACTTATGGATCAGAGAGGGAAACATCAGAAGCTGGATATTGGTTGTGGAGGGGTTGAGAAGGTGGAAGGGCAGCAGATGAAATGCCCTAGACTAAGACTAGCATAATCAATTCCAGCTAAGTGCAGTGGCAGAGCAAGTACCAACAGCAGCCCTAGTGTGGTGGAACCCAAGATTCTTATAGAAAAATCTTTATTTATTCTTTCCTTGTTGGGAAATGGTAATAAGAAATAGGACCAAGTTGTTGGATTGGAATAAAGTTGTATTTCACTTCCCCAGCTCCCGGCACGCCCATCTTAGAGGGATCTAGTTCTGGGTTCAATATGTGGCTGATCTAGAATTCTCTCTAATCTTGCCAACTTGTCCTATTGATGAGTCTCACAAAATATCCATGAGTATTAGTTTGTGTGTGTGGATATAGGCCATGGGCATGGGATCTATGGCACTGAACTCAAGGCCACCCATAGCAAGTCATATTAAGAGAGAATGGCTTACTCTTTGAACAAGATACCTTCCTGTCAAACTATAATAATGGTGGCTGTGTCTCAGTCACAACTTCAGGCAGGGACCATGGAACTTCAAGGGATGCTATAACCAGTGACAACACTAATAGCTAAGGAGAAGAGGGTGTCCTGGCACATGGGATAGCTTCTCCATCCTCTCTCCCCAACATGCTCATAACTCCTTGAGCCAAAGTCAAGAAAGCAACACTGGGTTCTTAGAATGATCATGGAAGTGAGGAAAAGAAAGTGAAGAAAGGCATTTTTGCAATAGATTCTATATAGTCTTAGAGCCATTCATTGTTAATATTAAAAAAATTTTGCAGCAGGCTGTTGAATTAAGACCTATTGAGTATTCAAGGAATTCTTCCACAGGGTCCCTGCAGTCTTCAGTTGACCTTTGTATAGTTCAACCATCTGCCATTCTCTGTCAGAATCTCATTATTGGACACAGTTTACAGTTTCCTTCTGCCCTAGAGACCTGTAAGCACCTCCTTAAATCAGTGGATACAAAGTCAGGAAGAGGTAATTGTGGGTAGGGAATTGAGGCTGCAGTTCGTGGCTAACTTCACAGTGAGTATTCTCAGAAACTTGCTTGTGTAGTATATAAACTTATGAGTTCCTCTCTGTGTAATGACTCAGTCTGTGAATTAAGAAAAAGTGGCAGCACCCCCACTTTTTCAGTGGAGGAGACTGAGGCTAAGAAAACCTGGATGACTTGCTTGAGGTCATGCAGGTAAATGTTTCCCAGCCAGGGTTTGAGCCCAGGTCTTCTGACTCAAACCCAGCACTACAATGGGCCACTCTTTAGAATGAGAACCAGCCCTCATCGAAACCATGAAGTGGACTTCATGAGTTACTTTAGGCTTTCACTATCTCCCTATACCTTTTACTCCCTTCCAGGGCCAGAGTTCCAAGATGTACTTTCTATTAAGTCATCTGGCTCCCACATGTGATAAAGTAGAAAAATGACACAGGTTTTACAGTCAGTTCTGATACAAGCAGGGCTGGCTTCATGGACTTATGCCACCCTCAGAGGGATATGCACTTGATTTAATGCTGTGCTGTCTCTGTCTTGAAATTTTTAATAATCTATTGAACAGGAGGTCTCGCATTTTTATTTTGCACCAGGACCTATAAATTAGGTAACTGGTCCTGCTCAAAGCTTATGACTTTGGTTATGTTTCTTAACTTCTCTGAAGCTCAGTTTTCTCATCTGTAAATCAGAAACAATTTGGGAAGAATATATAAGATACAATAGCAAATTGGCAAACAAGGTGTTATATATGCATGGTTCTCAATAAATTTTAACTCCTTTGTGTCTAATCTAGGAAAGAAACCTCCTTATTAATATCTTATTAGGTCAGCACTAAAACATTGGTCATATTTATGCAGAGTTTAGTTTTATGCTGAAGAAGATGGTTATTTAGATTTTCTTGTTGAGAGAGCAGGTAAAATAATAAGGAAAAAAACTCCCTTTTCATGCAACAGTTACTATTAATGGTTTAAACAAATGTGTAAACTTGATAAATGGTGTGATGAGGGCAGCAAACAACGAGGCAGAAGCACTGGATAAGAAATCAGTCAATTCTCACTATTTCCCAGCCAACACCAAGAGCACTAGTTCTTCTCAGAGCAGAGCACTGAGCTTGATCAGCTATGGTTGGCTCTGGCCCTGGCCAAGGGTAAGCTGAATGATCAGAAAAATAATAAAGAGTAAAAAATTCAGGAACTAAGGTTTATTGACATTTTAAAAACTTTGTGTCTCCAGCTGATCCAGCTGGTTTGAATATATTATTTCATTTAAACTTCCTAAAAAACCCAGGAGGCAGGTAACATTAGTAGCATTTTCAGAAGAGGAAACTAAATTCACGAAATACTTAGTTTTAGAGTGCCCCGCAGAATTGCAAGTGTTCAGAATCCAAACTATTTGAGCTGGACAGAGCTGGATGGGACAATGAAGATTGTCTGAACAGAGATGGCAAAGGAGTTTTGTCTCATGCCTTAACTTTCAGCCCTAATTTTTCAGCAGGGCCATGCTATGCTTTGAATATTTTCCCTTCCAAAACTCCTGTTAAAATTTCATCCCCAATGTGACAGTATTGAGAGATGGGGCCTTTAAGAGGTGATTGGGTCATAAGGTCTCTGCCCTCATGAATAGATTAATCTATTCGTGGATTGATGGGTAATCATGAGAGAGGGACTGGTGGTATTATAAAAAGAGCAAGAGAGGCCTGAGCTGACACACTCATCCCTGTCACCATGTGATGCCCTGTGTTGCCTCAGGACTGTGCAGAGAATCCCCACCAGCAAGAAGGCCCCCACCAGATGCAGCCCCTTGACCTTAAACTTCTTGGCCTTGATAACTGAAATAAATCTCTTTTCTTTATTAGTTACCAAGTTTCAAGTACTCTGTCGTAAGCAACAGAAAACAGATGAAGACAGGCTGTGTTGAGAAGGATTCTGAGGCTCTGTCTGAACTGGGTGGTATAGAGTATCTTGGTCATTGGCAATGCCTGCCTTGGGCTCTGGAGAAGTTATGCTGGCATGTGAGGCAGATATTTGTCATCTGGATGGAGTCTCCTCATTTTACAGAATACATAGCTACTAAGAAGTTGATATTAATATAGTAAAAATTCATAGGTGAATTATTGCCAAAGCCTACATTTAATCTTAAAGTTACTGATGCTTAGGGCAAGACACCTTTCACTGTGTAAACAACCAACCAAGCAACAAATAAAAAGCAAAATAGAACAAAAATGAATAAATTTATTGACATTTTGAGCATTATAAGGAAAGGTATTAGGCTTAGAGTATTCTTCTTAAGATCCATAAAATCATAACACAGAGAGTATTTCAAACTTTAGCATGCATTAGTATCTCCTGGAAGTCTTTTGAAACAGGTTGCTGAACCTCACCCACAGAATTGTTGATTCAGTAGGCCTGGAAGGGGACCTGAGAATTTACAAGTTCCCAGATGAAGCTGATGCTGCTGGTCAGGGACCACCCTTTGAGGGCTGCCTATTAGTAACTTTTCCTTGACCATTGATCAAATTCCTCTTAAAATGAAACAAAATTATTCAAACATGCATTTTAAAAATAAATCTGGGAGATCTGTCTGCCACTCCCATGAGATTTATTAATAAGAAGTTCTAAAAATTGTACCCAAATTGTTTAATTAGTGCTTGCTTTTGCAGCACATATACTAAAATTAGAATGATGGAGAAGATTAGCATGGCTTCCATGCAAGGATGACATGGAAATCCGTGATGCGTTCCCTATTTTTTGGAATCCTTGTACATTGTTGGTGGGAATGTAAAATGGGGTGCAACAGCTATGGAAAACAGCATGGGGTTTATTCAAAAACTTAAAAATAGAATTACTATATGATCCAGCAATCCCATTTTTGGGTATATATCCAAAATAATTCAAAGAAGAATCTTGGAGAGATATTTGCATACCTATGTTCATTGCAGTATTATTCACAAAACCAAAAGGTATAAACAACCTGAAAGTCCATTGGCAGATGAATGGACACAGAAATGTGGGATATACATACAGTGGAATATTATTCAACTTTTAAAAAGATGAGAATACCACCATATACTACAATATGGATGAACATTGAAGATACTATGCTAAGTGAAATAAGCCAGTCATAAAAAGACAAATATTATATAATTTCATTCATATGAGATGTCAAAAGTAGTCACATTTATAGGAACAGAGAACAGAATGGTGGTTTCCAGGGGCAGGGGGGAGAGGGAGTTGGTATCAATGGTTATGGAGTTTCCATTTTACATGATGAAAAAGTTCTAGAGATGTATTGCAAAACAAGTTGAATGTACTTAACATTACTGAACTATAAACTTAAAATGATGAGGATGGTAAATTTTATGTTATGTGTATTTTACCACAATTAAAAAATTGTTTATTTAAACATAACACTTTCCCTGGAGAGAACAGCAATCCTTCATCAAAGAGATGTCTAGCGAGAGGTGGAGAGGGACTCTCCTCTTGGCCACTCTCATGGGAGCTCGATACTTATCTTAGCTCCAGTGTTAGCAAGTCTCACTTTCTCTGTGGATCTAGCCTCTCCCAGGAGATTCTTTAAAGTCATGGTGCTGGTGCCAACCCAGAGATTCTAATTTGGTCTGTGATATGACCTGGATAGTAAGGATTTGTGAAAGCTCCCCAGATAGTTTGAATTGTAGCCAGGGCTATATGGCATTGGTTAGATCAGTGACTCGAAACTTGTGAAAGAATAAAAAGGATCTTCTTGGGGATCTTGTCAAAGTTTATATGCTCAAGACTTCTCTGTTCTTCCTCACTGCCCCAGGTCATTCTAATTATCCCCTCTTCCCCTCCCTCCATTAATCTGAGAAATATAGCATTAGATGATCTCTAATGCCTTTTTCAGATTAAATATGTTCATGGACCTCAGTTCAGGAGATTGAGTTCCTTGTCAACTGAGTTCGTATGTGATCAAACACCTGACTGAGATTGGTGAGACAGTCTTAGCTCAGGCTGTGTGTGTACACACAGCCGACCCATCTTTTTAAATCCTCAGACTCAAACCTCACAGTTAAAATACAGCACTGGGGCTTAAAATCAAACTGTTGAACTACAACAAAATTCCATTATTTGTTTATACATTAAATTTGACAGGCTATGAATAATTTAGAAGATGATCTGAAGAACAAAGGAATAAAATTTCATTTTGAGTTAACATTTCTGTGGAGGGATTAAACCCTGCCAAGGGTGATTTTCTTTGGCTTCCTAAAAATCGGTGGTGTCAGAGGGCATGAGAACAATCCCAAGGAATTGTAGCCGTAATGTCAGGGTGTGCTCAGTTTGAAAGAATCCCAAGTGCAAAAAACTTCCCACATATTTGGTCATTGTAAGTCAGTTTAGATGCTCATGAGATCAAAAATTTGGCAGCACGGGAAACAGGGGACTTGCCAACTTAATGCTGTTTAATATTAATTAAACTTAATATAACTCAGTTATCTGTTTTTTGGATATTCCCAGGCAGAATTCCAGAGAAGAAATAAATCTACATTCATATAA
>NW_012147886.1:4117069-4139438 GCF_000956105.1 Propithecus coquereli | reverse complement strand
AAATGTTTTAGGTTACATGGGTTGCTTTTGTAATGCTTGAGTCCTGGCTAAAGGTGTGCTTATCACACAAACGGTGTTCATTGTATACATTAGGTAGGTTTTTGTCACTCCCCTCTTTCCCCTCCCCTCACTTAATTTCATTGAGTTTTACTTCCCTCTGTGCACAAGCTCATTGGCTGGTCTCAATGTAATAGTGAGTATATGTGGTGTTTATTTTTCCGTTCTTGAGATACTTCACTTAGGATAATGATCTCCAGTTCCATCCAGATTGTTGCAAAAGGGGTTCATTCATCTTTTTTATGGCTGATTAGTAATCCACCGTATACATATACCACATTTTATTAATCCACTCATGAATTGATGGGCACTTGGGTTGATTCCACATCTTTGCAATTGTGAATTATGCTGCAATAAACATTCGAGTGCATGTGTCTTTTTGATGGAAAGTCTTCTTTTCCTTTGGGTAGATACCCATTAGTGGGATTGCTGGATCCTTTTGGGGATAATCCTAAACTAGAAAAAAATAGAATTTCAGTCTTCATAGAATCCTGATCAGAAAAGTCCTTTGAGATTAAGGTGGTCTGCGGTTATCCTGTGCCCCTCAAACCACACCTTATGGGAAATTATTCCCTTTGCCAGTTTAGAACACAAGGCCTAGCTGAGCATCTCTTATATTATTGGTGTTGATAGTTTTGTGATATGCTGTAGTAATATCTTACTCCTTTTAAATAACCTGATATAGATTTTAACACCAAAAGCTTTCAGTGCTTTAAGTGATTGAATTTAGCTTCTATTCCTAAACAGGTAAGGATTTCATTCTTAATGCTCTGCTTACCTATTTCTAGTCCCTCGTTCTCACGTGTTGTGTGAATACAGATACCACCCATATCAAAACAGTTTCTTTAAATCTTGTGTTCACTCACTACATGAACACCACAGTGCTGTAGGAAAACAAAAAGAAACAAGATGAATGCAGGCATTTGTATACTAAGGTGAAAGATAGGCAAACTCTTTCATAGGAAGATTTCCTAGTTTCAATAGAAATTTCTCCCTTACAGGTCTAGTGTCTGGCTTGGAGACTTTGTTTTTGGAAGTCTTTGTGTCTCAGCTTCCAAAGTCACATCCTTCAACAGTGATTTTTGAGTGTACAGCCTGTCCCTGTTCCTTCAAGATTTGACTTTCTAGATACCAGTGGGCTCATCACCCAATCAAGTGGGAATCAAAGGTCAGAGCCTTCTTGGGAGCTGCTTTCTAAAATTGTTGATCTAATAAATTACTTCCTAAAACTGCCCAAACGTACAATGTACCTCATTACGATGACCACACTGTTGCATCGAGCAATGTTCCCAACTCCTCTTAGCTGCACAAAATACCCTTTTCATATTGTTTTCTGATGGTGTAAACAGTTTGTTTCTTACACCCTCATAAAATTCTTGACATCTAGAGTGGTGTAGTACTAAAATAATTTGTGCCCCACCAATCATCAATTTGATCAATTAGCTGAACATTTTAAGAAAATCATAGTCTAGATAAGGGAAACTGTTCTCCAGTCATTCAATTAATATTTTGGTGCTTCTTGTTTTAAAACCTCTATCTGGGTACATTTCTTTCATGTAACAGCAATAAAAATCATTAGTAAATTGCCGTTATCATTCTTACTTGTAGATGAGGAAACTGAGGCTCAGGGAATCTAAGTAAATTCTGCAAGACTTCAGAGCTCATAGTGGTAGAGTTGGCACACAAACCCAGGTCTGTTTGGTTCCAGTTACAACTATTTCCACTTATCACACATTGAATCCACTTGAAAAAGCAGGTTGATGTGAAAACTATAATTCATACTTCATTTTTAGATACCAGGTGCCTTTACCAGTGAGACTAATCTATTCATTATAGCAGATCTGACAAGACTTGAAAATTAAGATATTTGTTTGAATTAGTTTGTGTCTTTGAAGAAAATGTCTTGTTTTAACAGCATCATGAAGTCCAATTTTTCATGAAATTAAAAATTTCTACCATCCAATTCATCCTCATTATGAAGTTTTTTAAAGAATGTGTGTATGTGTATACATGAACGTGTGTACTTTGTTTCCTTTCTACACACAAAAAAAAGTCCAGTTTTGAAATTTGACTCTTGTTCCTGAAGTTTTCCTTTTAGGATGAAAAGAAATTTTATTTTCTGAAGATACTGGTTTAAAAACTTGGTTCTCACTGCAAGTTTATCTAGCAACTTGCCATGTAGCTTGGACCAAGACAATTAACTCCTGGGGCTTCAGTCGTTCCACCTGGGAAGTGAGAATGAGGGCTGTATTACTGTTCTTATATATATTTTTTTCTCATGAAAGTAAAGATTTATCAATGGATTTGACGTAACCAACATTTTGACCCTGAGCACATTGTCCTCTCCTGTCCTCTGTCACCTGCTATTCAACAGGGATATAAATAAATCGCCGCATATGTAAACTCCATATCATGCTTGGCGTTCGTGTCTGCAGCATTCTCTTCATGGAACATCCAGAACGCTCTTTTCCTTATCAAATATCTGTTTTCCAGAAATATTGGAATATGTACGGCTTTGCATGTAATTTGAGAGAGAGAAAAACCTAAGGCCATCCAAGACGAGCCAGTTTTAAGGAAGCTGCTGTAACTGTCGCTGCAGAGGTGACCACAAGGTGGCAGCCTCTCAGAGCATCGAGTTTAGCAGATGGGCTGAGTGCTTGCCTTGGTGGTTGACCCGGCCTCATAGCTCGGTTATATTGAGGTAACAGGGTCAAGTGTCTGCCAAGGTGAGAGCTGCGGAGAGGTCCCTCACCCAGCAGTCTAGGAAATCGCTTCTTGATAGCATTTTCTAAAAAGCAGTAACAATATCACTTCAATTTTGGAGTGCTTTATTCCAGAATAAGCTTTCAGAATGCTTTATACCCCTTAAGAATTAAAAACCTACTTTGGTGAGAGGAAAAGAAAAGGATGGGGGAAATCTTCCTTATATTTTCCTATTATTCAAAGTCATTGGTTCTCAACCTTGACTGTACATTAGATATCCTGGGGAAGTTTTAAATCACTCTCTGGGGCAGGGTCCCAGAGATTAACTTTTAAAAGCACTTCAGGTGATTCTAAAGTATTTTCAGGGCTGAGAACCATCTTTTCAGTTCCTCTCAATTCATTCTTTCATTCACTCACCATTTATTGCATACTTCCTCATGTCAGCTTTGAGCAAGGAAATGGCAATGATGTAAAATGAGATTCTACAATTGCCCCCAAAGACCTTGCAAGTTGGTAATTCAATTTAATGGAAGTCAATTCAGCAGACATTTATCAAGCTCCTAGAACATGTCAGGTACTACACTAGATACTGGGGAGGCAGAGATGAGAGCACTTTCTGCTATTGAACATTTATATTCTAGTGGGTGGTGTATACGACTGATTTTCATATGAGACAGAATGTGGTATTATTCATAACTAACATTTCTATAACATTTCATGGTAACATAAGCATATTCAACCTATATAACTTGAAGCTATATAACTGAACAATTCTTAAGACTTGTAAGCAGCTATCTCTCATTATCTGAAGTTCAGAGAGGAGCTTGCTTTGCCAATAAGAAGCAGAGTAAGTCTTCACATGCAGGTCTAGGGACTCCATGGTCAGTGCTCACTGCCTCATTCCATGCTAGGTGTAGGGCTCAGGAAAAAGTGCTTGATTTTGACTGCAGAAGTAAAGGTATTTGTCCCAGAGTATATTTATACATTTGTGTTGGAGATTTTATTTCCTGGTGAGTGAGTAGGGACCATTTCTGTCCACACATCTCCTGGGATACTTCCTCCATCCAATCACAGGCCTCTTCTACTGCTGTCTTTGTGTGCATATCTTTTTATATGATCTCCTACTGTCACCAAAGTGCTGCTCTTTAAAATTTCTCTGGACATCTATTGTCCTGAAGAGAAAACTGAAAATATTTAGTTCTATTAGCAGATCTGCTTGTCATCTGCTTCTGTCAATCACAGAGAGAGGTTTAATTAGGGAGTGGAAATTAGTCCAAAAGTATATAAAGAAACCAGACAAGTCTCATTTTCAGAGCACTCCATTCTGTCAGCTAATAGAGTGTTAAACCAAACACCGTCTGGATTAGGACTGGCACATGAGATAGTTGATGATGAACATGTTTTAAGAATTAACCTTATGGCCGATTTGGAGTGTTGACCCTTAAGGGAGTGAAGTGTGGGTGAATATCTTCCTTCTGTGCAGATGACATAAGCACCATTTGAGGTCAAGAAGCATAGGAAGGTATTTCTGGGTAGCTGTTTTATGTTCCCATAGTAGCAGAGAATCTACTCAGTGATCGACTCCCAGATGATCCATGGCCTTTCTATTGCATAGGAGATTCTGTTGCTGAAAATCCTACCTACCATGAAACCATGGAATCATCTATCCTTTCCCTAAAGACTCAGAACTATTAGGATTGTCCAGATTTAGGTGCCATAGCCTAAGAGAAACACTAAGAAATAGGAGTACATCCAGTACTCATTCTATATGAGTAGAAAATACTCATATAGTGATGAATCTGAACACCATTTTGAAGAACAGGTAAGAAGCTGCAAAGTTTTATGCTAAAGAAGCAAAGACCCAGAAATACAAATGGAAGCATGAGAAAGTCCTTAAACAGGCAAACATCTATTTGTGGAAGTGTGGTTACATTCGTTCTGTCCAGCGCCAGAGAGAAGGACAATGACCAGGGATGGAAGTGACAGGGGGTAGAATTTCACCTTACCCCGATGTGGAAGAACATTAGAATTATTGAGCAGTGGAGTCAGTTGCTTCACAAACTCCCTATTTTCAGAAGTGTTCAAGAATACCATATTAGGAATGTGGAAGTAGGGATTCCTGAATTGGGTAAGAAGTTGGATTTAATGAACTTTCCCGAGAGTAGTCAACAAATCTGGATATTCATCTAAAGAACATTTACTCCAATCCTCAGGTCTCTAATTATGTTTATCATATTGTGTCTGTTATCGAACTTTACCCCCTTCAGATGGCAGAAAGCAGTTGATTGATGTTAAAGTCTATCCATGAATGCAAAATCAACAGGTTCTGGGTGTAAAATGAATCAATTTCCAATCACCCCATCTGTTGCACTCCCGCTGTTGCATGGACATAGCGCACCTGAAGGTTTAAAGCTCTCAGATTGGAGTGGGTGGGCTGTGCCTGCTTCACCAATTAGAGCACATGGAAGTGTACTTGAACGAGACTGAGCCTTCGTCTGGGCGTCGCACTCTCATCCACTCCAGGATGAATCAGGACTCAGATTGCCCTTGACATTTGAATTATGTCCAGGTGAGCTTTGCTGCTTCCCTGCCTCCTTGATGCGGGGGAGAAATGGCAGGGTGAGGCAAGGAAACGCTCTGAAGCAGTGGATCCCCTCCAAATGTCATCCCAGGGGTATTTAACAGTGAGATGCCAGAGAGACTGTATATCACCTTTGTGCCTCTGGGGAAATATCTACCTTTAATTTCACATCAGACAGGGACTTATTTGCTTAGCATGTTTGTGTTGGCATGCCTCCTGGTTAACGATGGGATAACCTCACCCTTTTGGTTCAGCTGGGAGGCCTTGTGGTTCCTAAATCTCCAGTGAAAGAGAAGAAAACAATTCAGCCTTCTTGAGCATCATGATCCTGGAGATTTCTGGGCTGCTTCCTAGATCAACCCTCTCATTACCCTCCTTCCCTTCCCAGGAGCTGTGCTGTCTTGAGGCCCACTGATGCCTTTCACTGGCTGGTGAACAGTAAGAGCCTCGTGAGCATGAGTGTGGCCATGCAGAGACCTCTAGGGACTACAAGGATGAGGACAGCTTTGTGTACATGACCTACGCCTCCCAGGAGGCTGTTTGTCTGCATTAGGTCAGCAGCCCCCGGGGATGGGGGCAACCTGGGGACAGACCCTATAGTCCTCTCTAGCCATGTCAGGAGAACTTGTCCTCTGACCGATGTATCAGGTGCTGGCAGAAGGGACTGGTTTTCTCGTGTATGTATGTTGGGGGGTCTGGAAGCAGGGTTGCCTGGGGTGATTGGCTTCAACCAGTGACAGCAAAGTTGTGGCCCTTCCTGGTTTACTTTATTTGTGTTCCATTCTCTCATGTTCTCTCTCTAAGAAAAATGTGGGCTGCTCTTAGAAGTTTTGTAAATGGTTAACTCTCTTCTGAATAAGACATGATTAGCTTGTGTGGTGATTTTGTGCAATGAGCTGGAAACATATGATAAGTGTCTCCGTGGTGGAAGTGGGCAGGCCCTGGAGGAGCTGATTTCTGCCCCTGTATGTAGCCAGGAATCCCGTAGATGGCTCAGGCATAGAGAACCTATGGCCTATAGACTGGTCTCTGCGGAACCAGATGAAGCCAGTGTGAACCGCAGTAAGCTCGTCTGGGTGTGTCCTTATCTGTGTGATTAGAGAGATTATTCTATTTCCCCAGCATTCACTATACTTGGTTATTCCTCTTATTTCCTTCTTGTCTGTTGATGCCACACATATTTATGCCAGAGTTGTAACTTCTCAATATGAAGTTGTTTAAGCAAAAAAAAAGAAAAAAAAAATCACAAATAAAACAACGAAACCCATACTTATAGGTATGTAATACACTCAACTAGTACCTGTTACATGAACTTGTGATTAGCTTCATGTTTTTCTAATGTCAAATTAACTCTGTACCAAATCAGCTAGGGGGCCCACACAGCCTGGCTGTATCCCGCCTGTCAACCTCACTTTGACCTTGACCACTCACACTTTGTATTTGAGTCATTCTCAACTATTGGGAATTTTCTGAAGACTATCTTTTTTTTTTTTTTCATCATACCCTTATGCCTTCGTTGATGTGATTTCCATGCCAAAGAACTACTCCCTGCCATTCCTCCACTGGCACCTCTACCCACCTCACCTGCCTGTCTCTTACTCCTCCTTTAAGGGTCATCTCAGGTTTCGTCGCCCATAGGACATCATCTCTGATGCCCAAGGCTGTGCTCATTGCGGCTCCTCTGCTCCCACGGTGCTCCTGCATCACGCTTCTCCCCCTGATACTCCTGGCAGACATTACCAATCAATACTGGCACATTTTCTTGGCCGAGCCTGGATGCAACTTTAGAATCCTTTTCAAGTCATTCCAGGCAGCCACTCCTAATGAACAAGAGTTGGCAATATAGGTGAAACCTGCCTGCCAGTCCCAATTTAGGGCATGCCTCACTTACGACACATTCTATATTGTATTTAAAGGGCTTGTGAGCTTGCTTTTTGCACAAGGCTGCAGTCACTGTTAGGGGGATTATTGTCATTTAAAATTAGTGCTTGATATTCATCTTCACATAATGGCTACCTGATATGAATTAAACTGGAGGACCTGGCTGGGAGGAGGTTGGAAGTGAAAATAGGTGCTCTCAGACTCCTGCACAAGCCAATCTCAGTGAATTTCAGTGGATGTGCCTGCCAGTGACCCAGGGCATGTGTTGGCTTTAAATAGGGAATGGGGTGGAGGCACAATGACTTCTACCCTCCCAGAGGATGGGCTGGAAATACTCCACCCAGTGCTCTTGTAGGTATCTCTAAAACTCTGTTGCTCAGGGTCCGAGAGATCCTCTGGTAGGAAAGGTGTTGCTTGCCTTTGAAATCCTTCGCATTCTTTTTAAAACAGCTCTTCAATATTTAGCCCTCTGTGTGGGTAGCTTTTTGTGGCTGCCTCCTCTCTATGCCTTGGCACAGAGCCCTTCCCTTTTCTTTCCAGAGTGCCTTATTGCCCAGGAGAGCTTCTTATAACTAGCTTCATTTCAGACATGTCTTCTCTATTTTCCACTAGGGGTCACAGTTCAGCTCTGTGCACCTTCATTTCCCTTGGCCATGGCCTCCTGTCTTCTGTCCGTCAGCACCTGACAGGCCACACTTCTTTCCTTCTGCTCCATGCAAGGAGCTTGCCTTTCAGACACTTGTCCTCGCTAGCTTTGCTGCTGAGCCTGCGGTACTGCAGGAGCCTCAGCCCATAGCAAAGCCACAGGCATTGGAGGCAGATAGAAACGATTCTGCTGCCCACAACCCATGTGATCTTGGCAAGACACGCAGGGGCACTGAGTTTCAGCTTCCTTGTTTATAGAAAAAGATTTTAAATGATTATCTTTGCCTTATATAATGTTGGGGAGGATTAAATGATATAAACCTGCTGTACCCTCAGCAGACCCTGCCTTACAGTGGGAGCTTACAAAATGTTTTGAGTCAATAATTAATTTTATCAGATGTCCAAAAGCTATTCTAAGTATAAAGAGGCGAGAGGGTTTAATTCATTTTAACTTGGGTAAATGTGAGAAGACTTCACAGGGGAGATAGGTTTTGAGCAGGCCTTTGTGGCAGAAGTGGCTGAGAAGGGCACGATAAGAGCAGAAATGACATTTTACCAATGTCAGAGGTGGACAACGGGATGAGGCTGCAGGTCTGCCATGGCTTGGGGTGCTGGGAGGGGCGATGGAATGGGAAGTGAGATGGGAAAAAGCAGGGACCAGGCTAAAGGGGCCTTGAAGGGTAAGTGAGAGGTTTGGACTGTATTGTACTTTTGCTCTCTGGAGCGGGAGGTGGGACACCAAGGAGAGTCATTCATCAAGTCCAGCAGACAAGAGCCATCAGCAGCAGAGGTCAGCAATTCTGGAAATTTGGGAGTGGAGTCAGTAATTATTTGGAAGAGGACCCATGGTTTAGATAAGCTGGCCTTGGCCTTATGCCAACAGGGAATGCTTTGAGGACTCCCCCTGGCCCTGTTTTGGGCCCTGTTTTGAAGGCCCAAAAGACAGAGCTGATCGCAGCTCCTTTACCCAGAGGCTGAGACTTGAGCACTGGAAGGCCTAAGGAGAGGGAACTCTGGCAGAGTTGGCCCAAATTCACTAGCATGGACAGGGCTGATGGAGACCCTGGTGGAGGAGGAGATGCTGAGACCAAGAGTTGTGGTGCCAAGTACCCAGGGCTCGGCCCTGGCCGTCACTCCTGCTATCTGGAAGCTCATAATTTAGAAAAGATGACTGTATCTATTGGACTTTCATCAGGGTATGCCTGGAAGTTCAACCTAAGGAAACGATGACTTGGAAGGGGGAGTGGACATGTGGGAAAGTCCTATTGGGTGGCAGAGGGGTTAGACTTCTCTGTCCAGCTCCAGAGAAAGGACAATCGTCAAAGGTGACCGTGTTGAGGGGACCAGGTTTCAGTACAATCAGCAGCTGGAGGGACTTTAGAGCTATTGCACTGTGGAAACAGCTGCTTTACAAAACATCCTGTCTACGGAGATTGTAAGGACATGCTGTCACTTCAGGGAGGAGGGGTCATCATTTGTTCATTATTTGTTTATTGTTGAAGTACGAATTTAGATGAAATACACTCTAATGTTGTGTGGGAAGTTGAATAAAAATGTATTTTCCTGAGATTTTGTGAAACTACAAAATGCTTCATTCATTCAACATTCCTTGATGCTCTGAAAAAGAATATTTTCCCCTCCACATGTACCTGACGATCCTTGTTACATAGTCTATGCCAGAATACACCATTAACTCAGCTGAAGCAGGAACCATGTGTTTATTTATGTCTGAGTCCTCAGCCTAGAGGATGCTGCCTACTGTAAAGTATGCTGGCAACAAATGTTTGTTGAGTGAATGTCAAATCAATTTTGCTGAATCTATGATTCAAACATGGACTGAGCTGCTTCTTGTGTAAGGTATGCCCACCTGAAACGTATCAATAGCTAACATTTATCATGATCTTGTTATTGGCCAGGTGCCAGGCTAAATACCTTCATATATTATCTCATTTAACCCCTACAAGCAACCCCATTAAAAACATCAAGCAGATACTGTTACTATATCCTTTTTACTAATAAGGAAACTGAGGCACACAGAGGCTAAGTAGGTCCACCATGGTTACACAAAAACTAATTAGATAATAAAAGATTTAAATTTAGGTTCCATAGGCAGCATGGTTCATTAATATGGTATACTTTGAGCCAAGGAGTGATCATTAGCAATCATTAATAGGGTAATATAGAGTGAAACATAGCTAACACTTATTGAGTGCTTTCTGTATACCAGGCATTATGCATTTGCCCACTTGATCCTCATATCTCCCTCACAGTGTGGGTGCCATTATTGTGCCCATTTTACAGATAATGACTAGAATCCAGGATTTTTGGATGTAGGCTTATCAAACTCTAAAACTTACTCTCTAGATGTTGTGTGATCTTCTTTCTTCTTTTGTGATACTGAAGGAGCAAAATAATGACTCTTCTTCTATGAAGTGTGTGGGTTGCTCTAAAAAAATTGTATTTGGATTTGACCTGGCACTGGATCTCCAGTCACCAAACACTTTATTAGGATGGTATCATTCCTAAGTGTTCTTTATGCTTGCCCACTGGCTATCAATTAGCTACAGGTTGAGAGAGAAGTTAGAGGTGTCAAGGAAACTCATCCTAAAACAGCACTGTGGAAAGAACTAGACATTTAGGATGAAATCAAGATGGGGTCAGGGTTAGGGGTCACAATTTTGCTAGTTGTGGGGCTGGAGGTCACTTAAGCTCTTCATGCCTCAGTTTCATCATCTATAAAATGGGGGCAGTAATTCTGCCTCCTTCAGGGTGTTGCTACAAAGAGGAGAGGATGCTGCCCTTGCTGCTACTCCCCACTCCTTACCGTCTTATCCTCCTCCTTCTTCTTTCTCTTCTTCCTCCTTTTCTTCCTCTTCATTCTCCCCTTTCTTTTTCTGCACTTTATCATTATTACACCTTAACTGTTTTCGTGGGAAGAATCAGATTTATAATAAGACAGATGGAGTTGGATGGAGGAAAATTCGTGCAGGCCTCATTTTATGATGTGGCTCGGATCAGCTTTGTGAAACTGAGTCTACCTCAAAAGGGTACCAGACCCTCAGACGTTGACAAAATGTGGCCCCTGACTCAGAGACGGAAGAACTCAACAAGCTAGATGGGCAGATCCAGGTCATCACGAGTCTGGAAATTATACAATTTTTGAACCTTCCTTAGGTAAAAGATTATAAAATTAGATACCAATGAGATTTTGCATAAGAGATAGTCCACTCTTTTTGTTTAAAAAAATATTTTTACCTAATCAAAATCAATCATACTCCTGAAATAATTCTAGATCTTATAGTTGAGTTGAAACCAAAGTTGTGAACCATGTCCTGATATAATAAGCTTGGCTTTATGCAAATAGGGACCACTCCCCTCTCCTTCCCTTTGGTTTTATACGTTTGAGGTGAAAAGCCTTCTTGCTTAGAAAACGGGAAAGGGCTGATAAACGCAAGAGTGCACGTACACCTGCTACAGCAATTCAGTGTGGGCAGTTCTCCCGGACAGCCGGGATGTGAGCATGGCTGGAGATCAGGAGGAAGGCAAGAATTCATCACACTAACGTTATGCATCACCTGGGAAAGCCACTCATTAAGAAAACAACCTGTCTATACCTGCCTGGGAATCCCTCCTGGGTGCTTCTAGGCAGCTAGTATCAAGTCGTTCTTTTGAGATGCTGAGCAGAAGAGGATTTTCCATTTCATCTCCTGGCCTTCCCTTCTCCCTCTCTCAATGGAGACTTGTGCACGATACCTCCTGCTGGGGTATTGTGGAGAAGATTAATTAGCTAATATTAGTTAAGGGCCTTTGATGATGACTGCTAAGTGTTTGTACCATGTAATTGCCATTTTTTTCCAAGAAAATGTCCGTATAGTTACTAATTAGGCGTTGTTGAAGCACCTCATGCCCCATTATTTTATGGTTGTCTTGTAATTAACTGGCATCAGTACCATTTCAAATGACATTTATTGCCCATTTCCCTGGTTTAATTTTTGGAAATTTTATGGGTAGTCTGGGCATTGTTTCTTATTCACTGTAACTTGAATAATTAACAAGGTAAATATGGCTTTGGGTGGTGATATTGTCAACAATAAGAGTTCTTGAGAGATTTTAATTAAGAACACTACTGCTGTACTTCATGGAGAAGTTTATTATGGTGCTTAAGCACTCTAAATAGCCCTTTCCTGTGGATTGTGGCTCACACCTGAGTGTTCGTGCATGCGTGTTTGTGTGCATGTGTGTTTGCATGTGTGCATGTGTCATATAATATGTGATATGAGGACAAGAGCAAATTCTTCCTTTCGCTGAGCCTTCTCCAAGGCACAAACTGGACAAGTTAATTAATTTTTTGCCATTGTTTTTACTATAATCTAGAGATTTGAGTTAGTTCAAATCAACATCATTGGTTAAATGTCTATCATACTATCAGCTATTGGACTAGATGTGTTTCATGTTTCCTTTAGTCTTTACAAGTCTATGAGGTGTCTCACAATGACAGAATGAAGGCTCACAGAGGCCAGGAAAGATGTCCAGGGTCACACAACTAGTAATAGATGAAGATAAGACTAAAACTCAAGTCTTCCAGACTCTGAAGCTTGGGCTCTTTCCACTTTCTCTCTCAAACAAAAGTGCTGAGCTTTCTATCTGGAGGTGAGTCTTGGTCACTGCAAAGGTCAACTCGTACCCTCTCCAGAAGTCTTGCACGGTCCTTTATCTAAATGCATCTTCTCTCCTGTACTCTGGTATTACTTTCTATCACTTCTCTGAAGAACCTCTGAGAACTATCCACTATAAGCAGTAAATTTCACAGGCACAACCAAGAGTCCAAGAAACAGACTCTGAATTGGAGATTTTCTTGCAGAAAGTTGATGTGGAAGTGTTCTCTGAACAGCACTTGTCAGGGGTTGAGAGAAGCAGGATTGGGTAAAAGTGGCTGCCACAAAGCTGAAGCATTTCTGTAGTTGAGATGATCCATCAGAGCTGAATTGAAGAAAGAAGGTCAAACGTTTGAACTCTTTCAGACTGTTACCAGGAGAGGAGTGTTGGGCAAGGCAGCTCTCTTTGGCAAATGGAGGGCAATTTCTGGGGAAGAACTCAGCTGCGAGATGTCAAAAACCCATACTCCTGGAAGCTGTGGGCATGAGTTTCTCAGTTCTTGGAAGGAATCTGAGTGGAGCACTACAGCATCCATGATAGCGGTGGAGGGTCTTGAACTCAGGGAGTGTGACCCCTTAAGACTGCCTCATAATTTGTTCCTTGAGACTCAATGACTATTATAATTTCCATCTTACTGCTGGAAACATAGAATCTCAGAGTTAAATAACTTGCCCAACTAACATGCCAGGAGATTGTAGGGCTCATAATACACCACCAAAATCCATGCACATTCCCTAGGACCATGAATCTGCCTAATTAGAAGTGACTCAACAGCTTGCTAAACTGTTCAATATTCAACAGCTTGCTAAAACTCATACCATTGAAGGGGACTGTGTATGTGTGTGTGTGTGTGTGTGTGTGTGTGCATGATGTTTCAGAAAAAGAAGATAGTAGCTGTTTCCCTTGGATGGTGTCCCTCGGGACTTTAAAGGAACAGCAGCAGGCCATTACAACACATTTTATATTAAGCAGATTCTGTGAGTCAAGTCATTGCTTGTAAACATAACGCCATGCAATAAAACTTGATATATACTTTATGGACTTCACACAATAATTCCATATTATTTCTGCCGTTATTTACTGCATATCTATGATGTGCTCACTAGGCATATGAAGGTAAATAGAGCTCATAGATTGGTGGCACGGTTGTGTTGGAACTGTACTCCAATATTGCAAGAGGCTTCTGCAGACATGGTCATCCAGAGAATAAAAAAAGGCAGAGAATAGTCTCTAAAATCTCGGACCCATTCCACCATCCCAAATCTGAGGTGTGAGTTGCAAAAGGAAGGGAAGGAGGGAGAGGCTTTGGTGAAATAAATGAAATATTTGCTCTATCCTATGAAATGTCCTACAATCTGTGGAGCCATTCTAACGTGTGAGTGAACATCTCTGCCAGCGTAACCCCTGCAGGGTTAATTGGCATAGTCATCAGTCTACGCACTTATAGGATGCCACCTTCTGGGCCACATGAGCTCACGGAGGTAGTAGCCACTGTGAGACTTCTCTCCACAATAGGGCTGGTCTGGAGATACACTCTTTCTCCTTCACTGACCCTGTCTGCTTGAAAAAGGCAAGGCTTCGCTCCAGCCATATCCTTTTTCTTAATATTTGCTCTCACCTGCTTGGGCCTCCTCAGGGTCTGTGTGTCTCCAACAGACACAAATAGTCCTCCAGGCCTCTCCCAACTAAGAAGTGAGAGCAGAGTCCAGCAGGACACTGGGTGTAGAAGCAGAATGAAGTAGGCTTGAGTCACGATTCCATCACTCACTGGCAACCTGTAGGCTACTTAAATTCTCTGGGCTTTGGTTTCTTCAACTACAAAATGGAGTGGGGGTGGTGGATTTTAACCATCCTACAATTGTGAGGATCAAATAAGAAAATTTTATGTTTTTTAGAAGGAGTGTTGTACAAGTTCTGTGCAAATGATGATTTTGAGCTGGAAGGCTCTGTAGACACATTTAGCTTGGAAAAAAAGAAGACAAGCCTTTACTTGGAGCTAAAGGCAGAATCACAGCTGTTGGATTTGTTCCGAAATGAACACGGGACACTTTCATAAGTTTAGACTGACAAATATGTCCTCCCCCCTCCCCTACCATGTGCTGGCTGTCTCCCCCACCCCCACCCCATCCTATTCCCCATGTTCAAATTCAATCCAGATCAGAGTAAACTGTCACCCATTGCAGTTCTAAAAACCTGTTTCCTCCTATCCATTGCACATATCAACCCATCACATTAGAATAATCTAGTCAGATGCAATTATACCCAGACTATTTAATCACCCAACTAGGTTACCTTATGTCATTAAGCATAGTCTTTGTGAGATCACAAGGGTGTTGCACTCACAAAATGGTTATTTCCTCTGCCTTGCATCTTCAGTAAATAAGACTTAAAGTCAAGTTGTCATGATAGTCTTAATTTACTGTATTTTACCATATCTTACCATAAACTCACCAAAGTTTAACTTAGAACTTTGCTTGGAGCTGAAAATGCTCAGGACCCATCAGTAAATGTCTAATTTGCTGGAAGTTGACAAGGAGATACCTTGGTAGGTAGGTGAGAAACACACCCTTCTTGGGCCTTCACTTCTTTGCACAGGCTATTCCACCTGCTATCAATATCCTTCCTTCTTTTCTTTGTTGGGAAATTCAGAACACAAGCTTCAAATCCAGTTCAGGTGGAGCTCACCTCTAGGTGAATGTTTTCCTGACGTTGACGCAAGCAGGGAGAGTCACAGCTGTATCCCTTGTTCAAAACCCTTGTACAGCACTTCAGTCCCAATTCTACAGTTACTTGTTTACGTGTCTCCCTCTTCTGTAGAATGTGAAGTCCTTGAAGGGTGGCATTGTATTTTATTCATCTTTCTGATTCACAGCACTTAGCATGGAATGAGTCTGCAATTGTAAATTGAATATATGAATAAATATACATAAATATACAAATAGGTAATTTTTTCAAATGTTTATTGTCAACTGAAATATTTAACTCATTGTTTTTTGGTTGGATGACATTAATTTGTTGAGCCCAAGCAAAATTATGCCCGCTATTTTTCAAGGAATAAAACAATAGAAAATTATACCAAAAAAATGACAACATTTCTTTTCTTCAGTTCCTCCTTTCTCTACCGTGGAGAAATTCATGATTTTTTTTTATTCCTGTTTTTTCTATGGGTTTCTCTAACAAGCATAATTGTTTAGTGGATGACTGGGCTGATTTAACTATGAGCTGTGTCTGATATGCAGAACTTCCACTCTGCCGAGTTGGGAGAAAGATAAAGCTCAAGATGAATGGCTGAATTCAGATTAAATCGTCACTTACTGGGCATCTACTAAAGACTGGATATGGTGCTGGAAACATTATCTACATTATCTTAATAGTCAGTTGACACTACTGTCCCCTTTGTGCAGTCGCAGAAAGGGATGGTCACAGAGGGGATTTAATTTGTTGGCAGTTACCCAGCTATGAAGCCTACACTGAATCCAGATATCTAGTTTCACAGATTGGAGATAGCCTAGGATTCAGAGAGAGCAAGAGAGTGCTTAGTAATATGGGTCTGTCTGGATGATGGCCAGGTCCCTGCCAACTCTGAGGTCACAGGATCTGGGTGGCTTGGTGAGGACCTCTACTGGGCAGACTTTGTGTACAGGTTGAGAATGCAGTGAGGTTGGAGCTTGGGGGGAAGGACCAAGGATCTGGGTTTTCCTCATTTGTCTAGTCACTCACTGGGTGCATTGAGCGTTCATTGCTTTATGCCACTGCTCTGCCTATATCCTTCCATGGCTCCCCCATGCTCTTTGCACAGAGATTGTGCCTCTGTCAGATGCTGTGTGTCTTGCATCTTCCTCCCCCTCCAGCCTCAACTCATCCCACACCCTGTTTCCTGCCTGATGCTGGACACATTGGCCAGCTTCAGGGCCTGCTCTCTCTTGCCTTTGCAAGTGCTGTTTCTTCTGTCTAGAATTCTCTTCTCATTTTGCTTGTGCCACCTCATGAAAGCCTTTTCATTCTTCAGCTCTCAGCCTAAGCATGTTTTTCCTAAGAAAGGCTATTCTGCAGCCCCAGGGCCGGCTCAGTTTTCTTCGTGAGTCCTTAATACAGACAGACCTGTCTTCTTTTCTTTTAGAGGACTTCACTCACTTTGCAGCTAGACATTCAGTAATGGATTAGGTGATTGATATTGGTCCTTCCTTTTAGGCTGGAAGCTCCATAAGAGAAGGGAGAGCATAGCACGGCTGGCACAGACCTTAGACATCGTCTACTCACAGACACCTACTATGTAAACATTCTCTTGCCTGCTCTGAATCCCAGACAGTCTCCAATCTGTGTGACACTAGTCTATGGTAGGTGTTAAATCAAAATTTGTGATTCACTTTCAGAAAACTGTCTGCCATTCCTTCAGAGTACTAAATCAGCTCATATCTCTATACTCCTTATTGGGTCAAATGACTAATAGAATGAATGCAGACAGGAAAGAGGAGATGCAACTGGTACTTATCATATGCTTAACTGTCTGCAAGGTTTGAGCTTCAGAATGCAGGTTTTGACCTGGAGGAGAATTCCAGGGATGGTCTACCTATAGAACAAGGACCTCCTGTCCATAGTAAAATCAATTCTTTGTGTCATATGGGGGCGGGGTGGGTGATAAAAGCATAAACTTTCGAACTAGTCTGCCTGGATTCCACCACTTATTAGCTCTGTAAATTAAATGTGTTACTTAACCTGTCTCTGCCTCAGTTTTTTCATTTGTAAAATGGGGGCAGTGACAGTATTTATGTTGTAGGGTTGCTGTAATTTACATGCGCTTTATAAAGTGTTTAGAATAGTTCCTGACATAGAGTATGTGTTTTATAGAACTTTCAAAAATTTTTATTTGTTTAGAAGATAGAATATGCTGTGCCTTTTCAAATGCCAGCCCCTATAACCACTTCCTTCCTGAGTCTCTTGCTATTTCTCCAGTAGTTCTATCTTGTTATGCCTCCCTTCTGATCTAAGCCTCTAAGATCTGAGCATGTCTTGCTCCTGGTCCTACCTATATTGTGACAATATGGTGGGTTTTTTTAAAATTTTACTTTGTGTTTTCCATTGCTAAGTTTCAGTTCTCCACTGGTGGGAGGTATCCTATCATCTCAATTATACTTGAGTCCTGCCTCAAGAAAATTTGGTTCCCCTGGTTCAATCAGGCAGAAGGAACAGTGCTGGGAGGTGAGAGACCTTGAGAAAAGTGGCTTTTGCTGGTGTGAATCAATACAGTTCAGCTCCACTGTGCTAAATGGAGCTGCAAGTTCCAATATGAGTCTTTGTGTCCATGCGCTCTCTCCTTGCTCACCTCGCAGGGGGCTCCTTGGCTAGCAAGCTGGCATTAAAGGAACAGGAATGCTAATGAAATGCCTTTCTAAGATGGGCTGCCAGGGCAATTTAAAAACAGAACTTAGTTATTAAGGTTCACTCATGGCATAAGAGGGTTGAGACTTTAAAATCTGAGCTGGCCAAGGCAGAGGATATTGTCTGGTGTGGAGGACAAAACCCAGAGTCCGAGGTATGAGTTCAACCCACGTTCTACCACTTAAGACTTTGGACACCTTGAAGGAAGTCCTCTATCTCTCTGGGCCTCCTCATCTGTTAAAGAAAATATTTCATTAATTCATTCAACAAACCTTTGTTGAGCTCCTACTGTATTTTAGGCAATGCAGGGCAGATGAAGTCTCAGATGCTTTACAGTGGAACCACTCTGTGAAGTACATCTCTGAAACCTCAAATATGGTGAACCTGGGAACAGGAGCAAATGGACTATTTTGTTTTAATCTGTAATTAACCTAGGCCATAAAGTGTGGCACATGATATGCACTCTGGAAATATTTGATGTTTTTTTAAAAATATTACTATTGGCTTTCTTATTTTCTGAAACGTTTCTAGAAGATTCTATTAATTTAGGTTTTCATATTGATTATTTTCTATCTTGTATTTACTTTGGGTTTACTTTGCTCTTTTGTTTCTAACCTTTTAAGGTGAAAACACAAATCACTGATTCTTAGCCTTGTTTAAAATCTAAATATATGTATATAAAGTTGTAGAATTTCCTCTAGCACTACTATAGCTGTTTCCTAAATTTTTTTATATATTGTGTTTTCATTATGTTTGAAATATTTTAATACCCTTTGTGATTTCTTCTTTGACTCGTGGTATTTAGAAGTGTGTTGTTTAATTTCTAGATATTTGCATTTTTTATGTTAATGAATTCTAATGCATTTCCTTTGTACTCAGAAACATAGCCTGTAAGTACTGTGGTATTTCCTGTCAGCTCTAGGAGACTCACTCTCTATATACATGTACATCCCAGCTCTGGGTGAAGGATCCACGGAGATTTCTCCATGTAGCATCCTGATCATTCCCATCTGAATACTGCCCTTCTCTTTGGTACTGTGCCTTGCAAATTCCAGTTGCATTCATAGCCCTCAATGCTAATCTCTGCCACCTCAGCTCAGCAAGACTGCTGTTCTTTTCTGGGCTTCCATATCCTTGTGATATGTAGACCCCCAAGTGTTCCCCAAGGCAGAAAGTTGAGAAAAACATTGAGCTCAACACATGTGTTTCCTTTTTGCTAGCATTACATTTCTCCTCCAAAAAATGCTTCGTATATTTTGTTTAATTTTATAGTTGCTTACAGTTGTGAAGGGAGGGAAATTAGCCTAGGTAGAACCCATACCTCTGTCATGGCAAAACCCAAAGTATCACTTTTTAATTTAATCTTATTTAAGTTGCAAATATTAACATAAGAGTGGTTTCAGAAATTTAGGCTTTAAAATGTATGCTGTTTAATTTTAAAAAGTACTTATTTCATCAGGGCCATCTTTATAGGTTTTTAATTTTAACTTTTCTTTGCATTTCTAATCACGATTTCTTTATGTATATGAACTTTGGAGGGGAAAAATCTATTGAGCCGTTTTTCCCCTCAATTTGCAAGATTCCATTACTCTGAGCAACTAAATTGTATCTGCAATTGCTGTATAAAACCTCTTTCTAACAATATCTGAACCATACTTTTTATTTGATAACATGAAGAACTAGTTAAGAATGACTGATTTAACACATAAGATCAAGTACGAATGGCGTATTAATTGGTTTACTTAAGCACAATGTTATCAGCTCACAGTATAAGTGATATTCTGATGTAGCTATAACATAACAGGTTGATCCCTTCCATCTCTCCTCACTCAGGTGATGGTAAGTCCCTCAGTAATGTGCTAAGGTTCATATCACTGTCCTGTTCCTGCCTGGATATTCTCACTGACTCTTTCTGATTTTATATGTTTTGCTGAATCTCTTCTGTGTTTCATACTTGTCTACACTAGATATGCCAATAATTCTTTTTCAGATAAGTGACTATGTTCTGTCTGTGAATAGTCTAACTTCAGAGAGTTCTCAAACTCTTTGTAATTCCTTACAGCACACCTATTATGAACAAATTCTTCATTTATTGCATTATTTTTTAGCTATTCTTGTTCTACTGCCTATTGCATATCTGGGAAAATGATGAAAATTGAGATTTTGTTTTTCTTCTTCCAAAGTGTACTCTACAAAATTACTCTGCTTAAACTCTTTGGTATCTGGGAATAGCATCTTTGTGGGAAGGAGAGGGGTTTAGGCTACCTGGCTTTTGATGAAAAAATATAAGTTTACGCTATCTGAAAAAAATGTTTCACTGGCCTGAAGGTTAATGACTGTATACTTAATTCCTTTGTCACATTGTTAAAAATAATTTCTAGATGTAACCATCTCAGGTTTTGCCTTTAGTTGTTTGATACTTATTTAAGATGGTACAAATGAATTTGGTAACATCCATTTTGGAAGACTGAAAGTTTTTCTTTTTCTTACCTATTGGTTCTTTCATATAGTTCAAATAGATAAGACTGATAGAACAGTGAATTTTGGAGAAATGAGATATTATTCTATCTTTCACTCACTTATGGTGATTCATCAACTGACTATAATTTAAAATCACAAATGCGGCTAGTTTTTAGGAAGAGAATCAGGCTTTATACTCTGGAGGATACAAAATAAGCAAGCTTCCTGCTCTCAAGTTGCTTGAAGCATAGATAGAAAGTCCAGGCATAATTATATGCAAAATTAAATGACAATTCAGATTTTAAAATGCAAAACGTAAACGAATATTTCACGAAAAACAAATGGATGGGCAGATGATGTGGACAATTCAGAGAAGAAACTGAAGATTGGAGTTGGTTGAGAAATCTTTCTGCAGAAAGACTGTGTTGTCAAGGAAAGATTGTATAACCTGTGTATACTTATTATAGCCTCAAAATCTTTGCTGCTTAAACCCCGTGGTTGTGACTATGTGCAAAAGTTTAGAAGGTTCTTTGCTCTTTGAAATACAGTGTCAACAATTGGTCAGTGTTGTCTAATTTGACATCCTACCTCCTTCCTATTTAATGCATAGCCCACCATTCCTCTGCTGCCTTTTGTTAATAGAGAGCCTCATCTGCTTTCTAGAGCCCCAATTCTCTACTTTCATTATTGCCTCTTCTCTTGTGAGGCTGTCCACGGTGGCTCTGCGACCAATAATGATACTGGCTCCATATTCTGATTTCAAATAAGGTTACAAGCCAATATAGACTTCTACGTCCAGGTAATAAGTGAACAGGGGCAATGACTAGGAAGAGCATCTCCAAATGTACCCCAAACTTCCACTGGGTTATACGTGGCCCCTTGGAACTAAAGGGTATAACCCTATTCCTTGCAATCCATTAGTCGATTGATGTATTAGCATTTATTGAACAATCTATCAAGCTGGTGGAACATTTTTTATTTTATGTAATGCTTTTATGTACACCTGAGACTGCACTTAGACTTTCTAGTCTGCTGCATTATTTGTTAGTCTCCATACCTATACCACAGTTTTAATATTTCTAGCTCCAAGCTTCTTAACCTTAGCACTATTGACATATTGGGCTGGATAGTGCTTTGTTGCGGGGGGCTGTCCCGTGCACTGTGGAATGCTTAGCAGCATCCCTGGCCTCTGCCAATTAGATGCCAGCAGCACACACACACCCACTCCTACACACACACACTCAGTTGTGACAAGCAAAAATGTCTCAAAGGCATTATCAAATATTTCTTAGCAGACAAAAGTACCCCTAATTGAGAACCACTGGTTTAGCCTTAATTAGTCTTATATTACGTTTCATACATTAGGATAAGCCTATTCTTATTCTTTCCTTTTCTTCCCCAAACATTTTCAATTATTCTTACACATTTATTATTCTACTTGAACTTCAGATTCATTTTGCTTGTATACTTAAAAATGTATTTAATTTATGTAATAATTTTTTCGGGAAATGACATTTTAAAATACTAATTACCCAATCCACAACTGTTTGCATTTATACTAATTTTTTTATTTGTATATTCCAAAGTAACATGTATCCCTGCTATTGGTTATAAGTTTAGTATTAAAAATACAGCAAGTCCTCAAATAACATCTTTTTGTTCAACATTGTTTCATTATAAGGTTGATGAGAACAAAATATCAATTCCCAGCAGGGATATTGTCTGTGTGCAGTTGACTGGTTCTCTCCCTACCTGCTTGGATTTTCTTCAGGTGCTCCGGTTTCCTTCCACATCCCAAAGATGTGCCTGTTAGGTGCATTGGTGTGACTAAATGGTCCTGGTGTAAGTATGTGTGTGTGTGTGTGTGTGTGTGTGTGTGTGAGTGTGCCCTGTGATGGATGGGGTCCTGTCCTGGGTGGGTTCCCACCTGGCACCCTGAGCGGCTAGGATAGGCTCAGGCTAACTGACCCTGAATGGAAGAATTGGGTAAATAATGAGCTTACTTGT
>NW_012147886.1:4116162-4117019 GCF_000956105.1 Propithecus coquereli | reverse complement strand
AAATATTACTATTGGCTTTCTTATTTTCTGAAACGTTTCTAGAAGATTCTATAAATTTAGGTTTTCATATTGATTATTTTCTTTCTTGTATTTACTTTGGGTTTACTTTGCTCTTTTGTTTCTAACCTTTTAAGGTGAAAACACAAATCACTGATTCTTAGCCTTGTTTAAAATCTAAATATATGTATATAAAGTTGTAGAATTTCCTCTAGCACTACTATAGCTGTTTCCTAAATTTTTTTATATATTGCGTTTTCATTATGTTTGAAATATTTTAATACCCTTTGTGATTTCTTCTTTGACTCGTGGTATTTAGAAGTGTGTTGTTTAATTTCTAGATATTTGCATTTTTTATGTTAATGAATTCTAATGCATTTCCTTTGTACTCAGAAACATAGCCTGTAAGTACTGTGGTATTTCCTGTCAGCTCTAGGAGACTCACTCTCTATATACATGTACATCCCAGCTCTGGGTGAAGGATCCACGGAGATTTCTCCATGTAGCATCCTGATCATTCCCATCTGAATACTGCCCTTCTCTTTGGTACTGTGCCTTGCAAATTCCAGTTGCATTCATAGCCCTCAATGCTAATCTCTGCCACCTCAGCTCAGCAAGACTGCTGTTCTTTTCTGGGCTTCCATATCCTTGTGATATGTAGACCCCCAAGTGTTCCCCAAGGCAGAAAGTTGAGAAAAACATTGAGCTCAACACATGTGTTTCCTTTTTGCTAGCATTACATTTCTCCTCCAAAAAATGCTTCGTATATTTTGTTTAATTTTATAGTTGCTTACAGTTGTGAAGGGAGGGAAATTAGCCTAGGTAGAACCCATACCTCTGTCATGGCAAAACCCAAAGTA
>NW_012147886.1:4107210-4112647 GCF_000956105.1 Propithecus coquereli | reverse complement strand
CCCAGCCTGGTGATGTTTTTTGTGACCAGAAATATGTGGTAGGGACCTCACTCTTATTTAAATCAGTTAACTTATGATAAAACTGGTTCTGTTATGCTTCGTTTCACTTAAAGTCACAGTTTCCAAGAACTTATTGATGAGGTTAAGGGAGGACTGCCTGTAATTTCAATTTGTCCTCTTGTTTAATCCTCATTATTGCCCATGGTGTAGGTACATAAATTATTACTTACATTTCAGATGTGACAGTTAGATGTTGAATAGAAGAAGGTAGGATCCAAAGCTGTTGACTGGGATTCCAGGGCTCTTTCTTTCATCCTTTGCTTCATTTGAAGGTCTACAAATTGGAAAACAAGACAAAGAAGATGTAAAAGATATCATGAGACTTCTTACATTTTAAAGAAAAGTTAGAAACAAAACTTTCATTTATCAATGCAAGGGAAGGTTTCCCCCCCATGGTTTTGAGTTCCCTAACTGTTTTGCTTTCTCTCCTGGGCCAGAAATCCCATACATTTCCTTCATCTGATTTCCAGCTCAATTTTGAAAACTCAAGAGATTCGTGCAGTTTGAATACATTTGCCCTTAATTAGAGATGCTTGAATGAAATTCTGAGGCATTCGTATCTCATTCATTTTAATAGGGCTCTGGTATTTTATTGAAAGGATCAGCAGTGTGTAATAACAAGGTGAATTATGTGGTCATGACCTGAAACTCATTATGATCATAAAACTTTTGACTTTCCCCTGTCTTTTTGCTTAGGTCCTTGCAATGGAGGAACAGCTTAGAACATAAAATCACTGTGCCTCCAGATCTTTTTGACAAAAATTCACTCCATAAATTTTACTTATGTGTGATCATGAAGAAACAATAAGTTTCTTTTTCTTCTGTCTCAGGAGTGTGGATATAAGGAACTTAGTCCACTAGAGTAGAATATGGAATACTGGCAGTGTTAGAAACAGCAACAGCACCTGCCCAAGGAGGCAGGGAAAGCTTGGGTGGATGGGTGAGCTGGAGGGGAGGAAAGAAGGTCCAGGCCAGACAACAGAATAGAGTAGCCAAGAACGAGGTAACAGACCACAGGGAAGGGTTAGAGAGATGGCTGGTATTAGCTGGGATTTGAATTTAACAGAATTGACCAGGGATGTGCTAAGAGGAAACAATTGAAAACCCCATGGGTTAGCAGCATCATCCTGTCCACAAATAATTAGGCCTCAGTTTCTGGGCTAAGATGAAGGGCAGAGAGAAAAAGAGGTTAGAAGAGACTAAGAAAAATAAGACAGAGCACTAGTTTTACAGGAATCAGATGATTGAAACAAGAACGAAGCTCAAGGAACATTCAGAGGCTCAGTTAACTGGGGTGGAGAAGGAGATCGTGGTAGAACCAGTAGCAAATATTTCTTCTACATCTTTATGTGTTAAATGGGACCTGCTTTCATCACACCGCAGGTGAGTCAGTTTATCTATTAAATCGGCAGATGCTTTTTGAGCACTTACCGTGTTTGTAGTAGGTAATGGGAATTCAATAGATGAAATAGAAAAGCATCCTGCTGTCATGCAGTTTATATCCTAATGGAGGGAGAGAGAAAATAAACACAATAAACAATAAAATTAAACAATAAAATATATAGTATGTAGAAGGTAATTCATAATATAAAAAGTGGTGTAGGGTAAACAGGATTGAGAGTGCAGGTGTCCAATCAAAATCAATACAGACCGAGGTAAAGGGGAACTTCACTTAAAAAGACTATTGCAGCAGGGAGCATGCTTCCATCCCAGAAATGTTGAGCATCACAAAATAAAATAGAAAGGGGCTCTTGTTTTGTAAAGAGGGGGAAGTGAATTTAGGGGGAAAGTTTGTGGGATCAGAGGGCAAGAGTGCAAGGTAAGCAGGTGGCAAAATCAGACTGCTTCGATGGGAAATGTTTTTCTCTGTGGTTAGCTGATTCTCAGAATGAGCTGTTGAGGGGGGTATTCTGCACCTGAGTGGTTTTGTGCATGCTTAAACTTGAGGGCAAGCCAAAATGTGGGGGCCTGCGGGAGGAGAGAAGTCTGGCTAAAGTTTGGTCAAGTCAAATTTCATGGGCAACTGTGAGCTCTTGGTCACAGGGAGAGTGCTTATGAGTAATGTTCGATAGGGTGGTCCTGCAAGAGCTCATCAAGAAGGTAACCTATTAGCAGTGTTGAAGCAGGTGAGAAAGCAAAGACATGAAAGCTAAACACACTTATATCAGGAGAAAAGCATCCCAACCAGAGGGAATGGCCAGCCTAGGCACTGAGGTAGGGCTATAGCTGTTGTGTTTGAAGAGAGAATGATGGATTATATTTTCCAAAGAGCACTCAAATAATGCCTCCTATTCCACATGCTCCTTTGCAATGTGACCTTGCCACATTCCCATGAACAAGTAGGGTTTATTTCTCCATGTACTAAAATCCTGGCAGGCCTTATAACTGCTTTAACCAATAGAATTTGATAGAAGTGTTGGTGTGTCAGTTCCAGACATGGCCATTAACTGGCCTGGCGACTTCCATTTCCTGCCTTCTGTGACATTCACTCTTTGGAACACCGACTCTCAGAACATTGTAGCTGCCATGCTATGAGAAGCCCAAGGCACGTGGAGAGGCCATATGTGGGCGCTCTAATCTACAGCCCCAGCTGAGCTCCTAGCGTTAACTGTCAGTCACGGGAGTGAGCCATCTCCCATGTCTAGTCCACTGAGCCTTCAGATTTAGTTGACATTGGACTATAACCACACAAGAAACCTTAAAGCACAAAGGCCAGGATGTCATTCCACAGAACCACAGCGAGAAAATAACAGATTGTTTTAAACCACTTAATTCTGGGGTGGTTTGTTATGGAGCAAAAGATGACTAAAGAAAATAATGGAGAGGACACTGTAGCAAGAGGACAGTGAGCAAGAGGGAGATCAGCAAGTGATGAAGTCAGAGAGGACATGGGAAGCTCAACTGGATATTTCCTTGTAAGGACTTTAGGTTTTACTTTGAGTGAAACAGAGGGCTGTTGCAGGGTTTGGAAAGAGAAGTGACATGACCTGACCTCCATCTTAAAAGGATCCCTATGGCTGGGAAATAAATTGCAGGTACTTTTATAATAACTCAGGTGAGCAATGGTTATGGTTCAGACCGGATTGGTAGAGGGTTGGGAGATACTTGTGAGGTAATCACTGTTAAAAGCTTTAGGGAAGTGAAAAGGTGTTGTCATCTGTATATGTTTTGAAATTAGAGCACAAAAGTGTTTCCTGACAGTTTGAGATGTGAATGAATGAGATAGTCAAGAATGTCTGAGATAATAGAAGAAAGATGTCTCCATTCTTAACTGAGGGGGGGAGCACTGCTGGATGAGCAGGCTCAAGCAGGCAGATTGAGAGTTCAGCTTGGGGTATATCAAATTGGAAACAATTATTGGAAATCCCAGTGGACATATCACATAGGCAATAGGACATTATAGCTTTGCAGTTAGTGGAGTTTTCAGGGTCGAGGGTGTAAATATGGAAGGCATCAGCACGTGTTTTTTAAAGGGTCAGGAACAAATGAGGGAACGTATTGAAGAGCAGAGGAGATGACAGGACCAGGGCTGATCCCTGACGTATTACCAGACGAAGAGGCCAGGAGAAGACAAAAAACTAGCAAATTAGACTGAGAAGGAACAATCAGTAACACAGGAAGAAAACCAGGAGAGAAGGTATCCTGGAAGTCTAATGAAGGAAGTGTTTCTAGTAGAAAGGAGTTATTAGCGGGGTCAAGTACTGCTGATGGGTCAAGGAAGAAGAGAACTGAGAACTGACCTCTGTATTCAGCAATGTGTTCTCAGCCAAATCAGCTCACGCTCTCTTTCTGTTTCTCCTCACACACAACACAATATTTATTAAGCATTTACTATATGTCAGGTACTTCTTAGGCCTTGGGGATAGTAAGCCAAATGAAATGTTCCCTCAAGGAGTTTACGAACATTCAATCAATTAAACAATATTTACTGCACGAGTACTACCTGTAAGATGTTGTGGTAAATACCATGAGGGATATAAACGGGGTATAAGACACATGTTTAATGTAATTGGAAACATTAGACAGAAACACACAGACTGCTAAATTGCAATACAAGCAAAGTCTACAAGAAATGTCACAATGAAGTATAAGATTTCAGTAAATGGCAGCATGTAAGACTAAATGCTCTGTGATGAAACGATAGGTAGCCTAAATTGCAAAAATGTGGAAAAGCTTTATAAAAAGGCACACCAATAGAAAAATTCAGAGATGGGGAGCATGTAGCATGGACATTGGAGGTCCATAAATAGAACACTCTGGAGAAATCAGAAAATGGATATAAAAAGTAAATGTGACAACATGGATGAAGCTGAAGGACATTTTGCTACGTGAAATAAACTAGTCACAGAAGAAAAAGCACTGTATGATTCCACTTTATATGAGGTATCTAAAATAAATTCATAGAAGCAGAGAGTAGAAAGGTGGTTTCCAGGGACTGAGGGAAGTAGGAATGAGGAGTTACAGTTGGGTGGGCATAACGTTTCCATCATGCAAGAAAAATAAGTTCTAGAGATCCGCTGTACGACACAGTGCAGCACAGTCACAACATTGTATTATGCACTTAAATTGTATTATATACTTAAAAATGTATTTAAAGGTAGATCTTATGTTCAATCTTCTTTCTGCCATACAAAACTGAAAAACTCAGTAATCATGAATTTTTTTAAAAGTGGAGATTTGTGAAGAATGGTTGGGGCCACTTTGGAGTTTGGCCTTTTCTGTGCTATGGCGAGGTTGGAGCTTGCGGGATGCAGATGTTTCGGACCATTGGATACATTGTAAAGTTTCTATTTTAGATTAAGCAATCTAGCGATGGAAGTTAGGGTGGAGTGTGGGCGGGAATGATAGGACTCAGGAATTACACCACTGAGATATATTGCTACTTAGAATAATACAGATATTTTAAAGTCTTTTTAACCTTGTGGAGGTTTTCCCTCTCCATTGATGTGTGTGTTCTTGTGCATTTAGGGTGGGGTGTGTGTGTGTGTGTGTGTGTGTGTGTTTGTGTGTTTAATGAGCACCTCTTTCTTAATGTATTAATTTGTAGATACTCAGTTTTTGCTGCCAGGAGTGGTATCCATTCATTTCACCTTCTAGCTGTCACTAGTTCTTAAAGAATTTAGTTGCAATGCTTGGGGTCTCCTTAAGTCCTACATGCAAAATAGCTTAATTAGTTTTAGGATTTAGTTTTCTCTTATGTCCTAGTGTTATAATCATATCATTCACAAACACTGATAATTCAATGTCTTCTGATTCATACATCTCCTCTTTTTTAAATGTACAGTTCTGAGCATGGTGCCTGGCACTTATCATCTCCCAAGAAATAATAGTTCATTCTTATTTTCCCTCTTTCTTTTAGATGTTTGGGAAAGTCATC
>NW_012147886.1:4105778-4106310 GCF_000956105.1 Propithecus coquereli | reverse complement strand
TTCCTTATATTTTAAAATATTTACATAGGTTTTTAGGACTCTTTCTATTTTCCCTCTTATTTTTCTATTTTTGAATTAGCAGACTACTTCTACTCTCTGAGAAACAGGAATCTGGGCAGCCTCCTGGCCTAACTCTCTGTAGATAATGTCAGTTTTAACAAATCCGGCTACAAGTGTCCTTAGACCCTTCCAATTGTCCTAATGGACATGTGGGCTACAGATAAATGGAAAATGGAGCTCATTCAATGACAATTTAAACTCTCTTCTAGCTGTTTTATCTAATACCTGGAGGATACAATATCACTTCTATTCTGACTTCTTTTTCAACTTAAGTGTTAATCTTCAGCATTGAACTACACATTAGCCACACATTCTAGCCCATGGACAAGGTCTACCAAAAGGAATTCTGGAGAAAGACCTGCCTGGGAGCAAAATGGAATTTTTATTCTACTAAAAAATCTCTGGTTGAAAGTTACAGAGGTGAGAAAAAAAAAGCTGTATTTGTTGCTAGCAGGAGGATCAGACTAAAAGT
>NW_012147886.1:4100195-4101913 GCF_000956105.1 Propithecus coquereli | reverse complement strand
AAGAAAAAGCACCATATAAACTCAATCAGAAATGAACAAGGAGTTAGTACAACTGATACCACAGAAATACAAAATGTCATCTATGAATACTATGAAAATCTCTATGCACATAAACTCAAAAATGTAGAGGAAATGGACACATTTCTGGAAACACACAACCTCCCATGACTCAATCAGGAAGAAGTAAAACTCCTGAACAGACCAGTAAAGAGCCATGAGATTGAAGCAGCAATAAAAAATCTTCTAACAAAAAAATCTCTGGACCAGGTGGATTCATAGCTGAATTTTATCAGACCTACAAAGAAGAATTGGTATCCATTCTGCAGAAATTATTCCATAACATCGAGGAGGGAATCCTCCCAAACTCATTCTATGAAGCCAGTATCACCTTGATACCAAAGCCAGGAAAAGGACACAACAACAAAAAAGAAAACTACAGACCAATATCCCTTATGAATATAGATGTAAAGATCCTCAATAAAATATTAGCAAGCTGAATTAAACAGCACATCAAAATATTATCCACCATGACCAAGTGGGCTTCTTCCCAGGGATGCAAGGATGGTTCAACATATGTAAATCCATGAATGTGAGTCACCACATAAACAGAAGCAAAAACAAAGATCATATGATCACCTCGATAGATGCAAAGAAAGCATTAGACAAAAATCTAGCACCCTTTTATGATAAAATCCCTCAACAAACCAGGCATAGAATCTCAAAATCATAAAATCCATATATGATAAAACCACAACCAGCATCATACTGAGTTGGGAAAAGTTGACAGCATTCCAACTCAGAACTAGAACAAGACAAGGATGCCAATTGTCACCACTTCTATTTAACATAATACTGGAAGTCCTAGCCAGAGCAATCAGGCAAGAGAAAGAAATTAAGGGTATCCAAATCAGGAAAGAGGAGGTCAAACTATCACTTTTTGCAGATGTTATAATCTTATAAATAGAAAACCCCCAAGACTCAACCAAGAGACTCCTAGAATTGATAAATAAATTCAGTAAAGTCTCAGGTTACAAAATTAATGTACACAAGTCAGTAGCATTCTTATACACCAACAGCAGTCAAGCTGAGAGTCAAATCAAAGACTCAATACCATTCACAATTGCTACAAAGAAAATAAAATACCTAGGGATATACTTAACAAATAAGGTAAAATATCTCTACCAAGAGAGCTACAAAACACTGAAGAAAGAAATTACAGATGATATAAACAAGTGAAAAAACATATGCTCATGGATCAGTACAATCAACATTGTTAAAATGTCAATACTGCCCTAAGTGATTTACAGATTCAACGTAATCCTCATCAAAATACCAACATCATATCTTACCGGTCTAGAAAAAATAATTCTGTGCTTTGTTTGGAACCAAATAGCAAAAGCAATTTTAACCCAAAGGGATAAATTGAGAGGCATCACATTACCTGACTTCAAACTATACTACAAGGCTATAGTAACCAAAACAGCATGGTATTGGCACAAAAATATAGACAAAGAGCAATGGAACAGAACAAAAAACCCAGATATAAAACCATCAACATACAGCCAACTGATCTTTGACAAAGCAGGTAACAATACACAGGGGAAACAAATCTGTATTCAATAAATGGTGCTAGAAGAATTGGATAGCCACAGCAGAAGAATGAAACAGGGTCCCTATCTCTCCCCACTCACAAAAATTAATTCAAGAGAGATAAATAA
>NW_012147886.1:4071617-4099270 GCF_000956105.1 Propithecus coquereli | reverse complement strand
TTATTTTTCTTTATTTCAAAGTGTTATGGGGGTACAAATGTTTTGGGCTACAAGGATCACTTTTGTAATGCTTGAGTAGGGTTATAAATATGCCTGTCACCAAGATGTTGTTCATTATACCTGTTAGGTAGTTTTTTGCCCATCATCTCTTCCCCCCTTACCTGTGATTGATCTCCATTGAGTTATACCTCCCTCTATGGACACATGTGCTCATCAGTTAGTTCAGTTTAATAGTGAGTATATGCAGTGTTTGTTTTTTCATTCTTTAGATACTTCACTTAGGATAATGATCTCCAGTTCCATTCATATTGTTGTAAAAGGCATAAAGTCTTCCTTTTTATGGCCGAGCAGTATTCCATGGTATATATATACTGCATTTTATTAATCCACTCATGAATTGATGGGCATTTGAATTGATTCCACATCTTTGCAATTGTAAATTGTGTTGCAATGAGCATTCGAGTGCAAGTGTCTTTTTTTCCTTATTGGTAAAGAGGGGAGGAGGGACACCTTTGTATATTTATGTCCTGCTTTTAGGAAAATAGATAGAGGGAAAAGAGCTTCTTTTTTTCTTATTTACTTCTTCAAAATTGTTTTCAGCTCAAAATAATCCTCATGACAAAGTGACATATTTTGCTACCCTTCACATTTAAGCTTGTAAAGCTTGAAAATTATAGAAAGACTTTTCTCTTTCAATATTGCTTCTAAGAATATCAATGGTAAACTAATATTAATGTATATATAAGATTTAATATGTGGAATTTTAAAAGTAGTATGCAATGAAATCACATTTCCAATTATACAAAAATAAATACAGATCATGGAATAAAAATAAGAGCCAAAGAATACATAGAAAAAAGAGATAAGAAGTATATAAAAATCCATTCTGAAAGTAGACTTTGATTCAAGAAGAAAATTAAATTACTTTCTTATATAGCATGGTAATCAAGAGCATGGACTCTGGAGCCAGACACCTAGGTTCAAATCTGTCTAACACCATTAATGTAATTGTAACTGGGACGTAGTAACCTCCTCACATCTGAAATAAGTGCGGATAGAAAGAATACCATTCTCATGGTATTGTGAGGAATAAATGATTTAATGTATTTAAAGTATTTAAAATAGTCACCTAGGAACTGCAGATATAAAGATGAATGTGACATGTTTTCTGTTCTTTGAGAGATACCAATAACTCATAAGCAAAATATAAAACAATAGAAGTTAAATGCCCTAAGATGGACAGAGGATGGATGAATGGATAGTTGGACATAGCAGTGTGGGCATTAGAGATCTATTTAGTAAATAAGGAAACTGAGACCAAAAGAGTTTTTGATTTACTTCTAATCTCTTGGATAGCAAGACCTGGGCTGAGAATACAATTTAGTTGGCCATCTCCAAGGAGAGAACCAGGGCTCTTTCTTCTGTGCAGTGTAATGTCAGCTTTATGATCTTTATGATCTTTGGGAGGTGGTTCAGCTTCTCTGTGTTTTAATTTTTGTATCTATAAAACAGAGATAATAGTACCTGTCCTCTGCAAATGGCTATGTGTATTAAATGAGATGATATATATACTCTGATGTACAGAGTGCCTGCCTTACAGCAAACATTCAGTATCTCTTAACCTTTATTACTAGTAATATAAGTATTTTATTTCATCTCAGTACTGTTGTGGGGAATAGAGTGTATACCTACACACACGTAGTCAAGAGTAGTCCTATTTTTGTATTCAGTTTTTGCTTCTGAATTGGGAATACACAACAGAAACAATCAGAAATAATAAATAGAGATAAACTCTACAATTACAAGGTTAAGTCTTCCCAGAATAAGTAATTAATTGAAAAATGAAGTCACTTGAGTTCTCCTCCTTTCTCTTTAAGCTCCCACAATAGGTTATTACCTGCTTTAAAATACTCTAACATGTGAGCTTCACAGAAAAGAAGAAAATTCTCTCTGGAAAATGTAGTCTTTACAAAGCACCGAAAAGGTGCTCAATGTAAGTGGAATGGACTTTTTATGTGATGATTGCAAATATTTCTGTGCCCTTTCCACAAATGCCCAGTATCCTCAAACAAAGTAGGTTTGTCAACTTCAAGGTCTGAGTAATGCCAAAGAAGGAAAAATGTCTCTGTGTGGGGGGAAATTATGTCCTTCATTTGGAAGTACTTTGCAATAAAGCATCTAAAAATATATGCTTTTAAGGGTTTGGGCTGGTTTTAAAATGTGAAATGATTAAGCCTCTTAAAGCTGTCTTTTTTTGTTGTTGTTTAAAATATAATTGTGGCCAGAATGATAATGAGTGTCATTAAAAACCAAGTAAGTTAGGGAACTCTGGGATACAAGACTTATGATGAAAAAATTGTGCTCTAGTCCTAAGGTGCCGAGATGCTATTCTGCAATCTGTTCAGTGGCTGATTCAACCTGAGCTCACTGAGCCCTAGGGATGCACAGAGATCTGTTCTAGGCGCTGGAGGCAGGCTAGTAAAATGTGGGACAGAACCCTGTTCAGGTTGCCTTTGGAAAGACAAGCCACACACTCATAAGTCAACAAAATTACGTTTTCCAAGATCAATAAAAATCTGGTAACAAGGAATCACAATGCAGCATATGACTCAGGTCAGATGATAGACATAGGCAATAAGTTTTTTGGGTTATGGGAAGAAGAAAGCACTGAAGTCTGCAAGGATCAGGGAAGGCTTCATGGAAGAGATGAGATATTGGGCTGAGACTCAGTGGATATAGAACACCAGGAGATGTGTAAAAGAAGTGAGTTGCTAGGGTCATGAGAAGGGATTGCTGCTATACAATACGTTCTGTGCTAGGAACCCCCCTGGGACGTCTCACACTATTTGCAGGCTATGGCTTAATGAAACATGGTGTCTAGGGGCCCAGACTCCTCAGGGATGAAGGTTTGGGTAACCCCTCCAAGCAAGTTACCTATTTTGACAGAAGCACTAGACAAAGCTTAAGGGGAATGTAAAATGGTGATAGAGAAGCAAGATGATGAGTATCACTTCTGGCCTCTGGACCAGGGAAGGAGATGCTACAGCAGGAGATTAACTGACTTTTCCTCTTATAAATTTCCTCCCAGAAATTGTGGCCATCAATAAAATGGAAGAATCTGTGATAGATAGAGTAAACCAAATGTGCCCCACCCAGAGTATTTCAGAGCAACCGGTTTCCAATGTCTGATTGACTATGGGAGTACAATAGCCCAGCTCCTTTGTCTTAGGACATGACCACTTTCAGGGTGTATGTTACACTTCAGAGGCCCCTGCAGGACAGGATGCAGTTTGGACTTCCTGAGAAATAACACTCTTGCTTGGCTTCTTTCCCTCCCCTCCCTGCTTCCTGTCTTCTCTGGTTTCTTTTCATTTTTAATTTCAGAATATTTACAGGGGTGCAAATGTTTTGGTTACATATATTGCTTTTGTACTGCTTGAGTAAAAGTTAAAAGTGTGCCCACTACTCAGATAGTGTACATTGTACTCATTAGTTATTATTTCACCCATCTCCTCCTGCCCACTCCTGCCTTCATGATTTCCGTTGAATTTTACTTCCATCTGTGCACTTGAGTACTGATAGGTTAGTTCCAATTTAAGAGTGAGTACATGCGGTGTTTGGTTTTCCATTCATGTGATACTTTGCTTAGGAGAATGGTCTCTAGTTCCATCAAGATTGTTGCAAAAGGTATTAATTCATTTTTCTGATGGATGAATAGTACTCCATGGTATACATATACCACATTTTATTGATCCACTCATGGATTGACGGGCACTTGGTTTGATTTCACATCTTTGTGATTGTGAATTATGCTGCAATAAACATTCCAGTTCAAGTGTCTTTTTGATAAAATGATTTTTTTTTTCCTTTGGGTCAATACTCAGTAGTGGGATTGCAGGATCAAATAGTTGGTCTACTTTTAATTCTTTGAGGAATCTCCATACTATTTTCCATAGAGGTTGCACTAGTTTGCAGTCCCGCCAATGGTGTATAAGTGTTCCTTTCTCTCCACATCCATGCCAACATCTATTGTTTTGGGACATTTTGATAAAAGCCATTTTCACTGGGGTAAGGTGATATCTCATTGTGGTTTTTATCTGCATTTCCCTGATGATTAGTGACATTGAGTATTTTTTCATATGTTTATTGGCCATTTGTCTATCTTCTTTTGAAAAGCTTCTGTTCATGTCTTTTGCCCACTTTTTCATGGGGTTGTTTAATTTTCTTCTGGCTGATTTGCATGAGTTCTTTGTAGATGCTGGTTATTAGCCCTTTATCAGATCTATAACATGTAAATATTTTCTCCCATTCCATAGGTGGTCTATTTGTTCTATCGATTGTTTCCTTGGCTGTGCAGAAGCTTTTAAATTTAATAAGGTCCCATTTATTTATTTTTGTTTTTGCTGTGATTGCCTTTGGGGTCTTCTTCATAAATTCTTTGCCTAAGCCAATGTCTATAAGAGTTTTCCAACAGTTTGTCCTAGAATTCTTATGGTTTCATGCCTTAGGTTTAAGTCTGTTACCCATTCTGAGATCATTTTTGTGAGTGGTGAGAGGTGAGAATCCTGTTTCAGTCTTCAACATGTGGCTATCCAATTATCCCAGAACCACTTATTGAATAGGGATTCCTTTCCCCACTGTACGTTTTTGTCTGCTTTGTCAAATATCAGATAGCAAAATGAGAATGGTTTTATATCTGGCTTTTCCATTCTGATTCATAGGTCTGTGTCTCTATTCTTGTGCCAGTACCATGATGTTTTGTTTAGTATAGCCTTGTAGTATAGCTTGAAGTCTGATAAATTTATGCCTCCCAATTTGTTCTTTTTGCTTAAGGTTGCTTTGGCTATATGGAGTCTTCTCTGGTTCCATACAAAATGTAAAATTATTTTTTCTAGATCTGTGAAAAATTATGTTGGTAATTTAATAGGGATTGCATTGAATCTGCAGATGACTTTAGATAGTATAGACATTTTAACAGTGATGAGCATGATATGGTTTTCCATTTGTTTACGTCCTCTGCTATGTTCTTCCTCAGCATTTTATAGTTCTCCCTGTAGAGGTCTTTCACCTAATTAGTTAAATATATTCCTAGGTATTTTATTTTCTTTGTTACTATTGTGAAAGTTGTTGAGTCTTTGAGTTGGTTGTCAGCTGGACTGTTTGAACGATCTAATGAATCGTCTCAAGGAACTGGAAAAGGATGAGCAAACCAATCCCAAACATAGCAGAAGAAAAGAAATAACCAAGATCAGAGCAAGCCTAACTGAAATCAATAACAAAAGAACTATATAGAAGATTAACGAACAAAAGATTGATTGTTTGGAAAGATGAACAAAATTGACATGCATTTCACTAGATTAACCAGAAGCAGAAAAGAAAGGACTCTAATAAGCTCAATTAGAAATGAAAAAGGAGAAATTACAACTGATACCATGGAATACAAAATATCATCTCTGAATACTATAAAAATCTATATGTGCATAAACTTGAAAATATGGAGGAAATGGACAAATTATCAGAAACACACAGCCTCCCTAGGCTCTTTCATGAATAAATAGAATTCTTACAGACCAATATCAAGTACCAAAGGTGAAGCAGCAATACAAAACCTTCCTAAAAAAAGTCCTGGACCAGATGGTTTCACACCCGAATTTTACCAGATCTATAAGGAAGAACTGGTACCTATCCTGAAGAAATTATTCCATAACATCAAGAAGGATGGAATCCTCCCCAACATGTTTTACAAAGCCAACATCACCTTAATACCAAAGGCAAGAAAGGACTCAACAAAAAAGAAAACTACAGACCATATCCCTTATGAATATAGATGCAAAAATTCTCATTTAATCCTAGCAAGCCAAATTCAGCTGCTCATCAAAAAAAAAAAAAAAAAATCCATTACGACCAAGTGGGATTCATCCAAGAGATGCAGGGATGGTTCAAAATATGTAAATCTATAAAGGTAATTTACCCACATAAATACAAGTAAAACAAAGACCATATGATCCTCTCAATAGATGTAGAAAAAGCACCCTTTTGTGATAAAAATGCTTAACAAAGTAGGAATACATGGGACTTACCTTAAAATGACAAAAGCCACATAAGACAAACTCACAGCCAGCATCATACTGAATGGGGAAAAATTGAAAGCATTCCTGCTTAGAACTGGAACCAGACAAGGTTGCCTATTATCACCATTTCTATTCAATATAGTAATGGAAGTCCTAGCCAGCGCAATCAGACAAGAGATAGAAATCAAAGGTATCTAAAATGTATCTAAGAGGTCAAACTATTTTTCTTTGCTGATGATATAATCTTAGATCTAGAGAACCCCAAAGATTCTGCCAAGAGACTCCTGGAATTAATAAATAAACTCAGCAAAGTCTCAGGTTACAAAATCAATGTACACAAATCAATGGTATTCATCTAGAACACATTTGTTTAAAATAAATCACTCTATTTCATATACTACCTCATAGATTCTTCAGCTTTTTGTAATTGTTTTATGCTAGTTTGTCTTGTTTATGCAACAGGATTGTGAGATGTATTTTATCATCCCAGAATATTGTATAATTTTAAAGACACATGGTAAGTTCACCCACTTATTAATTTCACAAGGGCTCATTAAGTGCTTATAGTGTGCCTGGCACTGCCTTCTTATAACAGATGCCCATTTGCTACTGAAATCCCATGTCTCCTCTTGCCATGAAAAATCAATAAAGAACGCATGGTCCTGACTCATAGGGATTTAGTTCCTGGTCTAGTTGTGGAGACAGGGAAAGAAGGAGGAAATTGCTAGATGTTGTGGTGAGTGTTATGACAGAAAAGGGTAGAGAGTAGAGAAATTTCAGCCAAATACAGCTTTGGGGAGACAGGGAAGACTAGGAATAGATGTGAGGCCAGGGACAAGTCCAGAGCAGGTTTTATCTAAACCTCATACATTCATACATTACGACTTAGCCAGATGGAGGGAGGGTATTGGAGGCAGAAGAAAAAGGCACAAGCAAAGGCCTAAACATGAAGAAGAGCATGGGATATAGGGAAGCTGCTGCTAGAGTTCAGCAGAGCTAGAATTTAGAGTCAAAAAAGGGCTGGCAAGGAAGGGAGGTGAGCCAGAATATGAAGGACCTGAACGTTGTGCTATGTACTACAGATTTTCTTTGAGAAACAATAGGGAGAGATAAAAAAAAATTGAACAGAGTGGTAACACAATCATAATTGTACTTTAGTTTATTCTGGCTGCTCTATGGAAACTAAATTGTGAGGAAAAAGAGTGGAAGGAAGGAGACCGTTTAGGAAGATAGTGCAGTAGCCTTGGAAGGGTGAGGTGATGTATGGATTGAGCCAGTATCAGTGCAAATAGAGAAGTGTGGAAGTGGGTATTAAAAGGGGAGATAGGCTATGTGTTAGAAAGTAAGGCTGAGGAAGGCAGGCATGAAAAAGAAGTTCATTACATGAGATAGAGCAATCTGAGCTGAGGAAGGAGAAATGCCTCAGCCTGGCTTTGGGGGGATTGGAGGACTCATTCCTGTCCCTGGGCTTTCAATTTGTTGTTACCTCTGCTTAAAATTCTTCTACAAGTTCTTCGTTCACATTGACAAAGCCAAACACAAAATTTACCCTTTTGTCTGAATCTGCTGACAAAGCAAAAACATTGACACTTCAACATCTTGTTCTTTGTCTCATAGTTGATTAGTTGAGATTAGAACTCTTTGTTCTCTAAAGCTCAAAACCACAGAGAAAAACATTTCCTGTTTAGGTACAAACTGTGACTTCTGCTTCTTAAAAATAACCAAAACTGTAAACCACATGATTTGCAACTTGTTTCTGCTTCTCTATAAAAGCCAAACTGCCTAAGCTGCCTAAACCATTCTGATCATCTTTAGATCAGGAGTGGTCTCCCTATTGCAATAGCTCAGATAAAATCAATCTTTTAACTTATCTAATTTTCTTTGACAGTTTGGTGCCATGACTCAGGATGGGACCCTGCCTTCAGATGCCAATCTGTTTCACCCAGGTAATAAGAGCAGTTGGAGCTCTTTGTGCTTCATTTCTGGCTGGCAACCCAGGGACCTCACAGTGAGCTCTATTTCTGATCTTATGTTCCAGACTCTTGTCTTTTGGTAGCATGGTAAGAATTTGATTCTTATTCTTTGTGAGTGTGTAGTTGAATTCTGGTGCTGGGTTTTATTTTGTTTTGTTTTGTTTTATGGTCATTTGGCAATCTCTATAAATGGATTAAATGGTTTAGAGATATATTGTCTTTGTTGGGTGGAAGATGACAAAAATTTGACTTGTTATTTTTTTCTTTGTTTATCTATTTTTCTCTATTTTAGCTGAAATCAATTAAGAATTTATAGACAGTGGGAAGACAAAAGCTTTTTTTATATATAAACTAGTGAATTTTGTATTTTTGTATTTATGTCTGGTTTGAAGCTGAAATTTTAGAATCAAATCTATAAGTTCTTTATGTCTGTATGCATGTTTGTGTGTTGGTGGGTATGTAATATTTTCCTGCCTCCAGGTGTTATTACTAAATTAGATTATAAAAATTTTCAAAGAAGCTCTATTCTGATTTATTAATACTTAGAGCTGAATAAGATCTTATATAAATGGCATATTCCAAAATTTCCAGAAATTAAGAAAACTTAACTTCTAATTTTAATATGCTAAATATATATTCTTATAGACACTAACTCAAATGTTATAAGAATTCAAGTTCACATAATTTAGGTAAATTTTGGCAAATGAGACTAGTTTATTATTGTTAGTTTAATAAAAATAGCTATGTCTTCTGAGTTATTAGTATAAGGTATTATACAAACATACATTTTTATTTACTTGGGTGTGTTCTTCCTAAACTTGTACAGGTTTCCTCGTTTAATAAGCTATCATTTTAGTTACTATATGGTTATAATTATAAAAATATTATTTTGACAGATTTTATTTTAAAAGTAGTTAATTATGTTTTATAGTAGGTCAGCTTGAAGATAGTTTCCAAGATCTTTTGGTAACTTAAAATTTTGCACTAATACAAAATTTAGTTAGTTAAATGGACATTCATTAGATACCTAGATATATCTAGGTAGAATAAAATACTGAAGCATTAATTACTAAGTATAATTTTATGCTTACTTATTTATTGCCTCTTATTTTCATATGATACAGAGAAGCTGTATATTTGGGTCTATTAATAAAAATGTTAATTTTTGCCACATTGAGAAGTTGTAGTATAAAGAATATTCATGGCTATAAAAAGTTATGAGATATATATACACAAGCTCTGCTAGTCTAATATAAAATAGTGGTGTGTAAAAGACAGTTTAAAATTATCCACTGAAAAAGAGTCCCTCCTTGGCCAAAGTTTAGTCAAGTTTGTTGGAGTTCTCTTCTTGACTAGACTTCTTGACCTTCCCAGCCCTGTTTTAGCAAAGATTCCTACTAAGCCAGTTTATGCAGAATCCCTCACCCCTGATATTACACCACTCTTGATATTTGATCAAGTTCCTCATCCTTCACCCTTAACATCTAAGTTCTTGGCCTACCTTTAGCAAGAATCTTATTAAGTCAGTTTAGTAAGAATTCCTCTACCTTTGATATCTAATCAAGTTCCTCTCAGTAATTTTCTATCCACTGACCACCTTATGCCGCTCCTTGGCTATAAATCCCCAGCTATCTTTGCTGCATGGAAAGTTGAACTCAGTTCTATACAGAGGTCTCTCTCCCCTCCTGCAGTAGTTTGAATAAGATCTATCTTGCTGTTTTTTTTTTTTTTTTTTTGCCCTGGCTAGAGTGCCATGGCGTCAGCCTAGCTCACAGCAACCTCAAACTCTTGGGCTCAAGCAATCCTCCTGCCTCAGCCTCTCGAGTAGCTGGGACTACAGGCATGCGCCACCATGCCCGGCTAATTTTTTCTATATATTTTTAGTTGTCCAATTAATTTCTTTCTATTTTAGTAGAGACGGGGTCTCGCTCTTGCTCAGGCTGGTTTCGAACTCCTGAGCTCAAACAATCCGCCCGCCTCGGCCTCCCAGAGAGCTAGGATTACAGGCGTGAGCCACCGCGCCCGGCCTATCTTGCTGTTTTAACAAGTATCCAGTGATTAATTTTTCTTTGACACTATCTCCAAGGTTTCTGTACAACAGAAGTTACTGCAGTTAAAAGTTATAATCAATATGTGAGAATGAGAGCCTGATAGGAGTGACAGTGGCAGAAAGAAACACTTTGTGTACAAGGTGTGTAGGATTTGTTTCGTTTAGGAAAACAAGAGTGATTTTGTCTTAAAGGAAAATGAATAGTTGTTCCAGAATGAGAAATAGGAAAATGTAGGGGAAAACTCTTCAAAAACCTGACTGGAGAGAGAAAAATGTAGAAATTTCATGGAAAAGATATTTTATTTACTTCTTGCAATCAAATCTGGGTAAAGTTTAATGGATTTGTTTATAAGAATTTTAGTAATAGCATTAGTATCAAATATTATACTGATTCAAAACTTGAATTTGGTTTTCTCTCTACTAAAATGACAATTTTTTTGGATTAGTGATCTTTTCTTAATAAGAGCTTATAAAAGACTTTTTTTTCTTACCTTCTGAGTAATCTGTCTAGAAGACATTCAGGATCTTATCAGAATGATTTTTTGTGCTTTGCATTGACTTTATCATGTCCTTGATTTTTTTAAGAGGACAAAATCATTTAAAAGAGCTAAAGTTGTTTATAATCATGTTACCTCCTATATGTAATTTAAAAATCTTTTAATGTCATTTTGATTAAATACATAATCGTGTTATTTCTCAGTAATCCATTATATTATTTAATTAACTATTCAAATATCCTGACAACTTTTAATATTTTACATTCCCTAAATCAAATTTTAAATGGCATCTTTTGCATTGCCCAGAGAAAAACATATACAAGGCTGTAGTTTAGTGAGAAAAACATGACTAAGGGAGACTATTGCAGTATGAAAATGCTCAAGGTCTAAACCAGGAAAGGCTCAGGCAAGGGGTGAGCAAACGCAATTTTTATATGCAGAGACCCCGGGATAGGGACCTGTGGAAAGTGGAAGAGGTATGGGATTCCAAAATCTGGTGTACGTCAGAGAAAGGGCAGTGCTAAGACTTAATGGATTACATCAAATATTGCACCAATGGAAAATTTGAGGCAGGAAGTATGGTTTGTGGTAGGCACATGGGGGATGACTCTGGATCTAAGACAGAGTGAACAAATTAAACTACAGGAAAATGTTCATATAAAATTGAGGGCCTAGCCGTTTAAGAAAACCAGCCGAAAGTTATGTCAAGGACAAAGTTGGATCATCCTTGTCAGTCCCAACTCTTATTTAAGATAGACTCAGAAAGATTGTCCTTGAACAACATAGGGATAAGGAGTATCTCAAAGAGGAGATGAATGAGTGAAATAGTCCTTGGGGTAAGAGTTTGCTCAGTACTGTTGTCCTTAGAGGACCAGTTGAACCATCTGTTAGGCATGCTAGCAAGGTCAGTTGTTTTAGTGTTCTTCAGATTAGACATCTTGAAAGTGGGATGCCTAAAATAAAATAAGAGAAATATTAATATAAAAGAACACATGAAAGTAAAAAAGACAAATCGAACCCAATGGTATCCATTCCAGGGATTCCAAGAGGTTAGTGGATAAAACCTTTTGATTATGCAGCACAGCTCTTCGTGTTATTTGATGCTCTTGGTCATATTGCCTAGAGTCTGGGTTACCTTTCCTGTGAGAACATGTATGACCCATGCATTTCAGCAGACGTCTGTAATGGTCCAGAGAGTGGCTTGTCCAGAGAAAATTAGGGCCCACGATAGTCTGCTGCAGTGATTAGTCTTTACAGGTTTATAACAAGTCATCAGGTTTGAGCTTGCTGTGATTCTTCAGATCCTGAGGGCCAGCCACAAGGCAACCTCAAATCTCACTAAGAATCTGGGTAGTAAGGTTTTAGTTCTCAGTGATTATGAGTAAAATGGAAGAGAGAAAAAATGGAAGGTTAGCTTTGGGGATTATGGGCAGGTACTGAAATAAATTAGAAGATCTGAAAATTTTGTAAAAGTTGACATTTTGTGCGAGGTAACAGATCCAAGTCAATTGTATAAGTAGGTATCAAAACTAGTTTTTCCACAGTGGGAGAGGAAACCAATTAAATCTCTACCAGGCAAGACACGGTTTCCACATCCATGAGTTACCTGTAATTTAAAAAAGAAGTACAAAATAGCTCAAATATTAAAAATGACAAGGTTAAGAATCTGATAATCCGGAAGGGTATGCTATGGTTTTCCACTGAAACACAGAAGTTCTTTCGGCAGTCCCTCCCTGCCACCCTTTTAAACAAAGGCAATCTCAAAGAAAGATTACTCTTGATCACAAAATAAGATGGGTCTCATGAGATTTGACCTGGTTATTTACACAGTTGCAGCAAGAATGGCAATTTACATTTATATCCTCCTACATTTGCTTTGCCTGAAGTTTTCACAGAGAATCTCAAATTGGACTTTTCAAAACCTCTTGATGATAAGATGCCAAGCCAAGAACTCACGATCAGATTTCCCCTGTAGTACCTATTGATTTGGCATGATTCCTCTCTTCTTGAGGTCTCCCAAATAGCCTAAGATTCCTGAGCCTTCTGGGAAGTGACCTTCCTTGCTCACCTGTAAAGCTTGGAACCCTGCAAAACCAGGTATCAGGCCCGTTCTCACCAGAGGAGCTTTGTAAGCATTGGTCCCATAAGGCCACCCTTAGTTCCTTAAAAGTGTCTGGTCATATCTGCTTCAATAAGTATCATTCTCCAATATGACATTCCAGGCAAAGCCTTGGTCGTATTACCAATATTTCCAATAACGTCCTCTTAAAAAGGAGGACAGATTTTTATTGAACCTATGCAAATAACTACATTGTCACGAAAATAAGAATACTCAATAAAATTTTCAAATTTTGGGAAGGTGAGTCAGGGAGGAAAAGATAGAAGTTTCATTTCTGTTTAAAGAAATGAGTGTAAGTGTAGTCTGTGAAATTGTTGTGAGTGATAGATAGCTTAAGAGAAACGAGAAGGAGGTCTCTCATATCCAGAACATAAAACATTAAAGCAATGGCACTATTCCAAACAAAGCCTACAATCATCCCTCATCAATTCTTTCAGTCCTATGTAATTAATCCATGTTGTGATTGATCCTGGATTAGCAGTCTCAGGAACCCATCTCTTTCTCAAGCAGAGTTCTGAAACTCCTGACTCAGTCCATTGGTGTGGTCCTAAAGCTATTTAAGCAATGCCATCAGAAACCTTTGCCCAGGAGTCCCTGGCATAGTCCTTTTCCATGGTTATCTGAGACAGTTCCTTTTTTTGTTCAAGACACAGCCCTCTGGCCTGTAGCTGATTTGGAAGTGTTTGTTGGGAAGCATCAGAGTAAAACACAAAACCATTCATAGATGAGAAAAGACTTAAAATAGCTATGGTTAACATATTTTTGATAATTTTTAAAAGAAAAGATCTGATGAAAGTTCACTACAAAAATAATACAATTGACTAAAACTTTTGATTGTTTTTGTAGCACTTAAAGTCACTTCAAAAAGTTTTAGACAGAATATATAGAAACATAGTGATTCATTCTATTTTTTGAAGCAGAGTGGATATTGCGTCAAATTTATGAAAATGGATGGGCATAATTTTTACAGAGGAAAAATATTCAGATATAATATAATCATGAGACATAATATACCATGAATATGTCAGGCATATAGTTAGAATATACCAAGAATATATCTAGATTATGAAGCAAAGAGATTCAGTATGTCTGTATAAGTTTAGGAAGAAAATACTCAAGGAGAATAAAAACGTATTTTTGCAACATAGACAACCCAGAAGACATAGCTATATTTATTAAATCAGCAATATCAAATTACTCTCAGTTGACAAAAGTGTATCTAAATTATGTGAGCTTGAATTTTTAAAACATTTTGGAAAGTTTCTATAAGAATACTTTTTTCACATTGATTATATTAGAAATTTAATTTCTGGGAAGTTCAAGGATGTTTAATTTATATAAGCTCTTATTTATTTCTAAGCCAATCCAAAGGAGCTCTTTAAGGGATTTTGTAATTTAATGTGGTGGTATCATCTGGAGTTAGGAAAATATTACACAAACATAATGTGTGTGTGCATGCATACATATACACACAAATATATATAAACATAGACAGACATAAATAGAGATCTTACAGCTTTAAGTTTTAGCCATAATTCAAGCATAATCTCAGAAATTCAAAACTCACTGGTTCATACAAAGGAGGTGACTCTTATTGTTGCCCCCTTTTACATTTTTACAAGGATTATATTTTTTGGCAGATAGATTAATTTGAAGTAACTTGTTCAATATAAGGACTGAAGCATCTTCACCAATATCTGTGTAGGAGACTCTTAACATGTCCTTGGGCCTTATGTGTGATTCTGTTGAGGCTGTGGACTAAATTTTAGGGAGGGACAGAAGAGAGACCAAGTGGCCATCTGGTGTCTCCAAAGCCCACCTGAGTGGATTAAACATCTAGCCAGTTTCCAATTAGCCTTTTCAGCCTCAGGCTGTTGCTCTTGGTACCCCTGAGCTGCTCCAGAGCCTCCAAAGAGGAAACAGGAACTTATACCTTCAGGAATTTGAGGGGCCAGAGTGGGAGGGAAAAGCTCTGGCAGGGTGGACAGAGGGGTGGAGGAGGTAAAGGTGTTGAGGGATGAAGGTCCAAGGATTCAAGGGAGCTGAAGGGAAGATGGAAGATGATAAAAAGGAGAAAGGAGATATTGGGGAGTAGGTGATGAGAAGAGATAGGTCTCAGAAGTTGTTGGGGAAGGAAGATGGTTTTTGAGGGAAGCAATGGTCTCTAAAATGTTTGTGTAGGAGAGATGTCCTTTCTGTCTCTTTGTATCAAATGCATATCAACAACACGAAAGCAAGCAGTCCATTGCTTAAATGAGATCTTGGGGGCACAGTATTCAAGAGCCCTTTACAAAACAGGACAATTTGGGAAGATCCTACGTTCCCTCAAAGAGGCCATTGAAGTTCAAATTATCTCTAGTAAAATTTTGCCATTTTTGAAGAAATTGGGTGGAGTTAGTACTGGAATGACAGAAAGGATTCTCCACAGTTGAGGAGTCTGAGGACAACAATTAGATTGACAGTCCTGCCAGTCGCAGAGATCTTGGGACTTTAAAGCAAAGTATGATACCTGGGAGTGAATCAGGGGCTTTCACCACACTCAAAAAGACAGAAGGAAAAGATAGAAAAACAGGAGAAAAAGACAGCAATGAGAGAAAAACAAAGTCAAGCCTTTACCATGCTGAGATAGACAAATGTCTGGAACGCTCATTAGGAATCATGACTTACCACTGTGGACTCCGATTTCCCCAGCCAGGAAAAGGCACAAGGAGTCTGAGAAGACGGTGTTGGGTGAAGAAAGCAGGAGCCCAGGGGCAGTCGGCATTTTGTCCGAGTCATGGCACCATCACTGGTAAAGAAAAAAAGTTCATTCTGGACATTAATAAGGAAAACCTTCTTAAGAGGGTATTGCAATAGGAGTAGGGAAGTGTCATAACAGAAAGATGCTCAAAGCCTAATTGACAGATGTCTCAGGGAAAGGATGAATGAGCAAAGCTTTTAAATGCAGAGACTCCTGGAATAGGTAGAGACGGAAAGTTGAAGGGGGAGGTGCGGAAAGCTGGTAGTGGGAGGGAGTTCTTGAAACCTAACAAACATCATTAAATATTGCATTAACAGGAAAGATGAGACAGGAAATATTGGTTTGTGGTTAGGCACACAGGCAGGGTCTGTGTCTGAGATGGGGCGAACAAGTAGTTAAACCGTGAGAAACTCAGAGCACAGGCCCTAGTGGTCCTCAGGAAGCCAGTCAAAAGTTGTATCAAGTGCAAAGTCCGATTAGCCTCCCCAGCATCTAAAACTGCTTTTGGGATTTCCCAGACGACCTGTGGAAAATGACAACAATTTATTCTTTCACATTGTAAAAAGAAAAGAGTTAGAAAGAATTAGGGTTATTTGGTATGTTGCTAATAATGAGATGAATGGGATGCACTGTCAAATCAGAAGAGATGCTTAGATTTCCCTAGGTTAAATTTACATGGGTAAAATATTATTAATATAAAGATCTTAAAAACTGTATTCTACGTGGCAAAGTTCTAGAGAATTGTGACTGTTTTCACTGTACGTGATATATTTCCATTTATCAGGATCCTGGGGTTGCTTTGCCTAATATTAGACAACAGCAATTTAATTTTCTGAGTCGCAATTTGAGTAATTTTTTAAAACATTAACTCAGTTGCAACTTTAGTTCTTTAATTTGAACCCAGTATAAGCGAGACCAGTAGTTTTCTACTGGGCATTCACATCACTTATCTATGCAGTTTTGCTAATATACTGGTATTTAGAACCTACTGTAAATTTACTGATTTCATTTACATGACAAGCTTGATATATTTTTGGAAATTCTAATGATGTGCTAGGGATATATGGCATCTAATGTCTCAGGATTATTATGTTATATCTGAAAATGCTTTCTTTGTAAAGATTATATACATCCATTCTCATAAACTATATGTAATATCTACTTTTCTTAGAAAATATTGTTAAAACATCATGTGTATACATAGTTTGTCTAAAACCTTTTTAGATTGACTTTATTTTGTTTTGTGCATCACAGAAACAAGCAGATGTGATTGTCAATTGCCTTATTTTTATAATCAACTCTATTTAGATCTATCACTTTTGAAAATTATCAATAAGTAAATAACAATTTTTAGTTTTTTGTCATCTATATATAGTTTTATTTGTTCTGTTTGACTCTTATGCTTCCATGAAATCCTTGCAATCAGCTGTAAACTGGAGTGTTTTATCTTCAACAAAGAACTGTTTTAGAGCTTGGTGGAAAAAGATCATGCCGGATGCTCTAGGGTTCAGATTTATAATGGCATTATTTAAAAAACTATGAGATCACACCGTTGGACTCAATCAGGTCTTCCAGATGTCTGGTTGAAAAGAAGATGCATTCATGAAACAACTAACCCAAGATCTACTGGAACAATTAGTTATATAAGACTGAATGAACAGATGAGAAATGATTGTGATATTTGTTTGAAATATTGTTAATATTTACTGCTCTGTTTTCTGCATATAAGAAACTCTTTTTTCTTTTCTCTTAAGCTATCACTCATAACAGTTTCATAGACTATGCTTGCTTTTTGTAAACATAAGTGAAACTTCTATCTTTTCCTCCTTAACACATCCTCACAAATTTTGAAAATTTTATTGAGTATTCTTATTTTCATGACAATGTAGTTATTTGCATAGATTCAATAAGAATCTGTCCTCCTTGTTAACAGGACGTTATTGGAAATATTGGTAATACGACCAAGGCTTTGCCTGGAATGTCATATTGGAGAATGACACTTATTGAAGCAGATATGACCAGACACTTTTAAGGAACTAAGGGTGGCCTTATGGGACCAATGCTTACAAAGCTCCTCTGGTGAGAACGGGCCTGATACCTGGTTTTGCAGGGTTCCAAGCTTTACAGGTGAGCAAGGAAGGTCACTTCCCAGAAGGCTCAGGAATCTTAGGCTATTTGGGAGACCTCAAGAAGAGAGGAATCATGCCAAATCAATAGGTACTACAGGGGAAATCTGATCGTGAGTTCTTGGCTTGGCATCTTATCATCAAGAGGTTTTGAAAAGTCCAATTTGAGATTCTCTGTGAAAACTTCAGGCAAAGCAAATGTAGGAGGATATAAATGTAAATTGTCATTCTTGCTGCAACTGTGTAAATAACCAGGTCAAATCTCATGAGACCTATCTTATTTTGTGATCAAGAGTAATCTTTCTTTGAGGTTGTCTTTGATTAAAAGGGTGGTAGGGAGGGACTGCTGAAAGAACTTCTGTGTTTCAGTGGAAAACCGTAGCATACCCTTCCAGATTATCAGATTCTTAACCTTGTCATTTATATTTGAGCTATTTTCCACCTAGTTTTAAATTGCAGGTAACTGATAAATATGTAAACTTTGTCTTGCCTGGTAGTGGAGCTTTCTCTTTCCCTACGGAAAACCCAGTTTGGTACCACTTCTAAATTGGACTGGATCCTATCGCTTTGAACAGATTGTTAATCCTTACCAGATTTTCAATTCTTCCAGCGTTTTTTTAGCATCTGGCTATGAAATATTAATAACAGCCTCCGAAACAACCTTTCAATTTTTCTTTATCCCTCTTGCCTTGGAATCATTGAGAAGTAAAATCTGACTGCTGAAATCCTTATTGGAACTCTAGGTTGCCTTGCAGCTGGTCTTTGCTCCCTAGGATTTTAAGAATCACTGCAAGTTCAAGCCTGAAGACTTGTTATAAACCCAGGGGGACTTCTCACCCCAGCTTACCATGCATGGTCCAGCTCTCTTTTTGGAAAAGCCACTCTTTGGACTGCGAGGAAAGCCTGGTGAAATTCTGAGGTCACACATGCACTTATTGGAGAAGTAACCAACACAGAAAGCCAAATATCTACTTATAATGAATCACATAGGAGGGCGCTCTTTTAGTTGGCTATCATCCAGCTTCCCCATGCCGACAGCCTCCAATTCAACATACCTGAAGCCTTCCATTTTTTTCCACTAGAGAGTTTTCGCGCTGCTCAACCTGCATTTGAGTCTCTGTCAAGCATAAGAGATGGTAGGTGACTCTTGTTTAGAAAGCTTTGAATAAATCGCATTTGTTTGTTCTCATTTGAGTGATCTTTATTTATTTTCACAGTTTTCTTGGAGGTTCCATCAAGATGAGGTCTTTATTTCCCATCACCACAGACCCTAGCCTTGAACCAGATGTGGCACCCCTTGTACCTTGCTGCTTGCTGCTAGTCAAGTCCAAGATAACGTGGTAAGTGTGCACCAGGTCTGAACTCTGCTGTCTTTGTGTTGAGTTCCTTGGCCATATATTCTAAGTTTGGTGTTCTGGTTTTGTTATTGTCTCCCATTTGTTTGGCATTTTTTGTTGAACCAAGCCATTCTTTTCATCCCTTTTGTGCTGTCATTTGTGTTACTGTTTTGTGCTGTCTAAAAGTGTGGTTTAATATAAGGAGAATCAGTGATCTAGCACCTCTTATACTTTCCTGGATTAAACTTAAGCCCATTATCGAAAGTGGGGCACCACAAGAGCAGAAGAACGGGATCCATTTGTACTCACCATCAAATTGGTATTAACTAATCAACACATAAATGCACATATAAGAATAACATCTATTGGATGTCGGGCAGGGGGGAGGGGGGAGGAGGGAGGAGGGGACGGGTATTTGTATACACAAGGAGTGCAATGCGCACCACCCGAAGGATGGACATATTTGAAACTCGGACTTGGGGGGGGGGATCAAGGGCAACATATGTAACCTAAACATCTGTACCCCCATAATATGCTTAAATAAAAGAAAAAAAAAGAAAAAAAAAATAAGGAGAATCACAGTATAGAACACCAGCATAGGCCTTATAAGTCTGTTGTTAGTGCCAGCCTTGCACACCTAATGAAATACCATCTTGTCATCAATTCTGTCTAAAGCCATTTGCTTCATTATGGTGGATCTCTGCTCTGCTTTTATTGAGTGTGCCTCTGGATCAGGAGATAACCTTTTTGCCTTAACCTGGGGAGGGTAAAGTTAGGCCACAGGGGTTCACCAAAGCCCCCTCCTATTTTTTCCCAGGTCCTCAATCAAAATTTATAAATCTTTCTTGTGATTCAGTTATACTGCAATGTCTAGATGATCTCCTACTTTGTTTGGTAAACAAGGAAGCCTATACAAAGAATTTCATTTACTTGCTGTCAGCCCTAGCAGAAAAGGATCATAATGTTTCAAAAGATAAATTATAAATTTTCTAGAATGCAGTCCATTATTTGGGGCATGATCTATTTTAGGTAGGGGGCAAAATTCCCTCTCCTGACAGATTAAAGACTATCAAAATTTATTCTGTACTCCTTTCAAGATGGCAACTGAGGAGATTTCTAGGTTTAACTAGATATTGCAGACAACAAGTACCAATTTTTTCAGTGATTGCAAAATCTCTTTGTGAATTGGCTAAGACATTCTGATATGGGAGCTCAAACATGAACAGGCCTTCTGTAGCATGAAGGGACTCTTCAACGGCCTCCTTCCTTAGGCATGCTTAACTACAAAGCCCCAGCTTTGACCTGGTTTTAAAGGCTTATCTCCCTTGACTTAGGGCAATAGGTGCAGAAGGAAAACTTTGTGTTGCTTCTGCTGCACTAGTCCTATGGTCTCTGCTTGACCTCATGGTTCCTCATGCAATGCAGACTTTACTACTGCCTGAATATACACAACACTTTTCAGCTAGTTGACTAATCTCTAATATTCTCTCTCTCACTCACATTACTGTTTATCCCTGCAATACACTGAATCCTGCCACTTCTCTGTCCCTTCTAAAACAAGGAGACATCATGATTGCCTCTCTGCAGTTGGGGATCTTTATGTGCCTCACTCAGATGTACAGAGATCCTATTGAGAAATCTGACCTAATATTATTTGTTGTTGAATCATACTTCAAAACTGAAACTGGAGGTTATTAAGCAGGATATGTTATCAGTAATTTCAGGAGATGGATCTTTAGAATATAGTCCTCTATCAGAAGTAAAAGCCCAGATGGCAGAACTTACAGGATATGCCAACTGGCTAAATACCAGATGATAAATAGACAGAAAAATAGATAGATAGATATATAGATAGCAGATATGCTTTTGGAGTCGTACATGACTTTGGTCTGCTTTCACCACAAGGGAGGTTCCTCACATCTGCTATACTTCTCTAAAAATGGACCATAAGTTAAGTAACTTTTAGATGCACTCTTATTACTTAGAGAGATGGCTATTATAAAGGTTGGGGCCCATATAAAGAGAAACAAGATAAAGGAGATGGTGTATGCTAGACAAGGTACCTTAACCAAAATAATGATCCTATCAAAACTCCCAAAGGATAAATTTCTGGTGTGATTTTTAAAAGCAAGAATGGAAAAAAAATCTGGTTATTCCCTTCACTGAGATAATATTTGGCACTCTCAAAGTGGCTGCTTATGGCACCAGATCATTTCAAGTGGATATTAACTAAATTTCTCCATAAAATTACTCATCATGGAATAGATAAATTGATTAGTATTTTAAATCACCATTAGTGAGGAAACTTTTGAATGACAGCTGAGGTTATTTTCAGGTCATGTGTCATCTATCAATAACACAATCCTGAAAAACTTGTAAAGGTGAAACATGGCCAGGACCCAAAGCCTCAATGGCACTTTGAACACCTTCAGATAGATTTTATGTAGCTTACAGCCTCTATGGGATTTAGATATGTTTTGGTTATTGTATATCTGTTTTCAGGATGGGATGCCTCCTGCATTTCGTTGCTGGAAAGTTACAGCCCTTATAGTCACTGAAAATGCTGCTTAATTTTGTGTTTCTAACCTGGGACATCCTAACTTTTATATCAGTTGATGGGGCATTCATTTAACAGAAACCATTATAAAAGAACTCTGTAGAATATTATTCCTTACTCAAAAAATCATACTGTCCTGAGCACCCACGATTTTCTGAAAAAAGTTGAAAAGACCTATGACATCCTCAAAGCTCTTGAGCTCCCTTGGCTGAAAGTATTCCCACTAGCTCTTATGGCCATACAGTCGACTCACTCAGGAATGCATTGGTTATCTCCCTATGAATTGGTAACTGGAAGGCTCATGCATTTAGAGAGTTTTACCTGTTACTAGACTGCCTTACTGCATGACAAAATATTGCAGGGGGCTCGTGTACCATACCCAGTCCTATCATCAAAGGGTTAAGGTTACCTTTGCACAAGATTTTACTAAAATGCTTCTTTGTGATCTTCAACCAGATATTTCATCTATTGGAAGAGACATCAGAAGAAGAGACATCAGAAGAAAACGAAAAGGACCTTATCAGGTACTGTTAACAACAAAAACAGTAGTGAAACTCCAGAGAGTCAATATTTGGGGCAATTCAGAATTCCACACAATTGGAAGGCTTCTCTAACAGGGCACTTTAACTTGAGAATGCTCAGAGATCCTATATTGATACAGCTGATTTTTAGAAGGAGACAACTAACCCAAAGACCTTTACCACAAGCAGATGACTTCAGACAGTGAACAGCTTTTTCCCAAATGCTGGACCAAGACCCCTATATAATTCCTTTTTTTTTTATCTACTTACTAATGATAATTCTTCTCATTTTCTATAGACCCTTGCTTGTCATCCACACATAATGGCCCCTTTCCTCTTTTCTTTCTTTCTTATTGTAATTGTTAGGTCAGGACATATTTATTCTAATACCATTCTTAGTTTAACTGAAACAGTGGCCACCCCGTCAGTCTTACTGACTGCTGGGTATTTTATTCATCACCTACACCAATTATAAAAACCTCTGGGAAATTCCAGTCTCATCAAATAAGACCATAAGGAATTATAGCTGATGGTGCTTCTACTTGCACCTACATGGAAAAGTCACCTTAAACAAATCAACCTGTGACTTTACTAGTGTCCATCTCTCCTAAAAAAGAAACAAATGATTAAAATCTGTTGATCAAACACTGTGTAATTCTAAATTTATATTCAACAGCCTTATTAGGGAAAAGGGCCAAATATTTGCCATCTGAAAGAAACTAATAGAAATCCATATATATATATATATGACTCATTTGGTTAGCTGGTAATTCAATGGCAGTGCTGCTTATATGTAAAGATTTTCTTCCACCAACCTCTTGGAAGGCACTAAACTTGTGACTATCAGGGTATGACCCCTGGCTATTTGCTTTAGTTCAACCATTTACATTAATATTTCTCTTTTTCATTTCAGACATACTTGCTTCAGACACCTACACTTCAGGATTCTAAAACAACTGACCTTTACTATCACCTCTCATCAGACGGTTCAATTTATTTTGTAGGAACAACACCAAAAAGAGCCCTGGAGAGATTTTTTATTAGATCCTTCCTCATTCCACTCAGGAGGCTTATGTTTGTCTCTTAGTTGTTCAGCAACCTATTATATTCATTCATCTTGAACAAAAGGAGGGACTGACAATGTTGAACTCTACCTGAGCTCTGTGTTTCTAGAAACAGTGATGGTTAAGAAATCCCCCACATCCTTGTGTTAGGAAAAAAGACTTACTTCAGTCAAAGCACCCTTCTCTGTACAATTTATGTAAGACTCCCTGTCCACTTTTTCTTGTGATTCCAATAAGAGTCGTGCATACAGATGTCTGTGGTCAACTGATTTTTGAGAAGGGTGCCATACATTTCTACAGGAAAGAATAGTCTTTTCAATAAATAGTCCTGAGAAAACAGGATAGCCACAAGCAAAAGAATGAAGCTGAATCTTTATCCCACAATATGTATTTAAAAAATTCAAAATGGATGAAAGATCTAAATATAAGAACTAAAATTATAAAAATCTTAGAAGAAAACACAGGGGTAAATCTTTATGACCTCAGATGTGGCAATGAACTTTTAGATATGATACCAAAAACACAAGCAAAAAAAGAAAAAAAATTCATAAATTGAGCTTTATCGAAATTAAAAACTGTTATGCTTCAAAGGATGCTATCAAGTAAGTGAAAAAGCAAACAGACTATAGAGATATTTGCAAATCATATGTCTGATAAAGAATTTGTGTCTAAAATATATAAGGAACTCTTACAAATCAATAATAAAAAAGATAAATATTAATAATATGTGTTATTAAAAATGGCAAAGGATCTGAAGATATATTTTTTCCAAGACAGATAAACAAATGGCCAATAAGCGTTTGAACATATGTCTGGCTTCATTAGTCATCATGTAAATGCAGATCAAAACTACAATGAAATACTACTTCATACCCACAAGAATGGCTAGAATTAAAACATCAGATAATAACATGTGTTGACAAGGATGTGTAGAAATCTGAATCCTCATAGGCTGTTGTTGGAAATGTATATAGTGAAGGAAATTTGGAAAACAATATGGCAATTTCCTCAAATAATTAAACATAGATTTATCATATGACTCAGAAATTTTACTCCTAGATACATAGTCAAAAGAAATGAAAACATATATATATACACAAAAATTTGAACACAAATGTTTATAGCACCAATATTCAAAACAGCCAAATGGTAAAATCAACCCAAGTGTCCAACATCTGTTTAATGGATAAACAAAATGTGATATATCCAGACAATGGAATATCATTTGCCCATAAAAAGGAATAAAGTTCTGATACATGGTATAATGTGGATGGACTTTGAATATATTATAGTAAGTGAAAAATGCCAGTGAAAAAATACCACATATTATATGAGCCATTTATATAAAATGTCCAGAATAAACAAACCTATAGATATGGAAAGTAGGTTAATGATTGCTTAGGGATGGGAAGGATGGGAGGGATGGGAAATGATAGCTAAAGGGCAATTTTTTTTTAATGTGATGAAAATTTCCTAAATTTGACTGTGATGATGGTTTTAAAATACATGAATATACTAAGAACCATTGTATTATACACTTTAAATGAATGAATTGTATGGCATGTGAATTATATCTCAATAAACCTGTTAAAAACAAAAGAAAACAAATGACCTAAGTTTGCAGATGTTTAGCTTTTTGGTAGCCTGCCTTCTGAATATATGAAATTAGGGGTCCATATTGAACTATGTTTGTCTTTTTTAATTTAACCTTCCAGGATTTTTCTGCTAAAAATATCTTTAAAACTTTGTGGGTTTTCTATGAACCTTATGGGAGAGTCACTCTAAGCCCTGAAAACCATACCCATTATTACATTTCAGTCGAGTCTCCATCTATTTCTGCAACCTACGAGGATACAAAAGTCAGTGGAAGACCTTTTGTATGCCTAAGAATGTCTGCTACCCAAAACCTTCAATATGTCTTAGGTCTTAATAAAGGGTCTTACAAGTTATCCATTGCTATATAACAAATCACTCCACAACTTAGTGAATTAAAACAACCATGACTTTTTAATTTCTGATCATTTTGTGGGTCAATTGAGAGAATCTTGTGCTGATTTCACCTGGATTCACTCATGCAATTCATTACAGCTGGACATTTGTCTAGGCATGAAGGTGCAAGATGATCTATCTCAACTATGTGGCCCCTGGTGTTGAATTTTGGCTGGGATACCTTGATTTCTCTCTACATGGCCACTCATAGCTTCTTTTCATGGCTGTCTCAGGGAAGTGTTCCAAGAGATCACAGGCAGAAAATGCAAAGGCCTCTTAAGCCTAAGTTCAGAATTTGTGTTGTTATTTGTGCCACATTTCTATTGATCAAAGCAAGTTATAAAACTAGCCCATATATTAAAGAGAATGGAGAAAGAGACTCTACAACTGGATTGAGGAGTGTTAGGGGAAATGGAAAAGTCATATTGCAATATACCTGTGTCTACTGGAATAGGAAACTTACGGAAATTTTTAAAAAATCTAACAGACTTATATTGATTTTATACTTTATTCTTTAATGATTGGGGCATCTCTAAAAGATATTAAACAGGGAAATTATGTGATCAAGTTTTTGTTTTAGAAAGATGACTATGAAGGCAGTGCAGAAGATGAACTGAAGGGAGGAAAGATTGAAGTCAGGCAGAATGTATTTAGAAGAATAATGTAATAGTCTATTTAGAGATGAAAAGGGCTTGAACAAAGATTGAATGGTAGATATCTAATGTATTTTTTAATCTGACTTAGGATCTAGCAAGTTTCAAAATTACATATAGCATGATAACTTACTATACTATGACTATGTGTATGCAACAAATTATATATCACATTTTAACTATATGTACGTGTGATATAAAACTATATCATGTGAAAGAAAGAGAATCATGAGCACAGAATTTGGTTGGGGCGATGACTACCTTAGGCAAAAGAGATAGGCTACCATAAAACATTTGCAACTTCTATTGGGTCATGAGCTCATACTCACTAAATACATTGCTAAACAAGGACACAGAGAAAGGAAGAGAGTTAGTTGTAGACAAAAAATGAGTACATAGCATGAGACAAAGCTTATTCTCAATACCTGATCCATGAGGGAAAATATAAAGTTATTCTGTTGTATGAATCTCTGGTGATATGGATTTATATGGAGCATTTTCCAAACTTGCTTGCTCTTGACTCATTTGTTCACAGATACACTTTCAGAAGTGCCTAGGAACTTACCGTTTTCATTCACAGTTGAAGAAATCGAATTATGAGATGTAAAACAAACTTGCTCTTCTTTCTTATTCTGAACCTTATATAGTTTTCTTTTGTTTATTTTAGTGGTTTTTTAAAAATTAATTTTATTAGCTAATAAGCACTCAATAAAATTTAATGAGGTTTGGATGTTTCATGAGGTCCTGTGAAGACTATAAAAAGTGTATATGCCATATTCTAAGTCTCTAGAGATGAGATGCCCAATATAGTGGCTATAAGCTACCCATGAATATTAAGTGTTTGAAATGTGGATAGTGTGACTTAGGAACTAAATTTTCAGGTTAATTTAGATTAAATTAACCTAATTAAAATTTAAATATTTTCCATTAACTGTAACTTTATTGCTTTTGTAGAACTGTATTTCACTTACACTATTGAAAATTTAGCATCCAAATCGAGATTTGTTAGAAACATAAAATACACACTGGACTTTGAAAATTTAGTATAAAAATGAAAAATATCTCATTAATAATTTTTATATTTATTACATGTAGAAATGATATCTGACATATTGGGACAAGTTACATATTAAAACTAATCTCACCTATTCTTACTATCATATTTTTAATGTGGCTGCCAGAAAATTTTAAATTCCATATGTGGCTCATATTTATTTCTGATAGCACTGCTCTTGAATCTTTTTGTTTCTGAGATAAAATACAAAGCCCAAACTTTGAAACACTGTGTCTGCCATGTGATCAGAAAGAGGAAAATCTCCTTTGATAGTTTCCTGACTTTTAAGTTGTTATCCGCTGTCAAGTGTTCGCAACATGTGTGGTCACAGCCCAAGGTTGTGAAGTCTGTTCACACTACGGTGTGTGAGATTGTGGTGTGGGAAGCCAGAGAGGTGCCCTTTCTTTGTGGCAGTATGATCCAGATAGATAGCACCTGTGGCCCGTCACTGCTTGACTTGTTTGTTTAATCAATCTTGAAAACCATTTATTGCTTGCTTGACTAAAAAGTGGTGATTATTACTTTAAAGAATCTTTCTCTATCAGCTCTTTCCAGAGCAGAGCATTCTCCTCAGAGCCACACAAATTGACCGTGTATATGCCAATGACTAGAAAGGCAGGAAGGATGGAAGGGAAGAATAAAATTGAAAAATGTGAGAGCTCAAAAGCAGCCCAGCCTTTCATGATGGTGTCATTTTGACCAACATGGCTGAGCAGAAAGCCTGAAGCTCAACCCTGTTAGAAAGGAGCTTTGAGCCCTCGAAGACATGTAGAAATGGCAGAAGAAACAATCTCAAAAAGAGTGTGTATGTACATACAAAGAATACAATTTAAAAACCATTACCCTTTCAAATGAGAACCTACACTGAGGTACATGCATTTCCCCATCTAATAAACAATCAT
>NW_012147886.1:4056057-4069772 GCF_000956105.1 Propithecus coquereli | reverse complement strand
AGTGGGACATGGTGTGGTATGGTGGTTAAAAACATGGAGTTAAACCCCAACACCATCATTCCCTAACACTGACCCTGGATAAGTCACTCGACCTCTCTTACTATTGACTTCCTTAGCTGGAAAAAGTGAGTCATTATAGAGATTTAACAAATTAACATCTATAAAGTACTTAGCACGATGACTCTCACCTGAAAGCTGCTCAAGGAAAGTAAACATCGTTATTATATTTTTTTTATCTTGTCAACCCAGAGTTCTAGGGAAATCAAGAGAAAAGCACATGGAAAGTATATTTAGTTGATTTCACATGTTTGCCTACTTTCTGTCTAAGCTCACGTGGACATATTTTTCTCTCATGCTTACAAAAACCTTCACAGTCAGTAGAGTTAAATATCATTCATTTCTCACCCTCCCTCACAATCTGTAATACTGTGCATCAATAGTGGAATTATCCCTGAGAGCTTTCCAAAGCATTTTTAGTACAAAATCTTTTATTTATAAAAGGGTAAAATAAGCTTCCTGTAAGAATACATTACTTCATTTGGAGAGTAAAACAGCAGTAATTATTTTATTCACTTGTAACAATTTCACCATCACAAACTTACCCACAAACACATCTTTCTGTCTGAAAGTCCTGCTGCCAGAGAGCTGATTTAAACATTTTGAGAAGAGGGGAACAGAGGGAGTGGACAATTTATTGAGTTTAGCCCTGTGCTGTGCTTTTTAACTTAAATTTTTAACAGCCATGCAGCATTTTAAATACATAGCATTTTTTGAACATTTAAAAAACCTTTTGTAGGTATACGTAAGTGTATACAGTTTCTTAAACTGGATGTTGGATACACAGATATTTATTCTGTTATTCTGTACCTTTGTGTATATCTAAAATATTTCATAAGGGCTTTGGTTTTGGCAACAGTGTCTGCTACATGACCTCATTCTTGCAAAGAACTATTTTAGGGCTTGGCGCTACATGTCACTGCTTTTGTGCCTTATTTTAGCTTTTTACATATGTTTATGTTGAGAGATAAACATTAAGTTGGCTGTATTTTTCTGTAAATATTTTCATTGTTCTTGCTCTAAAGAAATAATTCCCCAGTTACTAAAAAGAGGAGAAGAAAAGAGGGTTTTGTTAATTGAATATAGAAATTAAAAAGTAACTCGTCATCAATAAATCTTTAGAGCAAAAATCTATATGAGGCTTTCTTCTTTTATGACTAAAGGAAGAACTAGAAGGAAACACCCCAGCTTCTCCCAACCCCCACTCCCAGATAGTGTTATTTTTCCTCTTGCCTCCTTTGTTCCCTCCTGCAAATGGATATTCTGTTTCCCTTTTCCCTTTTAGCTTCCCAACTTAATTCCTTACTTTCCTTTCTAACCTTTTAGTATTGTCTTCAAAAGGGGCATTCCCGTTTTCAGTGACTGAACGAGAGGATTGCAATCAATCCACAGGTGGTGAGAGCTGAAAGGCATCCTAGAGATCATCCACAGGGTGGTTCTCAAACTTGATCATGCATCATTATTGCCCCAAGAACTTGTTACAGTATTGGCCCCGTGCTCAGAGTTTCTGATTCAGTGGGTGGGAGGCGAGACCTGTGAATTTTCATTTCTAACATGTGCCCAGGTGAGACTGATGCTTTCAGAACCTCTGACCAGTGATTCAGGAGATCAGTGGTCTTTTTTTTTTAATTGAACGAAATGTTTACAGAGCACTTTCAATGTGGCAGACAATGAAGTCATTTAATTATCATAGCAATGTTATAATTTGACATTATCCTTATTCCCATTTTACAGTTGAAGAAATTGAAAGAGATAAAGTAACTTGCTCAAGGTCAGAAGGCCAGTGAGCAGCAGAGCTTGGTTTCAAACCCAGCAGACAGCGTCCAGATTTGGGCTTTCCATCCCTATCCTCTTCTGCCTTCCGGCCCAGTGTTAATAGAACAAACAGCGTGCATCCAGGGAACACAGAAGGAATTCATTCATTCAAACAAGAAAGATGTAGAAAAGAATTTGGGAATGTTAGAAGCATTTTCACTGGGTCATGAAGGAAGAGAGTGAATTCTGACAAGCTCAGATGGCAGGAAGAATATTCCAGGTTCAGGAAAAACTCATGCAATAAGACAAGATGAAGAAAAGTACAGGAAATATCCTGAGAATGAGGAGTCTGGCTTGATTGGGACATAGTGTACCTAGAGACATGAAGTGAGAAATGAAACTAGAAAATATTGTGGGACCAGACCAAAAAGGGCCTTGCCTGCATGCTGAGGATTTTAGATTTAATTTTTTTCCATGGTAAGAGATGGACAAAGAGGAGTCCCTGAACTGTTTTAAGCATGAATGGAGTAAAGTTCACTACCGTTTTGGCGTCAGTGTGGAGAATGGATGGAGGAGAATAATATTCATTAGAAGAATGCTCAAGATTCCAGTGGAGGGATGGTGGTACCTGGACTCAAGTGACAAGGGAGAAAATGGAGCTGAGAGGTGTTGGCTTTGAGACTTATTAAGAAATCTAAAATTTTCAACATTGATCAGATAGAAACAGAAAGAAGGGAAGAGTGGTAAGACTAAGGCAGACAAAGCTTTGCTGGTTTGGACCTGTGTTCCAACCACCCTAAGTAGGCCCTCAAGCGCAGGGATAGATAAAACTACAAGTTTAGTGCCTGCCCCAGAGGAACTTGTAGTCCTTAGAGAAGGTTCTGAGACATCCGTAATAACGCTTTCAGTTAAAACTAAACCGGGAAGTTGCTTGACCCAGAGTGTAATTCTCCATGCGGAAGCTTGGTTGGACTAAACAGCTTTGGATTCAGAAAGATCATTTCCCATCAGCAAGAATGGAATGAACTAACCATAGTCAGCATGTCCCACAGAAGACAAATGCTGCTCCAGCAATAGCACTTTCAGCTGGTAAATAGATCTGACATTTAGGCGTCTATTGCTCTTTGTGCACTAATAAGTCTAACTTGAGGCCCAGAAATCATTAGAAGAGTGAGAGCTTTTAATGAGCTCTAGGAGAAGAATATGGTTTAAAAAATATATTACCTGCAGTTAAGCAGCACCAAGGATGCTAATGTTAAAATTTATGAGAAAAGTGCTTGAGGAAAACCCAACCTATTATAAAAGCTAGACATAATTTCTATTTTAGAAAAAAAAATTAGATCATTTTTTTAAAAAGTGTCCACCCTAGAGTTTATTAAAATCTCATAATAGATTTTATCCTATTCTTAGGTCTTTTTTTTTTTTTTTTTCCTACCCTTTCTTCCCCATAGTGGTTAAAGATTGGGCTCAGAATAGACAGGGGGCCAAGTCATGACCAGGTAAATGCATCCACTATTTCTTTTTCTGCAAATGGGTGCTGCTGGGAAAAGTGAAGAATGGCCTCTCCAACCATTTAACCAGCTAACTAAGAAGAGTTGACACTTATACATCCATTACAACCATTCATTTTCTTAATTATTCACTTAACAAATAGTTTTTACACTTCCACTTATTCAACACTTACTTACCTAGGTTAACCCTGTAATATTAATATATTGTCCATGGAAGGACACTTTGAGAGACAAAGGGAGCATCACTAATAATCGCTTTTGTTATCTATTGCTGTCGACCAAACAATTCCAAAACTTAGTGACTTAAAGAAGGCATTATTTTTATCTCTCATGATTCTCTGTGTTGACCAGGCTTGACTGGGTGGTTCTCACTTGTAGACTTTCATGTGGTTATTGGCTGTGGGTGGTGCCATCTGAAGGCTCGTCAGAGCTGAGTGTCCAAGATGACCCCCTTATATGGCTGGAAGTTGGTGCTGGCTGCCAACTGGGAGCTCAGCTGGATTTCTGACTGGAGCACCTACACATGACGTCTTCACGTGTCCTGAGTTTATCACAGCTGGGTTCTGAGAAAGGGCATCCACACAAACAAGTGTTCTAATAGACACAGGTCGAAATTCCAAATTTTCTTTAAGATGATGCCTGAAATTGGCACAGTGTCACACCTCCAACATTCTATTGAACAAAACAGTCATAGGACAGCCTGGAGTCAAGGGGGTGAATGGATAGACTGCCACTTGATGGAGGAACGGTACTCCCTGACAGGAGGAATGGAATTGATGGTGGTCCTCTCAGAGAGAAGGACCACAATAATTACATCAGGAAAAGTGATGTAACCCGGTATTACCCAGGGACCACCATCCAACCGCAGTCTCAGCCTCCTAATATGTAAAAGTAGGGTAATAAAAAGTCCCATTGGCTGGCAATAAGGAATAAATGAAGTAATCCAGGTGAAACTTAAGCCTTGTGTCTGGTACAGAGAAAGCACTGGATGAGTTCTGCTTTGTGGTCTCACATTGATAGTACTATTCTCTCTCTCCATTGCCACTGTCCTAGTTTAGGCTCTCATTATCTCTCACCTGCTAGTTATGAACATTTTTGGACCAGACCTTCTGAGTCCATTTTCTATTCTCATCCATATATCCTTCAGACAATCTGTAGCATGTCTTTATACAGCACTGTTCCTACCCTGTCCCTCCTCTCCTCAGGTGCCTCTACTATATTCTAACACTGTGGAGCAAAGTCCAAACCTCTTTGCCTGGCATTTGAAGCCTGTTCTCTAAACAAACTGACCAAGCTATTGTTGCTATAAATGTGAACTTCCCTACTCCTAGCTTAGTTCCAGCTGCTCTTTCTTTCAGGAATCCTCTGTCCAAAGTCCTGTGTGCTCAACTCCCCATCCTTCAAGGTTTATCTAAAAGCTGACATAGTCTCTCCTTCATCTGCCTCTCCATCTCATCTGCACATGCCATAAGGCACTTGGGAGATTCTGCCTTGCATTATGATCACTGGAATATATATGGACACTTCAGGACTGGAGGGAGGGAAGGAGAAAAAGAGAATGAAGTGGAATAGTTTTGAAATATTAACTATTGTTTGTTTCCAGTTATGACATCATTTGGTTCTCTTGGTGCTGGGCTGTTCATTAAGTGCCTCAGATAAAGGATTTGGCAGCATTGATGGTTTTAAGATTCAAGATGTTAAAACTTAGCGTCCAGTAGAAAAAATTCAGATAATATGCAATGAAAGTGGAATATGGGAATGGAGGAGAAAGGCTTCAATCGTGAGACCAGAAAATAATTTCCCCAGGCTTTGTTGAAGGGAGGAGGACAAAGACAATGTACAAAGGGAGAGAAGACTGTGTGATCCCAGAGAGGGGACTAGAATTAAGCAAGCCTGTTGGCGGAGTAGAATCATCACCCCAGGCAGCTCAGCCTCTCTTGAGTGAGCCCTATTGTTGTCCTTTCCTGAGGGGCTACGTTGGGGATGCTGTTTTTAGTGTCCACAGCACAGCCAGAGTTTGCCTGAGGACGGACTGTTGAGCTAGAGTAATACCTGTGTCTGCCTTAAACCACTGCTTGGTTCTTGCCTTTTTAAGCCTGTGGAACAACCACCCTCACTGTCCTTGGGTTCTCCTTCACCCACAAGAGAGAGGATGGGTCCTGGTTATTGATAGATGGAGGATGTATGGAAGGAAAAGTCTCTGCAACTGTGCTTTGGTGTGAGTAGAGCAGATTGAACATGAGAAATCTCAGATTCAGAGGCCAATCTCAGCCCTGCACCATTGTTACTGTCATGAATAATAGTCCATCAATACTTATGGAATAAAAAGCTATCTCTAAAGGCACAACAGCATTAATTGAAATTCTGCACAAGAAATTTGTCTCTCCTCCCCCATTTATTTATATAGGCAGTCCTTTATTAATATTTGTACTGATTTATGAACATCTGTTTTGGGTTATAATTTAATACTACCTTATTTATTTTGTTGTTGAAATGGTTTCAGCTTTGGCAGCCGGGAGCTTTTGTAGTTGACTCCGGTGTCCCTTCATGAAGTCCCATTGTTTTTGTTGTTGTTTTGAGCACTTCCTTACTTTCTGGCACTGTATTCTGTGCTCATCTTGTATATTTCCTGCCTCAATCTTAGAATATGCTGTTTCTCCAAGGTGTCTTGTTCTCTTTTTTTATAGAACAGCATTAGAAACCAAATCTTGGTACCAGGTGGACTTTGCCTTTTTATTTAGGAAGAGGAATTCCTTCCAGAAGACTTCTATTTCTCTCTTATTGGTTGGCCAGGAAAATCAAAAATTTTTCCCCCTCACGCCTTATTATGGAGAAGGATTGAGTGGGGAACAGATGCTAAGTTAACCAACCTACAAGATTTGTCACAGTGAAGGAGGCAACTAATTTATGTGCAAGTTTACAAACCAAACTATGATAAACATTTCCCTTGCTTACTTGGGAATTTGGGACACTCCATCATTGCAAAATTTTGTGTTCCTGTTTCATCTCTATAAGTGTAGACTATTAATCAAAATAATATATATACATGTGCATTTCAGCCACTTATAATAATAGTGATAATATAATATCTAATGTCTATGAAGTATTTATAATAAACCAGGGACTGTGGTAAGTATTTTGCAGGTATTATCAGATTCGATCCTCAGAAATCTGTGAGGTAGGCAGTATTATCATCCTCAGATGAGACCACTGAGGCTTAGAGATATTAGTGACTTGTCTAAGGCAATAGTTACCAAGTAGTGGAGCTGAAATTGGAATCCAACCAAACTTTCACAAGAGTCTCATCCTTGGTTTCTTTCTTATTGCCTTGGTCATTTTTACTCTGAGTGTTATGGGATAAACTGTGTCCCCACCCCTCAAATTCTTATGTTGAAGCCCTAACCCCCAGTACTTTACTCAGAATGTGACTGTATTTGGAGAGAGAGTTTTGTTTTGTTTCTGAGACAGGGTTGCACTCTGTTGCCTAAGCTGGAATGCGGTGGTGTGATCATAGCTCACTGCAATCTCAAACTACTTGGCTCAAGTGATCATCCTGCCTCAGTCTTCCAAGCAGCTGGGACTACAGGCATGCACCACTACACTTGGTTAATTTTTTTGTAATATGTTTTGTAGAGATGTGTTTTCATTATGTTGTGTAGGCTGGTCTTGAACTCCTATCCCCAGGCAATCTTCCTGCCTTGGCCTCCCAAAGTGCTGGGATTACAGGTCCCAAAGTGCTGAGATTACAGGTGTGAGCCATTGTACCCCACCAGGAGATAGAGTCTTTAAAGAGATAATTCAGTTAAAATGAGGTTCTCAGGATGGGCTGTCATCCAATCTGACTGGTGTCCTTATAAGAAGAGAAAATTTGCATACACAAAGAGACACCAGGGATTCAGGAGCACAGAGAAAAGACCAGGTGAGGACATAGCCATCTGCAAGCCCAGGAGAGAGGCCTTGGAAGAAACCAAATCTGCCTATATTTTTATCTTAGACTTCTAGCCTCCAGAACTGTGAGAAAATAAATTGTTGTTGTTTAAGCCACCCAGAATGTGGTATTTTGTTATGGCAGCTCTAGTGTACTAATATACCAATCATGCCACAAGCAATTTCCCCTAGTCAGAGTCAGACAGATGCTGCTCATGTATGAGTAACAGAGTGGTTTGTTTATAAGAACTACGAAAACTTAGAATTTAACTCCAGGGAAAGATGATACAGCAATTCATAAATAACATAAGCTGGCTGAAAAAGCCAGGTACCTACTGTTAGTGACACTAAAAGAAGGTTATGCCCATCACCAAAATGCCAACAAGAAGCAAAGCATATGACAAGGCCAGAACATTTGAATTAGGCTATGTAGAAAAATAAAAAAGTAGATGTCAGAGGAGCACAACTTATTTCATGTGAGGATTTTACTTAGGGCTTCTCTAACTCTAGTAGAGCCACTCTGATTTTGTATCATGGATTTCAGAACTAACAAGAGCAAAACCTATGGGCCACCCACATCATGTATGCCTTGGCGATCCATCATTACATTGTAATGCACTGGTGTAAAAGAACATACTCTTGATTGAACAGCCTGAGTTTGACTCCTGACTTGACCAGGTCTGTTACTTTGGGAAAGATATGTAATTTCTCCATACCTCAGTTTTCCCATCCACCAAATGGGATGGTAATAGTTCTTATGTTGGACGGTTACTGTATTATGAAAGAGAATATTTTACTAAGTGATTGGAAGAGTAGTCTATATATATTAGTTTTATTATAAATTTTATTCATAAACTATTTGAATTATTTCTCTATAATTTACTTATAATAAAAATTCTATGATAAATTAACTTCCTAAATGACATTATACAGCCTATAAGTGAATCTCTTCCATCAAAATATGCTACACATGGTTTCATTCAGCCTTTGTTCAAAGATGCCATTGTCATCATGAATATCACAATTTTCTGGTTTTAAATGTGTAGTTCAGTCCCTCCTGACCCACCAGGGCATAACCTCCAATTGCCTGTCCAATTTCTTCTGTTTTCTTCACCTATCCACACCCAGCGTTTTGGAGAGTCTAAACTGCTTTTGTGTGGCTCCTATCTCTGCCCAACCCTCTTTCATCTCCATAGGATTTTAAGTAAACTCCCTTCTCTGCTTTAAATATTCTACCTTCTGCCCTTTGTTCCTCTGATTATACTTTCTGTACTCATCATTCAAGACCCATCTCAGTTTCACCTTTCCTAATCTTCTATCTCTTGATAGTCAGAGTCAGCTCTAGCTCCCTGGTGCTTCTATGGAAGTCTGAACATACCTCTATAATGACACTTATCACCATATCATACTTCTTTGCTTATTTTTCTATACTTATCCACAATGGATTCTGAGCTCCATGAACTATTTCATATTAATCATTGGATCTTCAGTGCCTACCAGGAAAACCACCATTTAATAGTCCCTTTATATAAGCTTGAAATAAATGAATAAACAGAGATAAGAGCAAATTCTCATTGAAGTTTCCCTTCTGTCTGAGCAAAAAGCAAGACAGAGCTGGGCCTAATAAAGGTATGGCAGTAGTGTATTTAATGTTTATTGTTTTAACTGACCTTGTCATTTCAGTAGACATTTATTGAATGCCTAACTATATGCAAGGCACTGGGATCAATTTGGAAAGCAGAAGAAAGAAAAAAGCTGTACTTTTTTTCCAACAGGAATATTCTACATCTTCTCACTTAATTATAGCTCCTCTCCAAGATAAGAGAAGCTACTAATTCAATCAAAATCTAGAATTCAGATAGACAATAGTTATTGGTGAAGTTGGTGGCTGGATATTTAAAGAGTAGAATGCACACATGTGTATATGGCACTCTTAGGTATTTCTGGCTTCTCTCTGTCATATAGAAAGCAGACATCAGCAAGGTCCACATCCCTTAGCTGGATCTACACACAGCCATGTCCCTCTTGTTTCCATCTCAGGACTTAAATTCAGTGGGAACCAGGACTTTCCAGGTAAGCCTCAACCTTCATCTGTATATGTCAGCCAAATTTTTACCAGAACTCTGATTTAGGGGTTAAGTCATGCTATCCCAATAAATACAGTAATACTTTGTTTTTCTAGTGACCTGTGTTCCTTATATGTAGCTCTCCAAGAAACTGGCTTTGGTTGGGGTGGGTTGCAGCAGGGGGCTGGGTTGGAGGTTAGAGAAAGAGAGGAGAAAGTGGGGCTAAACCATGCAGTAGGATTCAGGCTTTTCTGGGTTTCTAACTGCACCATCAAAAGAATAACAGAAAAGATACATGAATATAGATAATTTTATCCTTGTCTTCTGAAGATTACAATTTAATCTACCTTTTTGCAATGCAAGTGAATGAGGAGGGCTGTTGTATTAGTTTCCTAGGGCTGCTATAACAAAATACCAAAACCTGGATGAATTAAAACAATAGAAATTTATCCTCCTACCGTTTAGGAGACCAGAAGTCTGAAATCAAGGTGTTGACAGGGTTGGTTCCATGTGTAGGCTGTAAGGAAAAATCTGTTCCATGCCTCTCTTCTAGTTTCTGGCATTTGTCAGCAATTCTCATCCTTTCTTGGGTAGTAGAAGCATCACTTCAATCTCTGACCCCATCATCACATGGCAGTCTCTCCTGTGTGTGTCTGTTCATTTTTGTGTCCTCTCCTTTTTATATGGATGCCAGTCATTGATTTAGGGCCCACTCTAAACTCAGGATGATTTCTTCTTGAGATTCTTAATTACATTTGCAAAAACCCTATTCCCAAATAAGATAGCATTGTGAAATTCTGGGTGAACATGAGCTTTTGGGGGACACCATTGTGTTAGTCCATTTTGTGCTGCTATAACAAAATGCTGCAGATTGGGTAATTTATAAAAAACAGAAATTTGTTTCTTACAGTTCTGGAGGCTGGGAAGTCTAAGATGAAGGGGCTGGCATCTGGTGAGGACATTCTTGCTGTGTCATCCCCTGGCAAAGGGTGGAACAGCAAGAGAGCAGGAGACAGTGAACTCCCTCCTTGAGACTCTTTGCAAGGGCATTACTCTATTCATGAGCACAGAGTCCTCATGACCCAAATATGTCCCATTAGGCCCTACCTTCCAACACTCTTGCATTGGGGATTAAATTTCAACATGAGTTTTGGAGGTAACAAAAACATGCAAACCATAGCAACTATTCAACCCACTACAGCTGTCCTGAGATACATGATAAAAATGATGTTATAAACATGCTGCATGTGAAAGAGGCCTTGATCTGGGAATCAGTAGATGTGCCAAAAACAAGGTGTGTAACTTTGAATAATTCTGTTAAACTTTCTGGGTTTCAGTTACACAGTCAGTGAAATAAAACATATAAACAGGGATCTCAAGTTTGAAGGGATTTTGAGAATCATACAGGCCCTCTCCTCTCACGTTAGTGCTTATATCTCCCCTGCATATGACTGTCTTTAAGATCCCTTATTAAATATTATTTTTTGTAACTAGATTGATTAGTTAGATTGATAAATAGGATTCTAAATCTAATGCCTCTCAATTTAATTGCTTACTTTCTAGCTCTAGAGATCATATCTAGAAATATGACATTCTAGCATACCTATGTTCTATTTCTAATAGCACACCATCCTCATAGAACACTTTCGAGAGTAAATGGTACTTAAATTACTATAAACTTTATATTTGGACAAGCAGGTAAAAACTGGAACTGTTCCAGGCAACTGGGTCATATTATTCATCTCTATCAAAACTATTCTCAGATTCTTCATACCACTCAACTGTAAATGTTTAATAGTGACTTAGATTATGAGTAGCAAGATCCATGCTCATGACCAAAATTACTGATTAATCATAGTATGTTTTGGTTGTTGTTAAATTTATGACTAGATTCAGAATCCTTCTCAACACAATGTTCTAGGCTGCCATTATCAAAGAATAGCAGTTGACAGACAAAACAGAAACACTTTTCTACATCTGACTTAGAGAATTACCAGTTTTTCTCTAAGTAGATGTGTTATTTACTAAATGTTGAAACTCTAATTTGTAACAGTAAAATTCTAACAATTAGGATTTCACACATTTAATGGCTTCATATATGGTGGTAGTGGGGCAGCTAACCAGAAGCTTTGCCAAACATATTTTAGAAATAAACACTAAAGGAAAATATGTTCTATGTGGATAAAGAATGATTCTCATAATTGCTCTATTTCTGTGCTTTTCATTAGAATTTTCAGTTTGCAGAGGATTTGAGGAAAGAATTAAAATAACAACAACAATTCAGTTTCTTACTACAGTATGCTGAATTACAACTGAATGCAACAGTAGCCCTTCTAAGATAAAATCAGTTTAACGTTGACTATTTTCTGGGGAGGAAGGAGTTAAGCAGCAAATCTCCCATCCATTTACTCTTTTCTTGGGAGGAGATGGGAAGGTAGAGTGGCTGGTGAGAGGGGAGACATTCCTAAGAAAGAAGGCAGGTGACCTAGTCTAATCTCTTTTTAACATGCTAATGCTAGGCCTTCTGTCAATCAAACTAAATGGTTTCTGTTAGCAGGAGAATTCTTATCTAAGGAAGGCTTTTACCAGAATGTGCCTGGCTGTTTAGAATTGTTTCTAGCAAAGACATCTGGAATATACAGATTTATGAAGTATGCCTCCCTGGAAGAAGTCAGGTAAGTTAGAAAATTATGAGTCTAAAATGGAGAAGTTCAGGTGTTAATGAGATGAACAGATATCTAACTGGGTGACCACCTCATCTGCTGTGGGAAGAAAGCCTCTGCAGAGAGAGCAGCACTGTGAGTCTTGGGACTCTCTCTGTTTCACCTGTGTTGGAGATTGCCTGTGTCCTTGAAAATGATAGTAAATCCTGGTGGTGGGTAAGATTTCTGATTCCTGCAAGTTTCATTAGACAGTGATCTTGTAGGTAGTTTCAGCTGCTGACTGTGGAGAGTGCATACTCTCCTTTAAATTTACTTTTTTGTTTGTTTGTTTTTTTAAATTAATTTATTTATTTCAGGATATTATGGGGGTATAAACATTTTGGATACATGTTATGACTTTGCCACACCCAAACCATGACTTGGGGTGTGCCTTTTCGACATAGTTGGTATAGGACTGCTCTCTAAGTGGCCAAGCCAGTTCCCCTCCCTTTTCTTACTTGTGGTTGTGGAGTATAACTATGGATTGTGCTGGGAATGCACCATCCTGAGATAAGGGAGGAATGGCCAGAAGAGCCTGGATTCTGTTCCAGTCTCTGCAAGAGCAGGATGTCCTTCAAAATTTTAGTCCCATGAGTCACATGACCTCAAGGTATGTACCCCAGGGTGGGCTGCCTGTTGAGGTCCCTTAGTGGCAGGTCTAGTAGGGAACATGCAGATGAGACCCCATCCATTCCTTGCTGCTTTCCTGGACCTTGAGGGAACCAAGTCACATTAAATCCTGGGGTTCTGGTATCCCTTGATTCCTATCTGCACATGATAAACCTACTTCATGTAACTTGCTCTGTGCCTGGGTGTTCTGTCTCACCAGAGTCAGACAAGTTGGAAATCAGTGCACAGTGAACCTGCTTCACAATTGGCATTTGCAAGGGGGAGAATTCTTGTGGAAATGAGGGTCTATGGCTTCATTTTTGTTTCTCCTGCCCTGGTAAGGGATGCAAGATTAGCCTGGAGTTGACTCAAAAGCAAACTTTTTTTCAGCTACCCAATTTGTTGAGGACAAAAGCAAATGGTGGGAAACATGTCAATATTTGTTGGTGATGTTTGTGGATTTCTGAACATACAGAGAACATATGTGCAACTCATGTGTTTAAAATGGTAGACTGAAAGAGGCTACAGCTTCCCACTCCTGCTCAAAGTACACAATGACAAAAACGGCATATAAATCAATCAATCAATCCATAAATATCATATACACAAAAGAGTCATTCCATGGACCAGGAACGGTGTGAAATCTGTGATACAGGACTGAAGACTGAAAGCACACCTGAAACTACCATAGAAGGTCTGATAACAGAACTGAGATTGGCGGAAAGGTGTCTGCATATTGGGAATGGCCTATAATCAAAAGTAGGAAGCAACTCAATGACAACCAACAAAATGATTCATTGGCTTTGCCCATGAATAGCTCAATACTTGACCACATATCCATATATCCTCACTTCACTGTGCACTTCCAGGTGGATACAGAGGGTGTGGGAGCTTGGGCTAGGTATCAAAGACCTTATCCTAAATTGCTGGTCGCTCTAGTAGAAAATGATGGGCAGCCATTCTCACACACCTAGAATTTTCTCTGAGCACAGCCTCAGCGGCACATTCTATGGTTACCTCCAAGCCGACACTGCAAAGAAGCCTCAGACTTTCTGACAAGAATTCTTACATCCAAAAATGAACACACA
>NW_012147886.1:4051663-4055044 GCF_000956105.1 Propithecus coquereli | reverse complement strand
AGTAATACTATGTATTTTAAAAAGCAAGTGAGGCATAATCAAAATTTGAATCTATAATATTACATTTCTACCATCTTTTTCTGTCAAAATGTTCAAATTTAATCACCTAACACCTAGTACAGATCCTTGCTCATACTAGGTATCCTATAAATATTTGTTGAATGAATAAAAAAATAGTCTTGTATATCTGAGCTGGAGAAGTAGACAGGGACCAGATTGTGGATGGATTTGAATTTCATACTGAAGAGCTTTTATTTTGAGCTGAAAAATATTTTTATCAAATCCGATATAGTAATATTGAATATGAAGTTGAGTGTTGGAAATAGCAGTGGGATACTGATGGAAACTGAGTGAAGAGAGGTGGTGGAGTTAGAAGGGTTCCACAGTAGTCTAAAAGGGATATTGTTATGTTAACTACAGTTATGTTTATTACCTTTAATAATGTTCCATCATGAAAAAAAAAGAAGGAAGCAAGAAATAGAATTACTATTATATCTTGAAATCCTAGGGTTTACGTGATTTCACATTGGGCCATTCCAAGTGTCTGAATATTTTCTCATTGTCAAAACAAGCCTATAAGTGGGAAGCCATTACCTGCTGTCCTTTTTTTTTATATAAAGGAATTGAGACAAAGGATGGTAAAATCTCTTCTGAAACCTCCCCAGCTGGTGAGCATTGGAGTGATTTTCAAACCAAGGTTTATAATGGCTAGAGAGTCCTTTTCCCTTCTATTAAACCACACTCCCTCTACGGACAGGAAAAAAAAATCGAACTTCCTAGATTTATATTCAAGGCTCTTCAACACTCTGTGGTGCTGGGATTACAATGAATAACTGGTCACTACCCTCAAAGACCTTTGCTCCTTCAACAAACCCTCCTGGGTGCTCATCTCTTCCCCTTATTCATGTTGGTATTGATGTGTTCTTTCCTTTGTTTCTCCTAACATTATTGATATGTTTTCAGTGCTTAGAAAAGCACTTCATGGTTTGCACAAGAATTATGCTAAATTGACTTTCCCCAGTAGCCCAATAGAACCCTTTCCACAACTGTTTATCTTCCCGGATATCTCCAAAACTCAGAAAGCCTGAGATTTTTAGAGATTTGTAGGTATAGAACTTCAGACAGCCCAAGAGCAGGAATGAACAGTTTGTTCTTGAGAGAGAACAATCCCATTCTGTCTTAATCTCAGCCATGGAGTCAGTCTTTTAATTTCCTTCCTCTGCCAGTCTTACCTGTGTTCAAAAAGGTAGAGGACCTCTTTAGAGAATACAGAAGCTAATTGGTTCTCTCCATGAATCAAAATTATGTGGACAAGCTCATGAGGCAATGATGAATGAGAGTGAAAGATAATAACCAAGAGCACTGAGTTATAATAAAAAAGAAAGAGATTGAGTGAAAAAAGCACCTAACAAGTGGAAATGTGAAATAACCCTCTAAATGAGGTTGACAGCACCTTTTTTGTTGGAGTCAAAATAGAAGGGAACAAGTCACTGAAGAGGTCTCTGTAAAAGGCAGTCCCAGAGTGTCATGCAGATGAATGTGTTGACCTCTCTGGTTCCCCTTGCTCTTTAATTTCTATGATTCCAAGAACTAACATTCCCTGCCACTGCAATGAAAAAGAGAGAGAGAGAGAGAGAGATCTCTAGTGACATCACCAAAGTGAAGAATTCTGACCTTTCCAAGAAGCCTAGACATTTATTAACTAAAGAAAGAGAGTGCATGTATGTGTGGCTGCAGTGTGTGAACTTACATTTGAGCCTAAAGATCAAACACTAAATTTCAGTGCTGTGACAGGAAGTCCCTTTAGACATACACAAATTCAATGTATGTTAATAAAAAAACAACTTCCTTCTTATGTCAGTACTCAGATTTTCAAATTTCCATGGCAGAAATATGTATTGCAATGTCAATCCCATAACTTGTTTTTGCTGTCATTTTCATTGCCACTTAGTATACTAAAAATATTAATAAGGCATTATATTTTGAATTTAAAAGGAAAGATGCATGCCAATTTTCTGTATTGTGTATTAAACTTTTAAAATGTTCTATATACTAAAAATGGAGTAATATATTCTTCTATTGGGAGGGCTAAAGTATCTAATGTGTGTTGGGTCTTCTATGTGAAGATTACTCTGGTTTGAGAGAGAGGAGCATTTAATTCTAATCCAAAGACTCTGGGGGAGAATTCATTTCCTTGCCATTTTTTTTAGCTTCTGCAGGCTGCCCATATTCCTTGATTTGTTGCCTCTTCCTCCATCTTCAAAGCCAGCAAAACCGGGCAGGTCCTTTTCACTATGCTATCTCTCTGGGTCCTCCTCTCTTTTGCCTCCTTCTTTTACTTACAAGGACACTTGTGGTTACACTGGGACCAATTGGATAATACAGGATCATCTCTTCATTTTAAGGTCAGCTGATTAGCAATTGTGATTCCATCTCTAACCTTAATTTACCTTTCTATGTAATCTAACATTCACAGATTTCAAAAATTAGAATATGGACATTTTTGGCTTTTGTTTCCTAGAATTGTAAGATATAACTTTGTGTTATTTTAAGCCATTGCTTTTGTGGTAATTTGTTACACTAGCAATACAGAGCTCAGCAATACAGAGTTCCCAGCAAAGGAGAACAGGTGCCCTGCAATCCTATTAACACTTAGCTGAGAGAAGAGAAGCCATATGAGAGGAAATCAGCAAGAGAACTCTGACAACATGAAAAAACAAAATTGTTCAATACACCCAAGAAAATGCAATTGTCCTACAGTAAAGGACTCCACCCACAACGAAATTGCCAAAATGACAGAAAAATCTTTCATGAAAAAAAGAGTCAATCCATGCAGCAAACTTCACTGTAGTCTTATTTTAAGGAATTCCTGTAACCTTCACCAACCACCACCCTGATCAGTCAGTAGCCATCAATATCCAGGCAAGATTCTCCACCTGCAAAAAGATTACAATTTGCTGAATTCTCAGATGATCATTTGCATTTTTAGCAATAAAGTATTTTATAGTTAAAATATGTACATTTTTTAGGCCTAATGCTATTGAACACTTAATAGACTAAAGTATAGTGTAAACGTAACTTTTATATGCACTCGGAAACCAAAAACATTGTTTAGTCACTTTATTGTGATAGTCACTTTATTGCAGTGTTGTGGTACTGAAGCTGCAATCTCTCTGAGGTATGTCTGTATCTCTTTATATATAATTATGTGATTCTACTTTCCTGACTTTGTTGTTTAGTTCTCTTATACCTTTAATAATTTTTCTTTCTTGTGTTGCTGGACTATGCTCAGTATGGTTTTGATTTATCCTATTAGGCGATGTGAAAAACTTTTTCTTTTTAGAAGGGTTCAGCCTGTTATTATGGTTACTTTTTGCTGTA
>NW_012147886.1:4048992-4050958 GCF_000956105.1 Propithecus coquereli | reverse complement strand
TGAGAGATTTAAGTTTTTCCTGCACTTATTTCTTCATTCTTGTGTTCATTTGTTTAACATATATTTATTGTACATTTACTATATGTAGGGCTGTCTTTAGCAATGAACAAAGTAGACATAACTCTCTTCCCTGATGGAAATCGTATTTTAAGAGTGTGATAGAGAGCAAATAAACAAATAAAATGTATTGTGTGTCAGATAGTGATTCTGGAAATGGAGGTAAACCGTGGCCTGCAGGTGGAAAAAGAGTAGCAACATAAATACCTTATCTGTAATAAATGGAAAAATTTATTTATTCAACAAATATTTTGAATACTCACGTTTTTTAAACATCAACATGTATTAATTTGCATATTCACCAAACATTTTGAATGAGCTGGAGTACCTAGTCTGTGCCAGGGATACAATTTACAGAGATGAATAAGATGCAATATTTGCTTTCAAGGTCTCACTACATAATGTGGGAGAACCTCTTTGAAGGAAGAACAGTCCAGCTTTCAAAGCCAATAGGAGAGATCTGCATACCACCCTTCCACACAGGAATGTTCTCAGAATATCACAATTTACCACCCCTTAACACTAAACTTGAAGGTATATTCAGGGTAGCTAGAAGGGAGATTAACTGATAGGCAAACTGCATGCCTATAAAGACAGAACAGGCTATGATTTGTTCCTTACGTAAAAACAGATTAGCCTCATATTTCCATCATGTTCTTCACGTCTCTCAATGTCGTGGAGCTGCGGTGGATGTTTGCTTTTATTTCTTTACTTTCTAACTGAATGTGTTTCCTAGGGTAGATGGAAAGAATGCTAAATCGTAATTAATCTTCCAAATTTATTGAGAATTTTCCCACACATACAGCTTCCAAGGAAGATTAGTAGGCATCTATCTTCAGTAATTTGTGAGCTACCAAAATGGGATTGCAGTAACATAAGTGCTCTTTATGTCAAAGGAAATTGAAGATGGAGAGCATAGACTACTCTTTTGAGGTGTGATATGCAGATGTCAAGGTTTATCAGACATGACTGCTCACCACCCTGGAACTGAAAATTTAGTGAGAAGAGTATGCTGAAGATAACAGATTGTAATAAATTTCATTCATTTAAAGTAGAAAGTCTAAAAGAAGAAACAAGTGATAGAGCCAGGAGGAAACTATATGCCATTCTCCTGCCTAAGATGTAGATGAGCTCCATTAGAGGAATATCTGTTATCCAAAGCTGAAAATAATAACCTGTTCAGTGGGTATGGACGTAAGTGGGAGATCCGGCCAGAGCCCTGACAATTTATATATCCTGCCTGTTGGCAAACAGAGACACTTACTTGATAACTCTCAAAACCTCATCTCATTTGAGTAAGAACAGAGGAAAGCCCATGCAGAGACCATACAAAAGTAATAGAGAACAGGATGAGAAAAAAGCCCTGAAGACAAAGGAGAAGAATATATCTGAAAGTTATCTACTGCAGGACTCAGAATTAAATTCCTGGAATCTGTTAGGAGTTCTCAGTATAGAAAGCAGAGACAAAGCTCTATGAGATAGGTGTGGCATGTCATTAGGAGAGAATGTAGGCTGACTGGGAACTGTAAGAGAAGACATTGCAAAGGGGGAACTAGAGAATGTAAAGGACCGTAGGAAATACAAATGAAATGAAGTTCACACCTACCACGGAGAAAGTGAAAGCCAATTTTCAAGTATAAAATGTCACATCAGAAATATGGGGGACAAAATCATATGCTTTCCAGAAATATTAATGAAAAGACAAATAGATGAAAATAAAGGACGCTAGACTTTGAGGAGTAAGATTGGAGATCTGACTTGGTAGACATTCTGAAACATTAATAATCAAAAACTTAATTTAAGAAAATCCTCCTGAGATAATTTTTCCCCCCTGATATTTAGATTGAAAATGTCTGGTCAAAATCCCAGCCAAGGAATAGCTCTAATTTATTTAATTACAAATTTATAT
>NW_012147886.1:4047115-4048297 GCF_000956105.1 Propithecus coquereli | reverse complement strand
CAGTCAATTTGGGAAGGACTTGGCAATATCTAGCACGTCCAAAGTCTATGTAAAGTCAAATCTATGGCTCAGTAATTCCACTCTGAGGTTTTGACCTTAGAGAACCTTTCACAAAAATGTATGTACAAGGATACTCACAGCAGTGTTGTTTGCAGGAGCAAGAAATTGTAAAGAACCTTAGTGTCTATTTATAGGAGATGATCAAATTACTTACAATCTATTCAATCCCACATTTAAATTATTTAAATGAAGATAAACATAGCAATATAGTAATCTCAAAAACACAATGTTGAATGAAATAAGCAAGCTGCAGAATAGGCTATGGAATATGTCATTATTATAAAGCTTGAAACATGCGAAACAATCCATAGTTTACATATACAAACACATATATACATATATGATAAAGTGTATATGGAGTAACATGTTTTCAATGTAGGGAGAGATAAACACAAAAATCCGGATAGAAGTTGACTTTGGTGGTCATAGTGTAACCTTCATTTGTCCTCATAAAGCTTTATTTCATAATCTTGAGGAATGGTCACGTTGCTATCTTATTGTTCATACCATTTGCAAGCAGAAGATATTTAATACAATAATATTTAATACATAAACCTATTACAATAATATGAATTTACAATTTCAGATTGCTTTTTACAAACATTGTGAAATATGTATTGTAGATAATGGTGAAAATGAATAAAATGTACTGACTCCTACAGCTTGTATTTTAGAAACAAATTACAGCATTTCATTTGCCACTGATAATTAGAAAAATAGAGCTTAAAAAGTGCTTTTGAAAAGCTTAGCGATTTCCATATTTATAATTACAAAAACAAGACATACGAACTTTCCAAAATTCTGGGAAGATAAAAGCAAATGTAACTTTGTTCTTATAGAAAATGACATAAAAGAACAAAGAGGCAGAAAAACAAGAAAGCACAAAAGATAATAATTGAAGAAATATGAACCACAGCAGTTGAAATAAAAAATAATTTAACTGGAATACCCAGTACTTGACCTATTTTGAATTAAGAATATTTTTCTGGGCTTTAGCTATCTTAACCTCAAAATGTGTTGTAGCAGATATGGCATAGTATAAATTTAGAATCTAAAAAAAAGAAACAAATTTAAGAAATGGATTTCTCTTAGAAAAACTTTCATTTTATATAAATATAATCT
>NW_012147886.1:4043527-4045150 GCF_000956105.1 Propithecus coquereli | reverse complement strand
AGAAATGCAAAGCTCGAGTAATACAATTTATTTATATCAGACAAGAAAAATGCAAAGCAAAGGCATTAAGTTTTGTAGGTATAGTCATTCTCTTCAATTCTTCTTCCTTCCTATAAGAACTGCAAAAAGAGACTTAGGTCTTCTGTCCACCATTTTATGTGCTCTTCTCTTAAAGAGGATGGATAATTATTCTGACTTATCCATGTTATCAGTGATGTCTCAGGAACAGGTTTCTCTGTCTTTGTCTCTCTCCCTCTCTCTCTGTTTCTTTGAGTCTCTCTGTCTCTTTTTTCCCTCCCTCCCTCTCTCAGGCAGAGTAGACTGTCTTCTCTGGGTCTTGATTCCTTGTAGTTAACCTGCCTCTGCTTTGTGCATGTAAACCTGTAACGAAATGGAGCCGGCCCCATTGTTTTAGTTCATATTTATTCAGTTCAGAGGGAAAGGAGGAGTTAGTCAGACATTTGCCTCAGGTCTCTACTAAAGTCTGTATTCAGCTTTCCTGGGAAACACTATAGTTGTATAGTATTGCTTCCATTTGGCATAATTCATTCATTCAATAAATATTTATATTGAATGTTTACTATATTTTAGACATTGTTCTAGATCCTTAGTACACATTTACTACACATTACTGCTCTTAGGCTCTTATGTGTCCTATATTTTTGTGCTTATAGTCTTAGACAAAATCCTTGAAAGAAAGAGAGGAAGTAGTGAAATTTAATTAGAGAAAGATTAAAAAAATAACTATAGATTCTTTCATGTTGGAAAACAAACAAAAAATTTCAACCAATAAGAAATAAAAGGAAACTTCTTCAGACTGTTTAGGAGTTTATGCAGTTTTATAGTTATTATCATACTTAATGGTGAAAGTTAAATGGCCTCCCCCTACAATCTGAAACAAGGTGCTATGGGTTGAATTGTGCCCTCTCCCCGCTAATTCATATGTTGAAGCCCTGATCTTCAATGTGGTGGAATTTTCAGATGGAATTTTCAAACAAATTTAGATGATATGATGATGTGGGATTCATGATGGGATTAGTGCCCCTGTATAAGAAGAGGAGGAGACACCAGAGCTCCCTCTCTGTCATGTGAAAATACAGTGATGAGGCAGCCTTCTGCAAGCCAGGAAGAGGGTTCTCACCGGGGAACTGAATTTGATGGTACTTTGATTTTGGACTTCCCGTCCTCCAGAACTATAAGAAATAAATGCGTGTTGTGTAGTTTAAACCACCTAGTGTATGATATTCTGTTATGGTAGCCTGAGCAGACTGATACACAAGGCAAAGATGTCCCCTCTCACAACTTCAATTCATATTAATTTGGATGTTCTAACAAGTCCAATGAGACAAGGAAATGAAATAAAAGTCATAAGGGCTGGAAATATAGTGACAAGGCAGCCTTCTGCAAGCCGGGAAAAGAGTTCTTACCGGGGAGTGGTCTTTCCAATAAGTGGTGCTATAACAAGTATCTATCCATATTAAAAAACAAAGCTTAACCCCTTTCTCTCATCATATGCAAGACTTAGCTTAAATTAGGACACATACCTCAATGTGAGTGCTAAAGCAATAAAACTTCTTGAAAAAATAGAATTTCTTTATGATTCTGATCAATTAGATTCCATCA
>NW_012147886.1:4038562-4040965 GCF_000956105.1 Propithecus coquereli | reverse complement strand
ATAATAAATTAATATAACATAATAGTAAGTTATTTATTCTGACTCAAGGAAAGGAAAGTGGGTTTTCATATTCCTACACCTAACGGTAATTAGCTGAGGGTATGTGTGGGGAGTTTGAGGGGATAAACTTCTAGTTCTCTGAGCAGATCCAGCATATGGCCTCAATAGTTTATGGGCAGTCCTCTGAAGATTTGTAGCTTAAAATGGATTGGAGCGTATCTGAGCACATCACTAGCATTGTCTGCTAGAGTGCAGGATCAGAAGTGGGGAGTCTTAATAAACCTGGGCAGTCAAAGAAGTATGACTTTCAAGAAAGTGTAAGCAAGGAGACATCCACGTGCTTATAAATGGAAGTGATAAGACAGTCCATCTATTTCTGTCTTTGTCCCACGAAAATACTTTTAACAACAACAACACAAAATAGTATTTCCATATATTTTATGGCTATAGATATCTTCTTGTGCCTATATGTGTGGAACTCATGCATACTGTTCTCAGGACCAGCTCCAGTGGGGCCTGGTGCAAAATTAAAATGCAAGATCCTTTGTTTAAAAATTATTTATTCAATAAAAAATTTAAGTGATGACAACAGAGCATTATACCAAGTGATACCCTTCTAAGTGCAGGGCCCTGTGTGACTGCACAGGTCATGCACCTATAAAGTTGGCACTGACTATCCTCTCAGTTCAGGAAAAGGAAAGGAAAAGAAAAAGAAAGGAAAAGGAAAAGGAAAAGAAAGTTATTCCATGTTTGTGGTATACTGGACATGTGGTAGAAGCAAATGAAAATTCTGTCTTCAGAAAGGCACAACCAATTCATGTCCCTAAAGGGTTCCATGGACCAATCATCAGCTTACAATGAACAAAATATTTACCAAAAAAAACCCAGGTAAACAAATCCCCAAAAGAGAGAAAGCAGTAGAAACTGCAAACAGAAGACTTATTTTCCCCAAAGACGTTGGATACTAGAATTACCAAATGTAATGTAAAATAAATATATTATATTACAAAAGAAACAAAACATAAGAAAATATTTTAAAAGTGATGAGAAAAATAAACCAACCAGATGAAAATTATAAAAGTGAAATATATAACTATTGAAGTACAAACCTTAATGGATAAGGAAATCTGTTTCCACGTAAGACAGAATAACCTCATGGTAGATCAATCCACCCGTAGAGAGCAACTATAAACTGAACAAAATGTAAAAGGCAACTACCAAATGTAGACTTTGAAGTAGAGCTGAAACTTGGAAGAAGCAATAGGAGTGGATGAGTTCTTCACCTTTGCAGCTTTAGGCCCAGAGCAGCCTCTAGTCCTGGCATTGTGCAGGTGGCCGAAGCTCCAATGGAAAGCAGGTTATCTTTCTTGCCCAAGAAGAAAGAAGCTGGGGTTCTGACTATAACTGCCCCAAGTAAGGGAGTAGTCTCTGAAGGAAGAGGGGCAGAGAAGGTGAACCTCAGTTAAGATGTGTGTGAAAACTTTCCAATCATTGAATTATACATATACAAGACAGCAAACAGGTAAAAAAAAAAAAAAATAGAAATGCCACCGATTGCACAGAAATGTGAACAAATGCATTTTGTAGGAAAGTTTATCTAACCAAGCAACCAACACATGAATATAACACTCCTTTGAGGAATAAGGGTCTTTGATCCCAGAGGTCCCAAACATATCGTTCAAAATGTAAAGAATAAAATACAAATTACTCAACACACAAAGAAGCACAAAAACGTGATCTGCTAGAAAAAGACAATGGCACAATGCTAATCTCATCAGCAATCAATGAAGTGAAAATTAAAAGTATATTTAAAAACTTCATCCTCACTATATTGACAAAAAAGGAAAGTTTAATAGTATCAATTGCTGAAGAAGATAAAGAAAATCTCACTCAGTTATGTTGAAAATGTAAACTGAAGTAACTGTCAGCAGAACCATCTCTAAGCTCCTCTTAAAATGAAAAACAAATATATATATCCCATTCAGTGCTTTAACTCCTGTGCATATGCCTGATAAATTTTAATTCAGGAACAGAAGAGCATGTGTACAAGAATATAATTTCAGCATTGCTCTTAGCGAAGAATCAAAACACCATAGACGATACCTTAGGGGAAAGTGTAAGTGAATTACAGTCCATGCCTAGCTAGAACACTGTGTATTAGCCCGATGGATAGAGTATAAAAATGATGATGCTTTAAAGAGAAAGCAGCATGTGATTTAAAGTATAATGTTTATTTAAATTTTAAACATGTACATGCATACATAATACTTTATCAATATCTACATATATAAGTAAACATAAATAGAAATGTTTACATGTTAAATATATAAGACCAGGAGCTTATACAAGTGTGATTAAGGTTGTAGAATAAAGAGTAGGGCATCTGGTTAAATTTGAATTTCA
>NW_012147886.1:4037108-4038512 GCF_000956105.1 Propithecus coquereli | reverse complement strand
ATGTTTTAAAAGTCCAAAAATATTGTATTGAGTGTCCTCAATGCCACTCCCAGGTTCAGTAGTTTTGTACAAGGACTCACAGAACTCAGAAAAGCTGCTATACTCATGGTTATGGTTTGTTACAGTGAAAAGATACAGATTAAAATCAACGAAGGTAAAGGGACACAGGTCTCTCAAGTAGACACCAGGTACAAGTCTCCAAAGGTTCTTTCTTAGTGGAGTTGAATAAAGAGTGTTTAAATTCTCCTAGCACTAATGTGTGCCAAAACATCTGGAATATTATCAACCAGGGAAGCTCACCCAAGCCTTGTTGTCTAGCGATGTTATTAGGGGTCAGTCACATAGGCATGGATCATCCATATGGCTAACCCTTTTTACTTAGTCTTCAGCCCCGCCAGATATCAAACTGATAGAGCATGGCTCAAGTTCCCCACCATAAATCACATGGTTAGCATAAACTATATGTCATGATCCAAGTTCCCAGGTATACAAAATACCTCTTAGCATGCAGGATATTCCAAGGATTCAAAGGTTATCTCTCTGAGCAGGTCAAACACTAGTTGATTCTTTGAGCTATATGGGGTTTGAATACCCTAAAACTGCTGAGTTAAACTTTTACTACAGACATATCGTTGTTGGTGAGGAGATGAAACAACTGGATTTCTAACAGAAATTCTTTTTTCTTTATCTTTTTCTTTTTTTAGAGACAAGGTCTTATACGTTTTTTTCTGGCTGGAGTGCAGTGGTGCAATCTTAGCTCACTGTAACCTCAAACTCATGGGCTCAAACAATCTTCCTGCCTTAGTCTCCTGGGACTGCAGGCATGCGCCACCAAGTCTGGCTAAGTTTCTTACTTATTTAGGCATTTATTTTGAAATTCCTAAATGGACACACAGGAGTTAAAAACAAAGTTAATGTAAAAAATGTGAGATAAATGAAAACCAGAAGAAATACAGAGTAGCAATTTTAGGAAAGTACAAGATAGATTTTATGGCCAAAGCAAAATCAGTGAAAAAGAGGAATGCTGCTTATTATAAAAAAACAGTAATTGATATGGAAGATAGAACAAGCTGTAAAATATATGCAACTCTATATAAAGTTCAAAATACATTAAAACAAAAAGTGACAGATTAATGTTCTGATTAATCTTGTAATTGGAGACTTTAATACATCAGTCTCCGAAATTGATAGAATGAGCAGACAAAAATAAGCAGGATCATTTTTATGTGGTGATAAATGATAATAATCCAGAGATACACAGAGAACTTTCTGCAACAAATGAAATAGTCACAGAAATGTATCATACACTAGGCCTCAAATGTATCTTTAAACAAATCTAAAGAATCAACATTGAACCATACACTTTGTGTCACTACACACAAAAAATATAAAGATAGAAGCAAA